>NC_139832.1:20061985-20661985 GCF_963691815.1 Echiichthys vipera
ACTTTGGTAATATGTGTTCTGGGAGAGTACTCTAATAAAGCAATATAGCCTATCACTCACTAATATAAAACAGTACCTGATCATCAGTTGGGTTAGATTATTTTGAAACGTAATCAGTCACTGGATACAAATGACATGGGGTTTTCTCATTAATATATAACAAGTATCTATATTAATCTGACATTTAATAGGTACTTTTGGATTACTTCAAGTCAATGAAGCATCATTAAAACATGGACGCTGCACCACAAATTTGAGTTGCACAAATATTCACTATTCACATCAGAAAACATGTTCATTGGAAATAACATTTGCATATTACATATTCAGCATTTACAGTTGATCAAACCAAACTGCCTTTAGAAAAACAGTGCTGTCTCAAACTACAGGTGTATTACTGAGTGTATTCTACCGGGATGCTGCTTCTGTTGTGGCAGTTTTTGGTGCTGCTTTTTTTTTTAAACAAAGGAAACATGGGGAACTTTGCTTCCATAATGCAAGGGGACCTTACACAAAATGTTCATCTTCCATTTTCAATGCACATAAAAAGGAATCAAAACTCCTTAAATCACCATTGAAAACCAAAAGAAATAGAAGTCACCATTAACAAAACTGGCAACCTACAGAAGAAACCTACTTTGATAAACAGTAGTATAACCTATGCAGCATTTAGAATTGGTATTGTGGAAAAAAGTTTCATCATTTAAAATATGCCATATTTTAAAGATGTAATTAAAAATGAAATCAAGTAATTCTCACTAATGTAACTATAATCTGATAAACACGTTTTCAAATGTAACCGGGGTTGATTACAGAGTTATTTTATTTATTATTTATTACATAATCCTGATTACATGTACTCTGTTACCAGCAAACCCTGCTAATCATAAACATCCATAGAAGTATTATTGCCACTATGTTGTATTATGATATTTTTAGACATCATTTCTAATGGAGCACATTGATGTGTGTGTAGATGCTGATATGCTACATAATAGCAAAGTAGCTTGCCTCCTCCATAGCAGAGAAGTTAAGGTGAGGCGCGCGATGGAAAAGGCCATCGTTAACTACCGGCATCAGTACCAGCAGCCTTGGTGCCAGCGGGAGTATGACCTGAACGACCCAGACCGCTGTCAAAAAACCAATGTAGGTGAAGCACAGATGATGCCCCCTGGCCTGGTGGGCGAGGACCCCGACAATGAGAGCAGGCAACAGAGACAGAGGGAACAGTTTAGAGAGTGGCTCATCCAGCAGCAAAGTGAGCAAGCAGCAGAAAGACATCAATGGAAACTGGACGGTAGGTTTGCATTGATCCCATACAGGATACAGATAATCACACACACGAAACATAGCCTCACTTCATCTTCTCTACTGTTCTTTAGAGAAGCGGTATGACCAAATCAGAGTAGACATGGACAACAAAGCTCTGCAGCTTCAGAGCGTGGACATGGAGAGGAGAAAAGCAGCAACTATTGCTACTAAAGAGTACAATTTGGCCAAGGTGAGGCACTCATAATCACAGACTGTCAGATGAAGGTGGTTGACCTCTTGTTTGCACACTGTAAGATGCATACATTTTAGCTGCATGCACCCTGAATGACATTTAACAAGAGCCCACAAAGGAGTTCTTTAGAAACATTTTGTCTCTCTTTGGTTGTGCCAGCTTTAGTTGAAACATAATGACATCATGCATGCTATGTTCGTTTTTTCTTGTATTGAGTTTTCAAGTTAGAGCTGAGCAGCATATATCTCATTCATATATTCAATTTAAGTTATTAGAGATATTCTGATTCATTTTAGACATTTTAATGGAATTGGAGGTGCAGTAACCACACTTTCTATCACCCTCATCTTTTTGATGGGTTAAAGATGGAAGAGAAGCGTCGCCATGGAGAATGTAATGACGAGGGCAATGCAGATGCCAAACTCACCCAGGGCATGGTGGGAGCGCCTGGTCTTTACCCAAGCAGTGATAGGAGAGCCCCTCCAGAGAGCCTGCAGCAGATCATCCAGTTCCAGAGATATCAGATAGAAGAGAAAAAGGTAATACAGGAACAAATGATGCTCAAAACACATGGCGTTCTTTTAGGTGCCTGTTAAGTGCACGTTCCTCTTTGCTCGGTGCCCAGAAGTGATGCTTGTGTGGCGTTCTCGAGAACCGACTCCACACTTGGCAATGCACTTCCTTGGGTCCTAAACATTACACCTGCCAAGTGTGAAGTCAATTGGATACACATTTTTTTAGGTTTTGTGAAAGACAGTCATACATCCATAAATTTTTTCATTTAGTTGATGATGCTGCTGCTACAGCGCATTCTATTAGCCAAATGGTACCAAATTTGTCAGGGCCTTTGGGGCAAAACAATAGCGGTTTTGTAATAAAAGGCGATGCCCACATGCGCACTTGAGCAACCTTTGAGGGCAAGTTATAGCAAAACTGTTGTAACATGAAAAATACGAAAACCTAACTTTCTCCACCTTGGTCCAGAAATGCTCTGTACCTGTAATTTAGTGATGATTACTCAAGATTTGTAAGAGGAGCAAAAAACAACAGATTTGGACACAATTCAGAATTGTGAAATTTTATCAATCTTGACACATATGAGAGTGGCTGATGTTACGTGGATAGATTCCTCTGGAAAAGTTACAGCCAAAAATGTTTGTTGTTATAGTGACACCATGTGGCCAAATTGCACCAACTAAAAGGATGATAGGTTCTGAAGATATGTGAAGGCCAGGCAGACATATTTTTTGCTTTATACTGTAGTTAGACAATCAGTGAAAAGCTGTTTAAATCTGTGTGTGCATCTGCAGAGAGTAGAACTAGAGAAAAAGCAAGAAGAGGAGCAACATGATCGTGTCCGCTTAGACTCCGCTCGCACAGCTCTGTTAATAGAGAGGCAGCAGGCGAGACTGAACAAGCAGCTGAGACAACACCTGGACAGCACCAACGTCAAGTTGGCCGAAACTCACAAACAGCAGTCAGTAGCGTTATTCACTCTGGCATACACACACACAGTATTTTAAAGCACATAAAAAAACTTTTGTCTTACTATTTTTAACTGGTGTCATTTTAAGGAAACCAGACATTGAGAGAGGATGCATTGATGACAGCTTCTTCTCCAAATTCAACACCTCCAGCAGATGATGGATGACTCGCTACGCTGATGACTTGCTCATTACAGTGCCTAAAGTGTTGCTAATGGTGCTATGTGAGAAGAACACAAAATAAACTAAAGCACAGCGTAAATTAACACATTTAATTTCAGTAGTTAACATGTCTGGATGACGCATGACATTTGTTCATACGAGCCATGGCTATTGCTACAAAAAAAAGGACAGACATGATATACTGTTTTTGTTTCTTACGCTGAAAATGCATAAGAAATGCGGATGTTTACGAAGAATTTCATCCCGCTTGAAACACATGAACACACCACATTTAGGAGAGAGTTTTTCCAGGTCAGCTATGTCGCTTTGATATATCAAGATCTGAAAAAATACATTCAAAGTCCAAAAATCTTTAAAACTATGTAAAAAATATAAATGTGTTTTTTAAGAACAGTGTTCCAAAGCCCACAGGTTTTAAAAACCCATTTTAAGAAGCTACGTATTACAAAGCACAAGCAAATCACAAACACACTTCCAAAGAGGAATCAAACAACAGTTAACATGCCATATGACATTCTGTCCCCAAAATGTAGGCAAACATGAATCTTAAAGTGCAAATACATTTAAAAAAAATCCTGTATAAAACTAGACATAACAAGATATTCTAGCTTTGATTTAAGCTAGTTCATGTGTAGTTCAAGTAATATGTTTTTTGTTTCACACTCCCTAGTTTATTTACTGTATATCTAACTCCAGTTTGTGGCTCTGGAGACCAAAAGGCCTTTTTCACAGCAAATACGACTTGTCATAGTAAAAAAAAAAGTGTACAGGTGTAAAAGCTACAATTAAGAATGGCTTTGTTCATCAGCTATTTCCTTATTTATCCCTGTGCTTTTCCTTCTGTAAAATGCTTTTGTGAAAAAGGACAATATTTGATCCCAAACTCGCTTTGTTGTTCCATATTTGTTGCTGTACTTTTCTTCTCTCCTAAAAAGCATTTTCGGAGACAAACTTATCCCATCTTCTCTGCCACAGAGCCAGGGCGTTCTTCTGCTGCACTGGAGTCAAAGAACTATACCTGAAAGAAAGACAGGGAGATGTCAGAGAGCGGTCTGCTGAGGCATGAGAACACTCGCGCACAATTCAATTGACATTTGTAAATCACAACTCTTGTCATCTCAGCAGAACCTCACCTAATAGAGTTCATGACCAGCTCTTTGAGGGAGCCTAAATGGGATCTAATCCCACCAAAGCCCACAAAAGCTTCATAGAAGTCATAAGATAGTCCAGAGGCTCCGAACATGGCAGGGTCATCAGAACTGATGACCATTGGGTGGTTCTCTGACATCAGGGCAGCTGCCGGGTGGTTTCGCATATCATTTACTAGCTTCAACACCTGAATGAGGATAGGAAATGAGATATTTGTTCACCAGATGCAAGATAAATTTAATCAAAGCCTTGCTGTTTCAGAGAATTGTAAGTGTTACACTCTAGTAGCTGGGAAACATATTTTTATTGGACAGTATGGTTTAAGATGATAGTGTACCTGGTTGGAGATAGGGCACACTTCCAGAGCCACCCCTCTCTTTCTAGAAATGTCTTTGGCCACTGGGTGGCGAAGCAGAGCAAATCCATGGCCAATACGGGAAGTGTTCAACAAAAGAGCATCCAACACATTCTGGTCCACGTCTGTGCCCTCAAGATCTATGTGGAGTAAAGAGAAATGAAAATGCATGTTATTTTAGGATGTTTTTATAACACAGTGTGATCGTTATTGAATCACATTTCCCTGAATTCCACTCTTGGTAAAGTTTTAAAATCTTTGGTTTTGCAACAATTTGGAACAGCACAAAATGATATGGTTTGCATGGTACTTTACTTTTGATTTAGCACCTTAACACTGTCAACACTGAGAAAATACATGTACTTATTGGGTCTGTCAGCCACATGCTGTACAAACTAAATGCTTATGAGCTCACCGGTCTCTCCAGCATGGAAAAAGAAAGGAAGTGTCACCCCTTTCTCTACTGGCAGTGACAAGGCATCTCTGAAGTACCACAGGGGTCTGCCACTGTCTTCACGGCCCACCTGTACACGTAGAGAGACTGTAAACACTTTCAACAAAGAAGTCATGCTATTAAATTAGACTTACTAGACATATTAGATTTACTATCTACATTCAAACTAAAAATCAGTACAAACTAACAAACTTGTCCAATAACTGTTGCTTCTCACCAGATCAAAACCAGCCATGATATCTGGGAAGTCTCTCTGTAGCCCCATAGCCTCCTCCACAACTTCAGTCATCACTGATGCATTTACTCCCCTGAAGTATATAGTGGTGTGTGATCAATGATTATATTAACATCCGCTTATGTCTGCTAGCAGGTCAATAAGCAGTACGCCATTCAGACTAATAATAAAATATATTGTGAGGGTAGCCACCTATGGATTGTAAAGATGACTCTTGCTCCAAAGAAGTCTGGGTGGTCTGCTATGAACTGTCTGGTGACCTCCTGGTAGGTCTTCAGAGTCCAGGCTCTGTCATGAGTGCTGCCATCCAACTCGTAAATCTGAGTAACGAAAAAAACACCTAATAATAATTCAACAGACCAGTGAATTCACTTAACACACTCGGCATGACATTAGTGTACCTCTGGGAGTAATGCTCGTAGTTCCAGGTACATGACGTTGTCCATGTAGAACTGGGTGAGACCTTGGAAGTAATAGTCTCTGAAGACAGGAGCGTATGTGACCAGGCCCCACACTGCAAGGAAGGCCTGTTCAAATTTATACCATACCGCATCCTGAGTTGGGTACATTGTTTCTGGATCCTGATCAGTGAAGAGCGTCATGTTGCCCATGATGCTGTAAATATGAAGACATGGTTGTGATCAGAGGATCTGTGTCACTGTCGGCTACGTTGATTTCTTAACATGTCAATGTAAAAGGCTGTGAACTTTCTAGAAACCACTACTTTCTTGGATAACTGGATAACAGGGCATCTGAAGTGATGACCTCATGCTGCACTCCTGGATTTAACCAAAACATACAGCCAATAAAGCAATGTTTTAACAATCAATTTGCCCTTTTCTTCATAATTAATATCTCTTTATAGAGACCTCTCTTTTTTGATGCCCTGTCCTGGCATCTTGTTCCAAAAGGAAATATGTCTCATTAGATCTCTCTATACAGATATATTTATAAAAATGCAGAATCTGTAGGCAACGGAACAAGATTTTGGTACCAGAAATTCCAACTTCTGCAATCTCTGAACCCACCTGCTGAGCTTTTTATTAGCTTTATGGAACCTTTAAATACAACCTTGGTTACACCTAGCTCAAAATTCAAAAGTCTGTCATTTGTTTAAGGAATTATTTCCTTTTAGCTATTTCCTCTTTTCCACGTGTGTTTCAGGCAACTGGCAGTAGTAGCAGAGTGTAATGATACACTGATTTACAGCCACTCAATTCTGGCAGCAAGATACAGATTTAACAAAAAGTGATACATGATATGCAGGCCTCAGTAGCCGTAAATGACTTACTATTAATGCAGTAAACACGCCCTGATATCTACAGTATAACTATTTACTTTTTTTTATGACACAATGATAAATTAGAGGATCATTTCACTTTCACACTCAATGGAAAAGTGGACACTGTTGCTTTTCACTGTACATAAATTAGCCTGTGCCGTTGGACATGGCACATAAAAAACTACCAATATGTAGACTAAGAGAAGAATCCAAGCTCATCAAGACAAAAACTCACCTGTTGTCAAGTTCTGTGGTATTGATCATCTTGGCCCTAAGGTTTTCCAGCAGGGTCCAGGGAGAGCAATATGGCAGAGCTTTGGGCGTATGGGACGAGAAGATGAATCGGATGGACTGGTGGTCAGTGAAGCACATGTAGCAGTGAGGGCGATAGGTCACGTTCTTCACTATCCACTCCACGTCTACCATGGCAAAGTCATGGACATGGAGAGCTCCCCCTGAAACAGTAAACTACATAATTAAAAAGAACCAGTGTGATACAGGTTTGTGTGCACCAGCATGACTGCCCTGACCCAAAGAATTAGGGATCTGGGGATAAATCAGTTATCAAAATAGTTGATCATTATTTTTCTGTCACTCAGAAAGAAAAAGGAATAAAGAATCTGCTGCAATTTGATATTGAAAACCAATCATTTTCACTTTTACCTAATGATTAACATCATAACCAGGGTATCAAACTAAACTGTTTCCTTTTTAATATCCATGACTGCTAAAATGCTGTGTCAAATGATAAGGCTTAAATATTTCAAAGCCTTGTATAAACATGCTCTGAACATACTTTGAGGTGTGAGACGGGACATTGGTTTATTGTTGTACAGTGTGATGTTGCATTGTTGTATGACCTACATTACCATATGCACGTACATATAGTATATTTAATTCTGCAATCATATGATATTGTACAGTGTGGGCAGGACTATAGAAACACTACAATTCTGCCTGCTCCTTCTCAAACACATGCCCTTCTTTGTGTAATGGAATAAATCAGAATTGATTAATCCAGTGGTTCTCAAACTTTGTACATGACTTATCACCTCAGTTAAAATCAGGTTCTACGAGTACGACCACTGAGACCAATGTTAAAATAGAGTAGCGTAGGCCTACACCATTCAGCTATGGACAGGAAGGTTTATTCCTAATCAGAAGATTTATTGTTGAATGTCTTCAGCTACAGCCACGCTGTAGGAAGGGGAGCACCAGAACGTACATGTTAGTGTTTTCAAACCAATCCTTTTACCTCTGCCTAGTCTCTTCCACCACAGTTTAGCACGTAATTCGGCTCTAATTACGTTACAAAACTATTGGATCAAACATACCAAGACGTGTCATTGATTTCCTACTTTCCAGTTACCTTGCATTCTTAAAATGTGGTTATAGAAATATTTCTTACCTACACTGTAGACACTGTGGGTAGCCTTTCACAACTAGGGTTGAAAAAGGGTGGCCATTTTTTGGTAAATTGCTGGAAACCAAACACTTTTTAAAATTACATTTCAATGATCCTAAAAGTCTAAGTATTTTCTTAGTATTATATCGATTTAGTAAATAACGTTTCCCTTTTTATTTTTGGAGATTCCTTCAGGTACCACCAGATAGTTTGAGTACCACCAGTGGTACAAGTGTTTCAGTTTTTATCAGATTTTTTTTTTCTGCCACAATATGTTGAGAGTTTGAGACAAATGAAAAATAAAATCAAAGACCTTTAGGCATCTTCTGGAGCAGGTTGAAGATGGGGCTGGTCCTGATGAGGTCCCTGGCCTTGAAGAAGTGCATGGCTGGAGGAAAGTCTGCTCTCCTCATCTCATCCTGCTTCATCTCAAACAGAAGAGCGTCCAGCCGCTGCTCGGCATCATTCAACGCTATTTGCCCGCCTGTCTGCATGGAGGCCTCCAGCCGTATAAGGGCCTCTCTCTGCCCGGGGTCTGGGATGGACAGGCCACCGGTCAAGTAGCACAAGAGCAGACAGGCCACAGCCGCGTGGGGGCGCTGTAGCCACACTGCCATGGTCCGGAGAGTGAAAAGCTTTGAGAGAAAGAAACATGAACAGTGGTTAAAAGAAGTGTCAAAAATAAAGACAAAAATCACCAGGTGTTTGTTCCTCGGCATTAGTTTCCACCATGTTCAACTTCCACTTCCCTATAGAAATTACCTTTACCGAGTGAAAGAAGCAACGACAATGTATATTCCAGTGTATTACTTTTGTGCATAAAAATAAAGAGTAGTCTAGGTTAACAATGCTGTGTTATTTGAGAAAGAGCAATTTCGACATGAGACAGTCGGTTACGTTACCTGGCTTTAGTCTTGGCCGTGCGCAGTCTTCTGAATGTGCAATACTGTAAGATAGTGGTTAGCTGGTGGCTCGACAGCTGGCGACGGTTTTGTAAACAGTCCAGTCCAGAGAGACTCTAAGAACCAGGACCACAGCGAAACTCTCTCGGCGGTGACAGCTGGAAATACATGTAGGCCTATGGTTTAGTCAAATAGCTTACTTAATTACAGCAGCGTCACCAAAATAAACAAGCGAACAAATAAAAGGCGCTTGAGCTACCGTGAGTGGGGTTTTATTTACCCCCAGTGTTTTGCTTGTCAGGGCAAAGCTTCTCTCAGGGTGCGTCAGAGCCCCGCCCCCGTCCCGCTTTGATTGGCGGAAATTCAACGCCATTAATCATTTGATTGGCTGAGTGTGATATATGAAAACGGTCAACCAGAGATTAGGGAAATAATGCCAGAGACGTTCAAGAGTCTTTGATAATACAAGCTGAGTTTTGGCAGTCATTTTCAAAAAGTTAAATTGCAAAATAGATTATATTTGTTGCATGACATAGACTACAGTATTTATCAACAAACTAATGATGATTAAGCATGTTACTATTTGAGACCTGCACAAATATTAAACAAAGATTAAGCATGACACATGAGATGTACGACTATCACAAAACAAATACATCTCTCTATCCAGTCACAGTGTCATAAAGAATGAATTTACAGAGATTCATATGATGAAAGGAATGACCACTTAAAACGCTAAATGCATTATACCTGACAAAGACTCAAATGCAGACATCCATCAATAAGTATTTTCAAAGTTTTTGAAGGAGTTGTATCAGAATTGGCGCCTTCTGATAGACATTTCTCTTTGGTTTGATTTTGTTTAAATGAACTAATAATATCTTCATAAAAAAAAGAGCACATTTTGTCAGGGACAGAACAATACAGTCCTACATTCATTCCATTATCTGTCCACTGAAAAATAAGATTATTTCATATATATATATATATATATATAAACACTATGTTCCCTAATCTTTGTGTTTAATCTATATATATATATAGAAAAGAGACATAGACTTCTCTTTATTGATCCTTTAGGATAACTCCCGCAAGGAAATTGAATTTCCAGCAGCTTACAAAAACACGAGGGAGGTATAAAAAAAAATACAGTACAGGATAACCAATAAACTCTTAGCTAAACAGATGCAGAAAGTATAAAAAAAATAATAAACAGTAAGCAATAAACTCTTGGTTAAATATATATGAGGTCGATGTAAGAATACAGGTCAAATAAAAGTCACAGAAAGTTAAATCAGATAATTTAAATGTAGAGGAAATGTATAAGATAAAATATGTATGACTGTATATGACAGAAATGAGCAGTTAGATTAAATTATTGCACTTAAGTGGTGGATAAAGTTCTTGCACAAAAAAGAAGATAAGCAATTTATTTTTTTTACAATTGAACATTGGCTGTCAATCTGTTTTTGTCCACTGCCAAGTCAGTCGTTTCTTTTTTACTCTAAACTGACTTGTTTGCTTAAGGAGCCCCTTGAAGGAAGCCTTTGGAGCCATGTTGCATCCTCTTAAACTGATGTCACATCACTGACTCCCGCAGACGCAAGAAGGGTCAAACAAAGAGACCTACAATCTGTGGAGGGGGTTCCTCAAGAGGATAAGCACTAATTGAAGGCGAAGGCGTGAGGCACTCCAATAGATTAATGTATTGTCTTGCATTGGCCCTCTTGTTTTGTGTGTTTGCATTTCATTACTTTTGGCCTTTCAGTTTCTTTGACGGATTAAAGATGCATGCCTTGTTTCATGTCTTTTTTTTCCACAGCAGTGTCAAGAACAATAGAGAAAAATCCACGGATCTACTGTTTAAGTAATGCGAGTAGTTATGAAAAGTTTATAATTCCCCATTATATTTTTAAATTGACAATGATAAAACTGAGTCTTGTTCGAGAAAAGTGATTTATTTCTAAGAAATGTACAGTATAGAAAATACTCCATTCCATCTCCAAAATAAACTATGTCAGTCAGATAAGAACTTGTAAACGTCACTTAAAAATTAAACATACAGGTCTTTTTTTTTCAATGCCACCATGCTACTGAGGTAAAAGACAACTGCTTAAAAAGAACAAAAACATCCAAGAAATAAAAAAAACATACACCACATTTATATTAAAACAAGTTCAAAAAATGTACAAAAAAATCTTAAAAGAGAAAATAAATATGATTCACATTTAATCGCGTCTACATGTTTTTCACTAGTGCAGAGAGATGACCGCAGAGTAAAAGTAAGAGATGAATGCACACTTCCTTTCATCAGGTGCCGATTCTACACACCAGAAACACGCACGCACACATCTGTACAACATAAGACAGTATCACAACCTCACACCTTATAAATCCACACTGTCCTTCTCACAATAGACAGCACAAGTGAACAAGCTACCTCCAAAGTGGCCCTATTAAGCCCACTAAATATTGAGATAATTCCCTAGTTTAACAAAATAGCCAGTCTTGTGGGACACATTTACAAAATTGTCTCACAGTTTCTAGCACTTTTATATTCCATCCGTCCTCAAATATTTCCTTACAGTGCCTTAGGTACCTATTACTAAGGAACATAGTAAACTCATAATCCTGCCACACTCTATGCAGTCTATTTCAGAGCCTAGACTGGAATACTGCCTACTCTGTCTAGTTTCAACAACCTTTAGGCAGGAAGGTATGTAATCTGTACAATTAGAGACCAATTTACAGTCCCATTTTTAGACATGGGATGTAATATTGTCCCCCATGCTCCATTTAAAAAACTGGGAATGAAAGTGCTGTCCCATTAAAAAGATGTACACTTTGAAGGATTGCTTCTTCATTGACACCCGTCAATGTCAAACTGACAGCTGATACGTCAGCATCTTGTTGAGACAGTCAGTAAACACCATCATTTGACACAGCAACCTGTGACGAAGAAGGTCGTCTAATTGTAAGGCCATTTCATTGTCAGTTCTGCAGGCCTACCAACTGAAAATGGTGCTAAAATCATCAGCTTGCCCCAAAATGTTGTCCCACAGGAGTATGGCAGAGCAGAAAAAAGGAAGTGGAGGGACTCAGTAGATGCCACTTACTGGCTAGATGAGGTAGATTTGTTTGCTGCCATCACTAAACTGCACATGTGGGGTTCACCAGGTGCAACATAGATATGAAAACCTCCACAGTTCCCATCTTAAAAGTGTGTCAGTAGAAAGACCAACTTAATTGTGATGATAACGATATATCAGATCAAAAGGAATGTAGAATAACTCAAATTTGATCCATTTAATTTCAAATCAACTTTGCTGAAAATAAAGAAAAAAAAAGACAGGGTTTTATGGGGGAAAAGTCAAATAAGTTGGCGGTGTGATAAGCCAAATATTGTTGAGGACAATGAACACAGACCATTAAAAGTTAAGCTCTTCACATGAGGTGGATTGATTTGCAGTACAATTTTCCTTATGCTGCGCCTCCCTCAAATAATGCAGAAAAAATACCCGTATATAGAAACTGTACACCCTGAGGATACGTTTAGTATTGACATGGGAAAGAGGAAACACTCAAAGAAGCAGCCATGCAAAGGGCAAGGCTGTGAATGAAAAAAGGAAAGTACACACTTGTAGGTGGAATGCAATAAATGTCACAATTAAAAAAAACAACAGCAGGATTGGATGTGTATGTGCATTTACCAGCAGGATATTTTAGAAATCCCCCCATCTGGGACAAGAGGTAAGGATATATTATCATACATATACTTCATTTCACTAAAAATAAGACTATCCAAGGCCACTCAATTCCAGAATGTCAAGACTAACAAAACCCATAGTGCATAACAGAGTTAGGTACAGTCGGATACAAATTGAGCCGTCTTTGCAGGTCCCCCTCTCTGCTAGTCAAAGACATTCTTGACAATGAAGGCAGTTTTGAAAGATGCATATACTGCGTGTTTTCTCCAGAACCAGGGAAACACTGTCAGAGTTGGGGTGGAAATGGACAGTAACTGGACTTTTTTCTGGACGGTTTATGCTTCAGACGAATGATCAGTGGTCATGTCCTTTCACATGCAGCTAATCTGCTGTGCTCTCCTTATTGTCTACACATTCACTCATACATTCACAAAGGAAAACAAGGCAATTGTAAGGGGCCTGCGAGTTGACTGGGTTAGGGTGAGAGTCTCATAGTACCTCCTTTTCTACACCTGAGTTTAAAATAGGGTTGGGGCCGATAGCAGTCCCCCTCAGATCTGTCAGTAGATTAACAAGCTCAATCAAGCACTATAGACACTGGACAAGATAATCAGGCTGTGTCCTTTAATCCACTTTTTTTTATTTCCATTGCTCAAAAGGAAGAGCGCTGTCCAGTGTTCTTGAACGCAGCGTCCCCTTTGTTGGACAGGTTTTCTTAGTTGTTTAAAAGGTTGCCCTTCTGCTAGAGGACCCGATTTCAAATGCTTATGTTGGGAAGAAACCATTGTGGTGAAGTGACCTCAAGTAGGTCAGTGAATCCCTGCACAGAGCTCCATGTGAAGAAGGACAGATAAAAAGAGAAGGGCTCAATTATCATTTCACATTATTATTATCTCAGTTATATCAGCTGCCTGGTTGTCTTGTCAAGCACACTGGGTAAAACAGATCCAAAAGTTCTTGTCCAGTGTAAATAAATCAATAAGCGATGTGGTGCATCAAGTGTCCCATCTACAGTCTCTGTCAGCATGACTGCATATTCTTCCTTTTGGCTTACTGCGTTGTCCAGATGTTCTTTGATAATAATGTGCCTGAAAGAAGAAGAACAAAACATCTCAAATTTGGGCACATTTAGGACAGACACAAAACACGAACATAGCTTGACAATGTCACGGTATCAATTCTGAGTTTCGGCCAATTCGGAAATACATGAATACATTTTGGCAGCATGTTCACATTCAAGGAGGGGTGATAAAACAGGACATGGCTAGAAGCTTAAAATATAGCGCAATGTATCAAAATTTACTTTTACTCACTCTGATATGGTACTTGTCACACTCCTTGTTTACTGCTAGAGCCGCCTGGAGCAGCAATCACCTGTTGCCTGTGACCACAAAAAGAAAAAAGAACCTTGTAACACTTAAAAAAGGTCAAGTTACCAGCAGTATACTCAAAATTAAGCTTCATAAAGGTTATTTTACTGCAATTGTTTTCGATTTTGTGGCCCGTAGGAAATAAAAAAAGAAAATGACTGCAATCAGTGTATTAGGAGGTGGTGATGAACAAGGCAATAGAGAAAGTTTGACATGTGACGAGCCAAACTTAAGCCAAATGCGGTTATCTTTTAGCGTGTTTACGAACACATTCAAATTGCATTTTGTTTGGAGGTTGCTGCAAGCCGAACTTTCACTACTATGTCCCGTGTCCCTTCATATTAAACAGATATTAGATGTAAGTTATTATTAACTGGATTGATAGGTATTTTGATTTTCAAAACTGACAAAAGTAAAATGTATAAAACGTATATAGCTCAATCAAAAAAACTGACTCACATAGATACAGAGAGAACAATAATATAAGCCTTTAAACCATAAACTACACAAAACTAGATGAATCATTTTACCCTGGGTGTAGGAAGTGTTCTGGTGCCAGGCCTCTCTGCTGAATCATCATGCCCTGGAAGTGCCCCACAGGCCGGGGTTGTCTGTACATGGCCATGCGTGTTTGACCTGGTGAATAAGGCAGCTGCTGGGGCCGCTGCAGAGCCTCCATCAGGTGTGGGTGAGGTCTTTGGGTAGCATAGCGTCCTGCGTCCGGGTATGGCTGGCCAGGGTAAGGGGCTCTGTTGCCATCCGCACGAGCATGAAACATCATGTGTGGTAGAGGAACGCCACCTCGCTGCATCCCCGGGTGCATGGCGCGAGGTTCGTACATGAAGCCAGACACCATTTGTGCAGTAGAGGCAGGAGGGTGCTGGGTGCTACGGCGTCGGGCAGCAGCATTATGGCTGTCAAGGTCCAGGATTTCTTTAGGGCTTTCAGGCCGCTCTGAAATCTCTGTATGAGCCTGCTTTGCTGGGCTGCCACCACTGCTGCTGCATCCACTGGCCTGCTCCGTGCTTTCACGCTTCCTCTCCTCTGGGCCTCCAGGGTGTGGCCTTACTTCAGACACAGGGCCAGGGGACACCAAACTAGCACCACTGGAGCCCTCAGAGCCCAGTGGTGACACACTGGTCTCCTTCAACCGATTGTTGCCTCTGGCACTAGCTGCAGGTAGGTAGGCATTTGGCGGCATCGGTTGGTGAGGCTGAAAATGAGACCGATGCCACTCCTCTGGAGGATAACTCCCTCTACTGTTGGCCTGGTTATGGGACTGAGCTTGGGGATGGGGTTGTGGGTAGTAGTGTTGCTGTTGGTACTGATGAGGTGGGTACATGTTGGGCTGGGCTTGAGGGTGCTGTTGGCCTGGCGTGTTGTAAGAGTAAGCAGTCCCTCCCTGCTGGTGGTAGGTGGGGTGCTGAGCAGGATTGTGGAGGGGGTTAGTGGCTTGGTTGTGATAAGGGTGGTGAGCAGAAGGAGGCATAGGCCTGGTCATGTTTGTCTGGCTGTAGTGTGGATGTGGATGGTTCCCCATGCCATATGGACCCATGGCTCCATTTACTTGGGCTAGGGAGTGAGTAGGCATTCCTGGAGATTGAGCAGGTGCAGGCCCTCTCTGAGCCGGCATACCTGGGTTACTACCCACCAGCTGGGTTTGATGGTGATTGGGGCTAAAAGCCTGGTGTTTATAAACACCATTTGGAGGTCCAGATTTCATCATTTGCTGTGGAGGAATGGCAGTGCCATCTGTGTCCGGTCTACTTGTAGGCTCGCTCGGTCTTTGATCTCCACGGTCTGCTGGGCTGGGCTGTGAAGGTAATAGTGGGGTAGGATGACTGGGTGGCAAGGAGGTGAGAGGAGCTGGCTGAGGGGGCCCAGGCTGTGCTCCTTGTGTGGCACTCTGTGGCATTCCATGCATCGGGCTGCTCTGTGTAGGACGTGGAGGAGAGATGTTTTGGGGGATATGATGAGAAGGTAATAGAGAATTGTTTTGCTGTGTGCTCTGGGTCATCTGCTGGGCAGAGCTCTGAGGGTGGCATTGGGGAGGGGTACTCCGGGTCGCCTGAGGTTGCTGCTGTTTTTGGATGTTCTGCTGATGTTCACTTTGTTGATGTGCATTTTGCACATATAAAATGTTATTCTCTGGCATTTGTTGAGTG
The DNA here is from genome assembly GCF_963691815.1 of Echiichthys vipera. Classification (NCBI taxonomy): domain Eukaryota; kingdom Metazoa; phylum Chordata; class Actinopteri; order Perciformes; family Trachinidae; genus Echiichthys; species Echiichthys vipera. The sequence goes on from NC_139832.1 coordinate 20,078,181, forward strand.
GTATTCTGAGATGCTGTAACATGCAGTGGTGGTACGTTCTGATTAAGAAGTGCAGGGCTCGGAGCTTTTTGCAGTGGACTGTTCTGTGTATGCTGAGGGTGGTTGGGATCGGTGGAGCTGTTAGTTGTGTTGAGACTGGATGAAACGACAGTGGTACTAATGTGTTGAACAGGACAGTGGCCGACAGATTGTCTCCTGCCTTCTACCTCCTGCTTGTGGTTCCCTGTTGAACTCTGTGGGAGGCCTGGTCCAGACAGATTCTCCTGTGATTTGACCGAGTTAGAGGTTGGGGGGCTCTGCATTTCCTCTGCTGGCCCGGTGTGGTGTGCTGTGGGGTTACGGATGGACAGGTGCTCTTGGTTCATTGAAACAGTGGTTATGTGTGATGAAGCTTCAAAAGAAATGTTGTTGGCAGCCATTTTGTTTTCTGGTGTTGAGTCTGTTAACATACAGAATAGTAAAATAAAAGTTAGCATTAAGAGAATAATAGAAGGGAGGTTAGCATTGAACATTGATCAGCTATTATTACAAGAACAATGCAGTAAGTCAATTTCATTGCATCATTGTGAACTGTGTCAAAGAGCATAAAAGAGATCACATAGACATGGTTTGTGTCACTTCATACTATCACTCAAACAATCTTACAATACAAAACCAGCAAATTAAAAATGTACCTAGCGAAGCTTAACTGATGACATGCCATCTCTTTTGTGCCCTCAAAGCAACCAGCAAGAAATCAAAATTTTGCTAAACTAATGAATATTCAATTTGTCCCTTACTGTGAAAAATAATTAAAATCAAATTGAATAAAGGGCACAGAGAAAGGGCAAGGATGGGGGCTGTGCAACAAATTGAGACACTACAGTCTAGAAGGAACACTTGAATAGAAGGTTAGAGTATGCCTAGGTTCCTCCAGCAGAATATATACGGCTGGTGAAATACTGAGAGAGAAGGTCAGGTCTACCTTTGGGCTGCATGTCTGTCTGTTGGGAGGGCTGGCTGTCTGGCCCATTGTCTCTAGCAGGACGCAGCAGCTGAACCTCAGGGGCAGGGGGAGGCTGCTGAGATGGGTGAGCTGGGATGCTGCCAATTCCTGATAGGGGCCCAGGCTGCTGAAAGTTGCCCATGTGCTGAGAGGCACCAGCAGGGGGTCCAGAGGAGGCTGACAGCTGCTGTAGGGCTAGCATCTCTGGGCTTTCCAGCATGGAAGCCAAGCCTGTCCTGCCAGAGGAGTCTGGGTGGGGAACAGGGGGGCGTGAGGACATGGGCCCGTTGACCGCTGCAGACATTTGATACTGGGCATTGGGAGGAGGGTGGGGGTATCCAGCAGCTTCCGGCCAAGGTTTATGCCCCACTGGAGGGGGAACTCCACCGTAACTGAAGTTGCGCTGGTTCACCATGTTGGGATCTTGCATGCGTATCCCAATGGATCTCTCCTGATGATTCATACCAGTCCACATGTTCGATAGGCCCATACCGGGAGGCCTCAAGCCTGGGTAGTTGTGCTGAGGTGGTCCTTCCGGGCCTGGGAATCTGTTGCCCATGGGGTGCATGGTGTGGCCCTCTGGACGGTAGTGAGATGGATACATGCTGGCTTCAGGAGGAGGGCCAGGCTGGAGGCCTACAGGACGTGGGCCCAGAGACGGGCCATGAGTCGGACCCATGTAGGGGTGCTGCTGCTGGTGTGGAGGCTGCTGCTGGTTAGGATCTGGGACCATTGGATACATAGGACCCATGTGATGTCCTCCAACCATGCGATGCTACAAAAACAAAAATGAAAAAATCATAGTTGTATCAAGTATAACTGTACATTTTGTTAACCAGAATCAAGTAGACCACACACAGAATAAGTTGGTCCTTTGATAAAAACTGTAACTTAAAAATTGTTATAATTAGGTTTAGAAAGGTGTAATTGGTCTGTATACCTGCATTTTAAAGTTGTGGGGCAAGCGGTTCAAATTTGGGTCTCCATGCCTGGGAATGTGAGCTGGGTAAGCGAAGCGGGGATCTATGGCCATTCTTTGTCCATACATGTGTGGGCCATGAGGTCCAGGGGGGCGACGGAGCTAGTAAGACAGAGAAAGAGATAATTCACTCACAACTGAAGTTTTCAACCAGAAATCAAGAGAAAGAAAACAAATGCGTAAGGTGTTAATATTGATTAAAATATTGTGTAGGATAGGTGACTTATAAGGAGCATGTTTTTCTTTGAGAAATGTAGAGGAACAAGCAACAAGTTATCCTGTGGATACCTGTTGCCCTGGATGGTACATGCCCCTGATGTCTCCTTCATGAATGTGCTGCTGGCCTGGAGGCAGGCTGTGGGGGTGAGGGAGGCCATTGGCCCAGTAAAGAGGATGAGGTGGTCGTGTTGGTTTGCTGTCATCTTCCTCTGCGAGTGTGCTGCCCTTTCCCCCTTGGGAGTTTCGCTTACGTTGGACTTGCTCAGTGGCCCTGATCAGACTTTCAGGTCCCAAATGTTTACTGCTGCCACGACTGCGCTTTTTGTCCTTGCGGTCCTTGTCTTCAGTGTTGATGTGGAATTCCTCGTCTGTATCGCCATCCTCCGATGGAAAGTGTTTTAATAAGGCTCGGCTAAAACACCGCTCTAGAGACTCAGCCATTATAGTGTACTCTGGGGAAAGGAAAAACATAAACATCAGCAATGCTCAAATGATAAAGCACATAAAGTTTACACACAACCACGTCTTTTGCACCCCCATAAACACACATAAAAACACATACCTGTAGCACATCCACTCATGTACCCTCAAATAAAAGCTTTGCATCGGTAAGTTACTCCCTCCCTTTCAAATACCCAGCCACACCCCCCCACAAACAACAAATCTCTGTCATCATCTTACACTCAAACGCTACAATCCAATATGCATGCCCTGGACCCATAGACACACTTGCTTTCTCTGTTGTCAGCCCAGCACTGGCCAACTGACCAGGTCAGAGGGCTTAGGTTGACCCCTGCTCCTCCAACTTCTTTTCCTCCTCTTGCTCCACCCCAGGCCCCCTTAGCACTCTCCTCCCCCTGCCCCCCCTGTCCCTGGGGAGAATATTCAGTTGGATGGATGGCTCCAGACAGGGGGCTTAGGGGCTGGAATGTTTCTCTGGCACTGCAGGGCTCAGAGCCCCCTGAGCACTGGAGCACAGCTCAATCACTCCTCATTAATCACTGTCAAGGCTGCCCTGGCCCCGGCCCCAAAGCACTAAGACGGGCCCCCTTCCTTTTGCTCCATCTACCACTGTCACCCCAAAAATTCATATATGCACTTCTCACACCACACACCAAGTGGAATGGATATCGAAGCATAAGTCTTTATAATGAAACCAAATTCTTAGTGGAGGAAGCAGGACTTTTGGGGTAAAGCTGGGCTGTGATTGTGCAACTGTGTTCATTTACCACTGTCTTCTCCATTGTACTCAGTGCAGTTCTCAAACATGAGCTTCACGTCAGCAACAAACTCCTCCTTAACAACGTAATCCCCATCATTGAGCTTCTTTTCAATGGTGGACAGGTCCATGGGAGTCTGAGGGGGATTGGAAGATCAATAAAGTTAAAACAATTAGAAACCTCAAATAATATAATATTTGTAGCTGAACACCTTAGTTGGGATGTGAAGCACACACATACAAACAAAATATCACTTTGGTTGTATTTAGTACCTTGATGATCTCATGGTAATTGGGAGCATAGGAGTCATCCACAGGCTCCAGGAAAGGCCAGGCATCTTTATGGGATTTCAAGACCTCAAGCACTATAAAAGAGAGATCAGATCAGACAAGAACAAATATTAATGCAGATTGAGATAGCAATAGCCTTGAGTAACTGCTCAGTAAGCATACCTTTGTACAGAGTAGTGTAGTCATCATCGATTTCATAACTGGAATGTCAAACATACAACATGTTACAAATAAGCAACCTTGAGTCTTTTAAGTCGAAAGTGAAATCTGCAGTCAAAAGCACAAAGCCTCTTACAATGCTTTATTCTTGCGTGTTCTATGGACAGGAGAAGAAGGCTCCAGATTCAGGAGTTCAGGAGGCAGGTCTTTTCCTTGAGACAGTAACCAAGCCCTCTCCTCTCGCATCTTTCGCCTCTTTGCTCTCTCTGACAGAGAAGGATGAACACAGAGGGCAATTAGAGGCAAAAGCAAAAGAGAAAAACACCGGTCCCAGGAGGCTGCAGGCAAATTATGTTTTAATTGTTTTTTCAGGTGCTTGATTTACAGTTTAACTTTCCATTGAAGCTGTCCGGAGAGTCAATGAAAACCAGCCCATAAATTGAAAGAGAGCCATTCGTCAGCTGTCTTTTCTCAGGCCCCGTTGATCAAAAGAGAGGACCAGAGGTGTGTGCATTCGTATCACTGGTTTATCTTTTAACATGAAAGGCCTGCTTGGTGCCCCGCCCCTACCTTGTGAATTAAAGGGGTTTGAGGGAGGATTCCACACATGCAATCCACACAGAGAGCTGGCCAGGTCCTGCTGTTCATCTATAATACATTAATGAGGCTCCTCTGCTGAAGCACAATCAGCAGTTCATTAACCCTTGACAGATGACATCAGAGGAGGGGGGGGGGTGATCCTGTGATTGAGCATTCCCTCTCACAGTCTCTGTGTACTATACATAAATCACACAGCTTTGAGCGCTGCTATGGTACTGCAGATTTTTAAACAGTTATGAGCCGCACCACAGCAATGGAGATGTCAAAGTCTGTGTGGGGTGCCCTTCACAATCCATTCTGCCCTTGATCCCTGAGTTGTTAGACGAGTGCGAAAGCCCCCTACCCGTTGCTGACGGGTCGCGGATGAAAGAATGTGATATTATTGATGCTCCTTGATATTTCAATTTTGGCACTAAGCTTCATTTTTTATTTTATAACCCTTCTGCATATAGTAGCACATGTGCTGCAGTAACTCAGTGATATTATTTATGGTATTTTTTTTTAACAAACAATGTTGGTGTACATCTTTGTTCATCCATTTGTGTTCTATCCTTCTATGTAGCAATCCATCTTACCCTCCACAGCTTTGATCTTCTCCATCTTTTCTCTCTGTTGTTCTTCCTGATGAAGCCTTTCCTCTTCTCGTCGCTGCTCGGCCAGCAGGACCTGCCTGTCCAGCTCTTCATCTTTCTTCTTCTCGTCCTCTGCTATGGCCATCAGATCGTCCTGAATACATGCACACAGGCCCATTAGTCTACTCTGGACTCAGGGAAGGACAGCTTGTAATGAATATGTAGAAGCTGAAAGATCTTGTGCGTACAACAGCCAGGAATAACGTAAAGAAGCAACTTGGTACATCCAAACTCCAAAATATTGATACAAGTATTGTTTAAAACAAATAAAATACTCCAGATTATGCCTGACACACACACCTTTTCCTCTTGGTTAATGTATTTTTCGAAGAACCGTTGTGATACACGAACTTGGGTTGGGTCCAGTAGCTTCTGTTTCTGCTCCCGCTCCTGGAAAAAAGAAAAAAGATTTTGATCAACTGTCCTAGTTGCAGTGGTTAAATGCACAATCCACACCAAACAGGAGGGTGATCCTGGATTGGAACCTCTATTGCTCACAAACTTATTCATTGCTTTTTAATAAGCCAAGTAGCAGTAGATGGCAAGTTTAAGTTATTTTATCCGATAATTTCTTTTCAGTTATTCTCATATTGAACATGACATATGCCTATAATTTAGCTGGTCAACAAATAACACACACACGCACGCGCACGCACGCACACGCACGCACGCACGCACACACACACACACACACACACCCACCCCCAGGGAGTTGTGGAGAAGCAGTGAGTATTGAGAGGTCACTAGCTTTATTCTCCCCTCCCCCAAGTCACCCTCACTCTTCTGCTGGCTGTATTCCCCTTCAGTTTGACAAATACACAATCAGTGGCATACACCAGATATCCAATCCTTCAACGTTGAAGTAAAACATTTTCAATCCTTCATGCATCTTAAAAATACAGTCTACAATCCACATTTCAATCCACATCAATGACATATTAGTGATCCAGATATATCACACTGGAAAGGAGAGAAACACGAGTCAACAGAGAGCTCCAAGCAGATTCCTTGAAAGGCTGTCTGTATCAGGGACTGGCCTCTGCAGCTCATGTCAGAGTTTATCAGGGAAGATGGACTGTGAATAACTGTCAGCCCTGTGCAGCTAACAGCACTGAAAGGTGTCACCATTCGGCTTCTGGTTGTCCATGAAACAACGATGGGAGGCCTAAAATGCATCCACAGCTGTAAAAAGTCTGTGTATGTGTGCAGGTGAGGACGCAAAAGTCCATCTCTGCCTTGTCTTAGTGTGAAGCACTGGCATATACTGGGGCTCCGCAATTCTTTCCATACATTACCACCAGCACTAAATCCCCCCTCCACCCAACGCACACAGGGAGTGCCTTTAGTGTCGACACTTAGAGAGGTCGAGAGAATCCTGCAGCGCAGCAGAGCTGTCATTCAAGAGGCTCCATCCTGCCTCAAGGTGAGCTCCACCCTGCTGTCAGTGCCCCATGAAATGGCTAGTGACAGCAGCCTGAGACATGTGGAGGGAGGGATTCAAGAGGTTACATACACTGTGAATTTGACACGCTTGTATGCATACAGCCACATTAAGAAAGATTTATGTATGCCAATTAATGCCAAACATTTGCTTTTTTGGGGAGTGGCTGCTTTTCTCGCTTCTGTACCATGCAAATTGAATTGTTCGGGATTTAGGACTACTAACTAAATCAGCAATTTGAAGACATTTCTTTGGGCAATGGGGAATTCCATCTTCATGTAAAACTAGGATTAGAGGAGGTTTATATTTGTTTAAATTATTACAATGCCTTTATAGTAATTACACACGACTCAATAATGAATACACAAAATATAACTATGTTTTATAGAGGTGTGAAGACCTAGATATCGCAAAAGATAAATTCGGTCTTAAACGGTAATCAAGGACAGACATAAAGTACACATACAGTAAGAAGAACGTCAGGGGAATACACTTCCCCTAAATGAGACGTTTCTTTGAGCAAAGTATAATTAATCAATTAACCTATCTTCACAAAACTGTGATTGAGTCTGATGTGTACATGTCAAGTCCTCTGTTCGGTTCTCTTTAAGTCTAATGTGCTAAAGTGGGATTTGATGATTTAAAAAATGAATGCAGAATAAAAATAAGCGCAAACTAACACTGACAGCCCACAGCAAAAACATGTATACTTTGGTCTGTTGCTACCATTACAAGGATAAGAATGCATTCATCCACCAACCATTTGTCTGATGAGAAAGGCTGCAAGGGTTTCTATAGCAACAGTTAGTGTTATAACAGTTATATCACAGGAGTATAAAGAGCCTCACCGCCATCTTCATAGTAACAGGGAAGAAATAAAAAAAAATATCAAAATCAAGGACCTACTCAAGCTGTGGCATTAAACAACTGAAATTTATTCCATTGCAAACTATAGCAATACGTTGGAAGGGAAATTGGGTGGGTATTTTTTGACTGTGACTCCCGCTTGCTATGAACAGAGCAAATAATATCTCTATAATCTCCCCCTGTGGTACTTAACACACATTCCATGGAAGATATGAGCAAGACTCAAGGCATGGCCAAGCCCAAGGAAGATTACTACAGAACTACTTCATTCTACCTAACTAGCATGAGAGTGTAGTTCTCCACAGTCAGGCTCAAGTTAAGGGCCTGGGGTAAACTTCATTACCAAGCCGTAGCGCAGAATTATGGGCAAGCACAGACCGGCCTTACTTCACTTCTCCTGCAGCCGGGCTAGCTAAAGTGTCCGGGATCATGAAACTCCTGGAGGAGGACAGTGATCTGTGTCAGAACATGAAAGAACCTGAACAGAGATTGGAGATTGCTCAATCTTTCGAGCTCCATTAATCCAGCTGCATTTGGTCCGCAAAGGTCCAAACGCTGTATTCATATCGACTAAAATAAACACTTGTTTAAAATAAGATACAAAAAGGTAGGTAACAGTTTACATGTTACCTACCTACATGTTAAGATAAATAAAATTAGGTTACAATACAGTTAAAATGAGAATGGTTAAGATTAAGTTAGATACTGCAACTATTGATACAGTCAGTATATTGGCCGGTTATGACAAACCCAGACAAAAAATATCACTCCAGCAGTCAGATTTGTGAGAATGTGTAGGAAAAAAAACCTAATTCACATTTTAAAATGTTGTTACCGGCACATCTACCATGGTTGGACTTTTTTTTCATCTCATTTTCATTCATTTTGCTTGGGAAGTAGCTAGAAAACTCCCCCCAGACTATCTAAAAGAAGACATTATGTACCGCTGTAATAGGGACTAATAGTATCAGTGTCTCTTTGGTGTCTGACCTTGTGCTCAATCATGCTGCTAATCTCAGGCAGGAAGTTCTGGCTGATGACACGGTAGAGGTGGCGGTCCTGTGGGGAGGTTTTGTCCTTGATGCTTTCTGCCAGACTGAACCATTGTTCCTCTGTATCACACACAAGGGACCAAGCGCCTCGCTTGCGACCTGGTAGGAGCAAAAAGTAGAAACATTGGTTTATCAATTCAAGCAGAAATGCATAGACGATCAAAACAGTGAAACTGGTAGTCAAAACTCAAATAAAGCACAAATACACACATTCCTTGATGTAGCCAACATGAAAATGTAATTGCTTATATTCATGAGTTTCACCATTATATTTATCACTTTCATTTCACCTGTGCTAGGGTGGAGATCTTCCAGCCCATTTTCTGTCTTGGCTTCTGTCGCCTCACTTTCCACCTCACTGAAAGATTTAAAAAAGCATTGGAGAATAACAGGTATGAAATAGTCCTATAAAGAACAGAGTGATTAGAACTAATGCATCTTCAGCAAGTTACAAGCTAACGGCAACCGTCCCACACTGTGAATTACTTTATGTGTTCCATGACTATTGGTCAGAACATGGTTGATATGTGTGAGTGTGCAGCCAAGAAATACTATTAACTATGCATTACATTTCACATATAGCAGTGGACTGCAGGCCAACAGCTAAATGAGAGCAAAGGAAATTATAACACAAGTCTTCAGAGACCCCATCAGGCATAGTTTTCTAGAGCCATGATTGTTTAAACCTTCACTACTATCTATATATCACACAAAGACCACATGGCAAACAGCCATGACATCTGATCTGACAGCTAAATGCAACTGCACATGTGAGCATTTCTCTGCTATATGCTGTTGACACTGGCAACAAACAAATAACGTTTTTCTCACCTTAGTTGAGGCTCTTCTAGTTTTTTCTTCTTTGGTGGTCTTCCCCTTTTCTTTTTTTCTGGTAATGTCAGTTCATTGGTTTCACTGTTGGAAAATAAGTCTTTACAATAAAGCCTTTTAACCAGTGTAATTAGCTATGAGAGACCTCTATAATTAACCCTTAACAGGCTTGTAAACAAGTATGACAAACTTGCACTTGCTAACCATAGTAAACATGACCAGTGACATAGCATTCATTCCTGGTGTACTGGATAGAGAAAGGGAATAAAAAAAATTGCCCAACTATATTTACCTGATATTCTCTGTTTTCCTCTTGACTGGCTCTTCCTTGTACATACGAGTGCCGTAAAAGTACCAGTAGAGGGCTCCATTTCCATCCTGCCCCAGCGGTTCCACTCTCAGGCTGTCCGCCTCCAGGCCCTGATAGGGGTGTGGGGGTAGGGACATTACATTTCTTAAATCATGTGTAGGATTGTGTTTTTAAATCATCAATCATTAATTGGTGATGTAATTTAGTCCTTTGAGCCTACTTGGCTGTGAATCATACATACATGAGGCACTTTCACCATCTTTCTGAGTGCATTCATAAATTATATCTGATGATTTTTTTTTTAATTATCACATGAGAAAAAAACTATAAAATATATTAGAGGAAAATTTTAAACTGACAGGATGAAGGTAAAACTGTCAGGTTATTATTAGTTGCACCTCATTACAGTATATATGTTGAGCTGTTGTTATCCTTGTCAGGTGTAAAAGCTGCATTACTTTGGATTCTGTTACAAATGTAGGTGTTAATGTGAATTAAAATCTTATCTAATTAAAATGTAAAGACTAATTGAAGTAGCAGTTTTGAATGTATTAAACAAAAAATAAAACCTCAAAACTGAGTAGAACGCACAAAAACTACAGATTATTTTTTAGCATGAACCTCGCATACCTTAAGCAGGTCAAAGACATCAGCAGCATCCAGGCGGTAGTCACACAGCCTGTGCAGCAGTTCCACCTGTGTGCGAGCAGGGAGATTCTCAAAGGTGCCCTCTCGAAGTGGGTTTGGCTTCCCTTCTTCCAGCTCCCACCGGTAGCTGATGATGTCGTCCAGGTAACTGCTAAATGCCTCGGGGCTAAAGGGCAGAGCAAAAGAACAGAGGAGAGACAGTCAGAGAAGAAGGTGCGATACGTTTCAAATAAAGGCATTAAGAACTGAACGCATACCAACACACAGTTGATTTTCTTCCACATTTTTTCATCTGTGCAGCCTCCGGTTAAAAATCTGATTGTAGATCTTCTTTCTTTTTAGTGTTTTAGTAGTTTCAAATATGGAAAGCTTATTATGGTGGTGGTCGTCTCACTGTCCCTGCACAATTATCCATTCTGGTCCATTTTATTGCCAGTATAGAGAGTTGTGGTGGAGTTACCTTCTGTGAGGCTGTCAGGTTGGTGGTGCTGAGCAGGTAAAGCCAGATTATCTGGGTTAGGCGCATCTCTTGCGTCTTTGCTACATGTGACTTGTGTTTTCTTGTGCTTGTTTTGAAGCATGTCCTCAATTTGTTTTGGAACTGTTGATTAGTTCTACTTAGGTAGGCCCATTCACTGTAAAGTCATATGAAACAGTTGTTAGCCTGTAAAAATAAAGCTGACCTTAAAATTTGATTACAATAATAGACTACTTTAGTTCCCATTAGTTAAAGCCGCTGATATATTTTATTCATTTATTAGATTCATCAATCTGACTGCTGTTACGTGTTACAAGTTTTTACTGGATTTTGAAGTTATAAGGAACATAATTACACATTGTAAAGCCTACGCACCAGTCTCAATATCAACTAGCGTCCTTTTGTAATGCATAGCTTAGGAAACAAACAAAGTTCAAACTATCGTAGTGGCTTGAGAGACAGAGGAGGTGGGGCTGAAGTTTCTTTGAATGGGAGTAGGAGCTGTATCTCTGCTATGAGTGGGAGCTGGTAAATTAATGTTGGTTCCGGTTCAGGTCTTACCGATTAATCTGTATCTTTCAGTTCCAGCTCAGATAAACAGAACAAGGGCTTGGGGCAGGGGTGAGCATCTATGCAACGGCACAGAGAAAGAGGGACACGTAAAAATGGCTTATCTTGAAAGAGCAGTGTGCACTTTTCACACAGCTGCAGCCCTCCCCTCCTCAATACCCCATCTCTCTCCTACTTTCTGTCCCTCGTTCTCCCCAATATCCTCCCTCCCTCTTTTACCCCGCTCCGGCAGAGCGTTTAACACATGCGGATGAAAAGGGCAGCTCTGTGAAAGGCCAGTGCTGAGCAGCCACCCCCAGGATGCCAGCGCCTGTCCAGTCCAATAAAGCAGGTTGTCCTCCTGTTACCGGGTTGCCTGGGTGAAAAAACTGGATCATTCCTGCCTCTCTGCTTATCGGTTCACTGCTACCACTGTGCTACTTTCTAATGATGGGCTAGAGTAGGTGTGCGAAGGGGGAAGCCCCATGAGAGATTAAACACATTTGTGGATTTAAATAAAAACCTACATACTCACTTTCTCCCATCATTTGATTACAGAGGAGAGAAAGGTTTCAGTGGCTGCGCTGTTTTCATATATTGTTGTAGTAGTGGAGCATGATTTCACCACAGACCTTATGTTGCCATATGGTGAGTAAATTCTGACTCATCAGCCAGTCACTGTCCCCATGACTCAGACTTCCTATAAAGACTCTTGGGTGCGATGACTAATTTGTAGTAGGAAGTACTGCTTTTATCTTGGCAGCTGCATCTCAAACTGAAAATGCGCCCTTATTATTTTACACAGAGCCTAGGCTATTTTGTTTATATACACTTTGCAGAAGATGATTCAGTTCTGGTTTGTAAAAACCTTACTTAACAGTAAAAATCAGTGCAGGTTTACAACTGCTTTAAGCACAATAAACTGTAGGATGCAGTACGTCTTGTACCATATTGCCTTAACTAGGTATCGTAACTCAGGTATGTATAGATTGAATTGTGAACTTTGCTTACCTCTATAGTGCTTGATTTCAGTGTCATTTGCAACTTGTCAACTGTGTTAGTTGCATTTTTTTATTATTACATCACTTGGGAGAAGTAGTAGTAAACTGGAAACACAAGTGAGGGTAGTAAAAAAAAAATGCAGCTAACACAGTGACATGATGAGGTTTTGAGTCAGGTCTCAGGTCCTGACTCAAAACCTCATCCATCGTTTGTGGAAAGAAAGAGACCGTAAAGTACAGTGACATTAAATTATTTTTTTCATTATACACTTACGTGATGTCATTGCGCTGGTAGCATCCCTGCAGCAGACAAGCAATGAGGTCCCCAAGGAAGTCAAAGTCCTGCTCTGACAGGGCCTTTTCCAGTTCCTAGATAAATACAACAGAGGAGACAATGGGGTCACATGAAGAACTCTGCAAGTGTTTTTACCGAACAGACCCGGGGTATCAGTACAAAGGATACAGACTCACAGATATAACATATTACTAAATGTTACATCAGCTCAGCTGCACAATGATGGAACCAGAAGAGTTTCAATGGATAATTCTTTAATAATGCAAAAGCATTACGCCCAAAACACAGGTGATTTTTGATGCATCAAACAATTGTTAGGCATTATATGGAAAAACAAGAGGCAATCTCAGCTGTGGGCTGATGCATCAGAAGAATAAGACCTTATATTGGTGAGTTCTCAGCATGCGTATTTGACAAAGTTGGTATCAGTGTAAGGTAGGCTGGCAGAGGCAGACAGCAGGAGAGGTGGTTGGTATTCGCAAGTCGTCATTTATTATGGCTTCTTAGTTCGCCGGTGGTTGTTTGGCTGGAGCCGAGGTTCAAGTTCAGCCATGACCCCTCTCCTGCCTGGCATTGTGTTTCAGCCATTGAGGTTTTATGAAGCGGCAGTAACCGGCAGAGCAAACTCTAAAAGACCTGAAAGCACTCAGGAGAGATGGGAGGCAGCAGGGGCCTAGAGCTGCGACACAGCCATGCCCCCTCCTCTCCTTAGCTGACCAACCAAGACACAGCACTCCACATGGCATCCCAGCATGCACTGCTCTCCCCAATGATACCCAAAAGCCCTGGAGGAGAACAGAAGGGGAGAGAGAGACAGGGAACAGGAGGCTGAGAGGGCAGAAATGCAAATGCAAAGTGCTCCGTCAGCCAAGTGTCCATTTCACTTAAAGCCCCCTTGTGCAGGATGCAAACAAGCCCCTTCAGGCTGCAGCCCTATAGTCGCTCTTCAGAAAAAGAACATGACTGCCTGCAGCTGACCACTCCTTACCCCTCCTTGTTCTTGCTCTCACACTAGCAACAGATCAAATCTCTTTCTCTGTGTCACTTTTCCTCCTTCTCATAAACATTCACAAAAGTACCACTGCAGGTTCAAGAGGTTAAAAAAACGGTACAAAATTATCTCAAGGACAAGGAGGCAGGTTAATTTATTGTGCACTCACTCGTCTCTTCTCGGTCTGCCTCTCTCTAGAGGAACCTGGTTGAGCTCAGGGGTCACCAAAGGTCAGTGTACAAACCTCCCGGCCATGGAGAACGACGGAAGCCAGGAGCCAACAAGTCAGCACAGTGAAAAACCGAGGAGGAGGGGCGAGACAGAGAGGAGGTTGAGAAAGAAGTTGAAAAACAGGATGAGATAAATGTTTCAGCTTGAGGTTAGAAAAGAAAAGTCTGAGGGACATCTCAACAGCCCACTCCTTCTTCTGACTCAAGCTACTAAATAAACATACCAGGAAAGTGAGTTCGATGACAGGAGATGAAAATCAGCTACGACTCTTGACTCAAAGGAAGAACACTACATTGGGTTGTGTCCTGACCAATTTAAAAGTCTGCAGATCAACATGCCAAATTTAAGAATAATTCAACAACATGGCAAGCCGGATGACCTGATGGTTACAGAATTGGTGAGCGCATATGAGAGTAAAGCCAGGAGCACACAAGCTGATATTTGAAGTTTTAAGGTAGCCGGACATTTCACATTTTCCAAACACAATTCCTGTCTTGACATGGTGACTGACATTTCCTGTCAAATAATGGCACAGCAACTGACTGATATGTTTGTGCCTTCATACATTCAGAGAAAATATATTTGGAAATGCTGACAGTTGGGTGGTCAATACAAACAGTCTTAGATAACACTCACTTCAGCCCATTTGATACAAGCACTGCAAACCTAAAACAAGAGACCATCTTCACAACAGCTGCAGCACCAAATTGGGCCAGGTGCGTCCAGTGGTGGGGCCAAGGCCCTTGGTTGGACCACACCCATCTTGAACTCTGCCCTTATTTTAAATAAACATCATACCTGTATTGTTTCACAACTGTATCTTGCACAGTTGTGACACTATCGCGGTGATAAAATCTGTCAGAGGGGCAGACAGACAAAGGCAAAATACTCAAAACCACCTCTCTGTTCCCGCTACAGTAGGTGTCAGGGGCACATTTTGCCATGATGACACAAACACACATACAGACTGAAAAAGGTACCCCCTAGTTTACTTGCTTAGTTTTGTTCAATTCCTGGATTTTTATGAGATCATGATTATTGTTATTTTATCCCATAGACACTGAGGCAACATAGCATAGTTAATATTGCCATATGACATAACTTTAAACTACACCAAAAGCATAAAAATGTCTCTAAGGCATTTATTAGATACTGACTCTGGGAAAGTAGGAAAAACAATTCCCCCAAACTACTATATCGCACTATATTTTTAATCAAGTTACACATAATATTCTGATCTCCTTTTGATAACTAATGTCATAACTAACATATCATTTTTTTCACTTTCACTCACTGAGCCTCTACTTGAAAATCTCTGACCTAGACGTGTGAGCAGCTCATTGTGCGTGGGCTCATCTCATCCCAGTGGGCGTACTGATGATGTTTCTATCATGTTGCTTGTGAAACCAGAAGAAAATAAACCGTCAAGGTTGAAGAAGAATAGCGATTTACACAATGACGGCAGCAAAAAACTTCTGTTGACGCCAAAATCATCAGACCAATGCAAGTAGCGGCAGAAGACTCAAAACACAGGTTGTATGTGACCCAATTATGAACCGGCTACGGCCGAGGTGTTAGCACGCACCTAGGTGCCACCCCTCAACAGAGTGTTTACAGTAAATGAGAATGCATTTGACACAGACAGACATTCTACTGCTTTATGCTATGTGTGTGAGAGGGAACCTCTGGGCAATGTCCGCAACTGATTTTCCTAACATGGTCCCGGAGTTCATATGAGAAAATAATTTAGACTATCGCTGCACTATTACTTGTGTACACTGACAAGGGTGACAAATCACCAGGTTCTACATCCTTCACTACAAGAGCAGCATTGAACATCATAAACCCATTCTGAATCATAAGAAAAACAGTAATATCCAGGAGTGTGCTGTCCCTCTCCCACTAATGTGAGCATCAACACTTCTAAGAACAAAGGTATTGTAAAGTTTTCTTGAACATTTGGTTGTCACACCCACCTAAACCGGGGTACTGTATAGTGTACTTCTAGCCTAAATCAAGTAAGCTTAGACAAAAAAGAGGCTGAATTTAAACAGTTGCTCAAGTAAGTGCATGTTTCACGGCTTGTTCACGGTATGTATGCTATCAAGCTGAAGAACTATGTCATCATAGCCATGAAAAATAGCGTGTGTATCTCTGGATGTACAAGCGCATGAATGGCGAGAGATCCTGTGTCACACTCTCTTCCACTTCCTGGTCCCCTGTCAGGCAGCCTCTGGGCCAGAGTGAGCCCATCCATCAGAGACAGACTGCACTTTGATCACACTTTGAAAAAGCTGGGGGCCCGGGCCGGGGGAAAGACTGAAGAGTTGAGTACAGCGCAGCAGAGTGGAGAGCTTGCTACAGCCCCTGGATTAACACCACCATGCTCCACCTTTGAAGTGCCACGCTGCATCTCAGATGGCAAAGGGAAGGGGAATTAATGTGGTGTGTGCACCCTTTCTTCAGTAAATCCATCTAGTCGACCAGTCCCTCTGTGGCCTGGTGCTAACAAACACTCATCTTGATGAAGGGCTGTGAGGGACACTCTGGTGCAGCTGGACATGTCCTGTAGGAACCTTTCCCCTCTATATCAGCATGTACACACAAAAAGTACTGACCAAACTAATACACTTCAAGGCCACAACCCACAACCTTTGGCAAACAGTCAACAACACACATACAACACACACTTTTACTGACATTCATTCATACACGTGTCTCAACAGAATAAACACAGTGCAGTACTTTGGCTGCTTCCCATTAATGATCAATGGGACTCAAAAGATAAGAGAGCTGGATAAGTGATAAGCTATATATAAATCATAGAGCTAAACTGTTAGATTTATCACTAATAATGACCCTTTAACTTGCTCTTTTTGGCATTAGCACGAACCCACCATTTTTAAATACCCAAGCTAATATCAATGATAGCAATTGCATTTATTTTTTTAATTCACTCAATCGATACAGTTTTTTAAAAATGGCACTCGGAAAACTATGATGGACACTACGTACACTTGACGGCGTGCAACTGACTCAGTGCTCTGTTTGGTTGCAGATGAAAGGATGGAGCGAGTGTAGCGTTGGATATGATGTCACGGCAGTTTCACGCAGCATTGCTATGGTAAACAGCTGAGAATCCTGCCTACACTAAGGAGGTACTATCTTTAAGAGAAAAAAGTACTGGTAACAAAAAAGTTAGTCAGATTGAGTTGAACAGAGCCGTACTATGTAGTGGAAACACGGCATAAGCTACTGAAGTTAACAAAACAGGCTATGTGTAACACATGGGACAAAGATTGGAGGGAGAGTCAAGGCTTTTCAAAAGGTGTGTCATCACCACAATCCCTCTGTAGACCTGGCTTGCAATCGGCAATTACCCTGAAGGTATTTACCACTTCTCTCACCCGTCTCCCCTGCTGTTTCTCTCTCTGCTTCTCTCGCTGGCTTAACCTCTTATTCCTTTCTTGCACACCATTTTCCTCTGTCTCTTGCTTCCTATATGAGGGCCTCTGAGGCATTCTATTACTCCCCTGACAACACCCTTGCTCCATTCTCAACCCCACTATTTTCCTCTCTCTGTATTCCTTATCTCTACTTTCCCTCCACACATTGTCCCCACTCCAGCCTTTTGCCGGTACCACTATAGCTGAGGACAGCACAGACTCTTCAGTCTGGCAGTGATTATCTCAAAATTATTTATTTGCACGGTGGGGGAAAAAAGCAGCATCTAAAAAGAAAAGCTCCACCCAAAACAATTGCTTGAGGCAAAGTCTCACCTAGTCATCTATTCAATAGAATGGCATATAGTGTGAGAAGTAACACTTGTGGTGTCAACACAGCATGCCACATATCCTGTTCTTATTCTCTCAAGAAACAGTCACATCTTATGTGCCTTCACTAACATTCAGTGTGTTTACATGCAGTTTAAAAACCCAATTGTAATCAGGTTAATAGCACTGTCTGGTTTCTCAAATACCATTTAAACTGCATATCCCGGATAAAATTGAGTTCTCATATCCCAGTTTACAGACCTAGAGAACTCCTTCAGTACACAGATTATTCATGCATGTATACAGCATTCCCAGATTACTGTCAGGATTTTCGTCTGCACATGCTCCCTACTCCGCGGCAGTGGCTTTTGACCCGGACATAATATATGATGACAGAATAAACCAGGAAGCAACAGCGCTGAAAAAAACATGAAAAAAAACAACAACAACAACAACAACAACGTCAATAAAGCGTTACCCTTAAACCGAGGGAGGACTTTGCCATGGAAAGTAACATCACTGCCAAGAAGACCCGTTTCGGTCATAATTCTGTCCAAAGTCAGCCATTCCCCCTGCTTGGGTTTTTGTCGAAGGGGAACCGGAAAATAAAGCCACATTCAAATCATCTGTATGCTGGCGGAGCACCACCTACTGTACCAGATGTCGAGTTACTCCCGTCATTTTCCCATTAAACCCCAGCTCATGTATACTGGAGGAATATCAATAATCAGATTATTACCCTAACCAGGGGTAAACGCACTGACTAACAGAATAAAATACCTGACTTTTCCCTGTAAAGGTAGCAGCTTCTGTCACTCACACAAACAATATCGTAATATAATTTTACCCTGTGTGGCCATTCAGAAGTACATGCTACTTTTGTCCAGAAACCATACCAATTCGGAAGTTACGCTGGTTTTACACACAAGCTACAGTAAGTTGGCATTGCTGACCACCTAAAAAAAAAGAAAAAGGTCTCCAAATGTCAGTTTGACATTGTGGTAAGGATGGGAAAAACAGAGCTGAAAAAGCATGACAGCTAAAATCATTATGGTCATGTGACTTCAGGTGTGTCATGGTCAAATTGACAAATTGGCAATTCTTCTTCACCGGGGACAAACTGCAACCACTCATATTAAGCTATGCTAACTGAAACCATGGTACATGTTACAAAAATGACAATCAAAACCAACCTAAAAAGCAAAATTAAATGATTTTCTATTTTTATTTTTTAATTATTCTACTTTTTTTCTGACTCATGGGTGGTGCTACACTACTGCACATATTCAGTGGGCCGCAAATCACGGAAGTAAACCCGGAATGTTTTTGATTTACTTTTTTGAATAGGCGCCATTTTCAGCCTGCCATCTAGGTCCAATAATACATCCATGGTTGTGTCAAGTTCCCTAATACCCAGTCCAAAGTGCAGTTTGTCAAAGTGAGGTGAAAGGGTTGAGGCATGACAGTTAAATGTCAATTATGGCCCTGCTCTCAACCATGGGTTCGCTGCTTGGTTAGTTACCTGGCTTTGATGACCATGCGTCTCTATTAGGGATGGATAATTGAATAATATTGTCTAATGCCTAGTTCACACCACACCCCATGAGCGCCTTGAGTGATATTTGTAAACTGTTAAAAGACGTGAGCCAAGAGGCTCACCGACACATTGCAGCTATAAGTGAGCAAGCAGAGTTTTTCCTCCCAGCTCCCTAGTACAAAGACCATAACGTTTCCAAGTGATCCCATGTGTGAAGCAACATCGGAAGAAAACAAACCTCAGACGTGAAGAAGAATGGGGATTTACACAAAGACAGAAATGAAAATGAAAATGTCTAACTGGATAGACGACAGGATTCAAAAACTTCTGTCGGTAAGCACTGAAACTGAAATCATCAGGCAAATTCAAAGAACGGCAACAGACCAAATTATATATTAATGACCAAATTATCAAGCGGCTCCATCAGAGCGTCATATCTCTTCTACACGCTCTACTCAGGCAAGTGAGAATGAATGAATCTTACACAGAGATTTTCCTGTTGTGTGCTGCATGTGCAAAAGAAAAAATACAGACTATATTTACACCTGATTCACCTGGCATTGTCCAAGGGTCCAATGTGTGGCATTTGCAACATGGAGTTGTTGTTGCATTTAGAGGAAACCGGCTATGAATAGTAAAGACATATGGAAACAGATTATTTTGTGGACATGTGTGCTAGCAACAAGAGAGACAGAAAGCGAGAGAGAAAATAGAAATGAAGAAATAGAAAAGTGCACAACAGGAAAGCTAAAGATGAGTCTCCACTAGGGGTACATAACTCTAGAGCACTCTGAGAATCTGGACTGTAAATGTTAGAAGACATGAGACATGAATCAACTGAGAAGAGGAGCAGAGTTTTTAGAAGAAATGAGACGTCAGAGCTAAATTGATTTCAAGGGAGAACACAACATAAATGTGCAGATAAAAGTGAAATGTGTTTTTCTCAGTGGCAATTGCTGGCCCCATCAGGTTTCCCATTCATATCGGTTGAGAGAAAAACTCTGGCCAATGCAAGCACAGAGGTAGGGGGAGAGAGGAGGGGGGCGAGAGAGAGACAGAGAGAGTTGTGATAAGCAATAGGCAGTAGGGCAGCATACGTATCAGCAGCTCCAAGGTTGTGACAGATCCACAGGGCCTGTAGTATCAGGGGGTTGGCCTGCCTGGATACTTTCCATGCCACTGCAGTTAACAGCTCCTTCGGGGTCTATATCACCAACAGTTGGAGGATGTGCACAGCTAGCTGAGGGGGAAGGGAGGACTGTTTGTTGTGTGAAGGCCCCTCTCTTCCTCTCCTTTGCATCTTTCTTTATTTCTTCCTCCCCCACTCCCCTCCCCTCTTTCATCTCGCACATGGTTCCTCCAGGAGCCATCATCTGACAACACCCTCCACCCCCACACATAACCACCTCCTGCCACATGACAAACATGCACGTACACACACAGCCGTAACACCACAGGAACACGCCCTTGCATCCTCAGGATGTACCGTTCATCTGATCGACAGAGGAAAGCATCAACATCTTTGAGTTGCTGCCAGACACATCTTATTGACACATCAAAACAAGAACGTGTTGTCTGATTTGCTGGCATAGTCAGTCTTTATTTACGTCTATTTATGTCTTTTTGAGCCAGATTGAAAAGTTGTCAACTATCATTTTGACATATACAAACAACTTAAGCCTCCAGGCGAGGACACCATTTGTTCATGAAAATATGTGAACAGGAACAACGAGTACAGGATTTAAATAAGTTGCCCTACCATCTGGAAACAGTGACAAACACTAAATGTAGCTCATACGCGCCACAACTGTAAGGTCAGTTTCAATTTTCAACTTAGTTATATCGTAGTGTGTCAGGGCCAGGTGGGACAGGTGGCTGGTCTTTATGTGTGTGTGTGTGTGTGTGTGTGTGTGTGTGTGTGTGTGTGTGGCTACCCTTTGCCTTGGCCTAGCTCACTTGCTGTGTGGGTAAAAAACATTAAGCACAGGAGATGGGAGGCCACCCTGTGTAGCCAAGCGCCTCTCATACTTCCACTGTCAGCTCTGAGGAAATCCACATCATCAACTTCCTTATATAAAATGGAGCTTCCTGGTTTAGCCGACATCCCAGTGGACCCATTTGCTGACTACATAAACCCGTATATACATGCGCATGCACACATACAAACAGAAGGTTAAAATTCAGTCTGCTGGCTCTGAGGAGGAAAAAATAGCAACATGAAGCAGCTGGCTTGCAGCTTTGGAGTTAAAGCACACAGACATGAGGAGGGACTGCTACTCAAGGAGAGGTAAAGTATGTAAAGTATGTTATGTGGCACACTGAGAACAGAAGTGTAGGCTCTCTCTTTCCAAACGAAACTTTAATGACACTGGTCAGTTGCAAAGACACCCTAGCCCCTTTCACACGCACCGCAAACTTGAAATTATCAAGACATTACCCAGAGGAAATGTATGTAAGAAACCAAATGTCTGAATCAGTTGGACCAGGCATCAGTCAGGGTTTATCCTACCAGCTCTCTAGTAAAAAGACAGCACAATCTCTAGGTGAGCTTATGTGTGAATACAGCCACTCATTCTCCTGAGAATTCACAGCAAGCGAGTGTGAGTGTTGATGACTGTCTAACCAGAAGAAAACAAACCTCTGAAGTGGCACTGTAACTCTGCCAAAGAAATACACCCACAACGGAGGAGAAGAGACAGAGTATGCGCATAGAGCTCCTAAAGAGGTTGCAGGGTTAGAGGTTGGGTTGATGACATCCCTTCATAAAATAGGCAGATTTGCTGTCTACATGACAACACAAGGGCGGCATTTTTTTAATCCACTACCGGGTTTATCCAGTACCGGGTTTCATGCCCCAATAACGCTGCCTCTATGTGGATGATGCCAAACGATAAAAAAACGTTTGCGGCTATAGCAAATCATGCCTTCACGTGGACGGCCCCTAAGGCTGCCTCGATGGAAGCCGCAGGGGGGTGCCAAAAAAAGATGCAGTGAGTGATGAAAAGTTGATACAGATCCAACTTTTACAGAAACACAACCCGACACAGCAGTGGCCAATGTGATCAGACTTGTCACAGTCCATTCTGAGACAGTCCTGTACAGTAAACAGTAAACATCCCCGCCTCCATCACTAACACAACAAAATTTAAAAAGACTGAGAAGAAAAAGAGGGTAAAAAATGATACAAGCTCTTAATCAACCAGGACTTTGTGCAACAGCTGACTGATTTCTGCAACAACCTCCAGCGCAAAGCTCAGTCCGACAGTCTATTTTCTTTCTCTATGAAATTAAGTTGCCTTCAAGTGCTGTCGGAAATGTCAAGATTACAATATTATACGATATGACGATAAATAATTGTCAAATACAATATAAAAAGTCTACTTATGCTACATTAGGCGATTAAAGAACAATATTACACAAACGGGCCATAAGTGACACTCCCACCACCAGACAACCCCATGGCGATTCACCATTCTTTAAGTAGATCCTACAACTGTACTATTGCCTGATCATACTTCATTGTTGCTTCCGCAACACAGGACTGTTTTGAGTCTTATTGCATGCTAAATCATTTGATCAATGATGCCATTGCAGCAATGAGGGTGAAAAGGGCTCCATCGAAAAAGTTGGATGCTGCAATGCAACATCATCCAGTAAGCCACTAAGCTCCCAACACTCAAAGTGTGCCAGCCAGATATCTTTATTTCAGCCTGTGGCCCCCTGCAATCAATGTAGTCAGCCAAGTACAGTGCCAGTCTGCCCCTCTCTACATCCCTCTATGCACCCCCTTGTGCCAGCTCTCAGCATCACTATTAAAAAAGGTCATATATTAAAACAGTGACTCCAGTAAGTTTTCCAGGGCTCCTATTTGATGTGACCTGGTCTGGTTTTCATGACTTGGTTTCTCTCACTATTCTCATCAATGCCTTACAACCAGCCGCAAAGGCAGAGAGTGAAAAAGCAACACTGGAGGGATGCCGCCCCAGATTGGAGACAGAGAGAGGGAACCATGGGGAGCTGCAACAATGGAGCTGGCTGAAACAAACCCCGGTGTATGTGCCCCTCAACTTCCCCCTCTGTGCACACACTCCCTATGTGAAACCATCTGATGCATGTACTGCTCTCACTTGTCAATCACAATTGGGGGATGGGCAGCAGCCACTTACAAAGCCCCCTCCACAGTGCATCCAAGGCAGGGTATTAAAAAAGACATGCAGAGGGTTCTTGATCTTTGAGGGGTACTCCCGAGTGTGAAAAAGTCTTGAAGGATTTACGTGTAGCCTGATCTAGAAGGGAAAGTGTCAGAGGTTGGTGTCTCTGAGGCTGTAAGAGGGCCTGAGCTGGGGATGTGTCAGTGGGTGGGACAGAGAGAAAGAAAGGGAAATGGATGAGGGGTGAGTAAAGAGTGCAGATGAGTGGGATGACAATGAATCTACAAGACGGGGTGTGTGGCTCTAATCTCCTCCCCCAAGATTGAAGGTAAACATATTACCACTGATTAAGACACCAACAGCTGAGCCATGATGATGATGGTGCAGATATCCACGCAAACACCAGAAAAATGGTCAAGTTATCTCAAGTGACATCCTGCCACACATCTTCACCCCAACCATCCTTGGCTCTCACATCAAAGATGCCTAATTAAGGCCAGACTGGCAACACATTAAGTGACTGCTATCTGCAGTTATAATCCATAAAAAAATGCATTCAGCAAGAGTGTGCATCTGTCTGAAGTTGGGCCAGGATGGAGCAACACTTAAGCCTTGATCCTATTCCCTGTTAATCCTTTTGCTTTTGGGACAACAGAAACAAGGACGTGCTCACAGGCTGCCTGCTCTTGCTTATTTACCAGATCTAATAGGACTAAATCTTCTTTTAAAATCACACTGGGGGCTTTATGAAAATAGGAGCCCCCTCCCCAAAGGGCAGCAGCAGTAGCTAGCACCCAGTCAGAATAGAGCGCCTCCACCCTCCAGGGGGAAGGGAAAGAAAGAACCACCATCTGGGGTTTAGTCATGGTGATGCCAGGGGCTGGGGCTCAGGGCTGGGGCTCAGGGACAGGGAGGCTGCCGGGGCTCGAGAAGGGGATAGGCTAGAGGGACTTCTAATGGGTATGGGGTAGTGGGACAAGTGACGGCAATGAGGATGGGGCTTTGGGGAGAGACAGACAGAGAGGCTAGTCCCTGAAAATGCCAAACACAAGACTGGAGGCGGGATTGGCTAATGTAGATTAAGCTGGGTTGCAGGGGTTTGGCAGGTAATGATGAGGGAGAAGATATTTCCCAATCCATCACCAGAAGCAGAAACAAGAATAAAAGCTTAGCTACTGAGATATTCAAGGCTCTGCACACCCAATCAAGTGTTTTCAGTTACCGGTACTCTAAGGTTGAAGTTCAGTGTAGCTTTATGATATCACTATCTCTATGAACTAACTAAAATGATGACAGTTTAAATTGCACCAGATGCAACAAAACCTTCAGGTGAATGAGGGACCTGTCACTCTGTACACAAACACAGTCTTAAAAAGAGGTCTAATTAGACAAATATGTAAAAACATTTGTGTGGGACAACTATTGGTCTGTAAGGAGGCCTTTAAAAGTCTGTCCTTTATGTTAAAGAACCGTCCACACCAAGAACGATAAATACAACCAAATAAACCAAACTAAAAATAACTACAGTATGGTGGTTTGGCCAAGGCCTATGCACTCCAGCGGATACGTGGCCTACAGCAGATGTTTCGACGTAAGATTACAGGAATGTTTACAGTAATGGCATACATATTTGTGAATTTTGTTACATTTTATGAACCTAAAAATAAGGTTATTGTTTACAGGGCTGTCTCTGGGGAATTCTGTGCCAATGACACTGCTGCACACAGAGCTTCAGGGATAAAGCAATAGCAACCAGGTGGAGATTTAGATAATTTGCCAATTAACCAATGACAAAATAATACATTTAAACAATAATATATATATATATATAGTATTATATATAGTTTATTCTATATCATAAACAACAACATACCTACAACATCACCTTGAGAATATGTTCTTCATAGGTGGCCCTGAAAATTAAGTGTTTTTGTAAATAAATATCCAGTAGGCTCCAAGGTGTTTTAGAAGACTGTTATTTTTTATATGGAAGTTATTTTTATTCTACAGCACCTCTTGAGTCATTTAAGTACATACTGCTTTCTGGTTCCAGAAAGAGATCATGTATGAGATAGAGACAGAGATAGCAATCAAGAAAGCTAAACCGACACTGTTTTTGGTTTGGCATTGTGGTTACATAATATAATTTTAAAAAAGCAGGCTATACATTTCTAAGAACCAGTCAGACATTTAGGTAACGGTACAGGTGATAGACCGCTGAGATGGCATTGACGGGAGTGAAATGATCAGCAAGATGTCTCAAGCATATAAAGATTGTGACACTGAACTGAACAGCAACAGCCATTCTTCTCACACCAGGATTGCGACGAATGCTTGCTACTGGGACAGGATTTAAACCCGACTTCTATAAAAGAATGATTTCTATAACACAAATGGCTTATTTAAAATATTTAAACATGATCATATCAGTCACAAAAACAGCACATAGGTCATTAATCTTCATATTGAACTAAAAGTGCAGAGTCTACAACCAACCAAGGCTTCATCCCAGTACCCCTATATGACCGCCTCTATCGCCCATCTTTTTGAATGCCATCTACATTTCTCAAATGTGCTCTGAGAAGTTGTAGAGAGGAGGCTTCCACAGGAGAGGGAAACGTGGATACAGTGCAGATGGAGAAGTGTTATCACACGCGTATAAATGTCCCAAGCACGTTAATGCAGTTGAGTGAAATTTATAATCTGCAAATTACTTCATAATAGTATCCTTATTATTTGACATGACATTCTCATGACAGCGTGCTAACATTTGCTGATTAGCAGCAAAAGCAAAGTACAGTTGAGGCTGAAGGGAATGTTTTAGTTTAAGGATCACCAAAGTCATCTATTCCATCCAATAGTTGCTGATATATTTCCAACTGGATTAGAGCCTAAACAATATATCCCTAAGCCGATATAGTCTATTATATAGATTATTATAGTCCAGCGCTGTCGCTGGACTATAAGGGAAGAAAACACCCAGACTTTTTTCTATTTCTTTACACCAATCACTATGGTCTTGGGCGGCACTAAGCCTGATAGTGTAAATAGAAGGGGAGGAGAATGCCTGACATATGAGGCTTTATCGCAGCACTGTAAATCGGGCTAGAAATTGACTGATACTGGACATACAGAATATATAATAAAGGTATTTGTTTAGGAAGACATCCTTCTGGGTGCCTTTGCATAGTCATATTGGTGTACAACTCACATAAAAAAAAAAAATCTATTTTCATTCCAGCACAAAATTCACTATGTTGGATGCCATATTGATACCAGTAATCTGTTAAGTGTTCCTCTCTAAAATCGTTCTCAAAATTCTCATTTCAATCAGAACCTAGGCTAGATTAAACTGATGGATGAACTGACAGATCTACATCCACAGAGCCACGCCGCAAACATGTCTGAAAATATCTCTACCCCTTTTTATGCCCATCCTCAGATTGTTCTGTGGCTTTGTCGGCCGATTTATGTGAAAATTATTTTCAAATATCAAAAATATAAACTAACAAATGCCACAGTCAGAAGACTCTATTAAAGGGGCATGTACACCAACAACTGCACGAACATGGTAATTGTATAGGAAAAACGGAAAACAAATTGCGAGTCCAATTTGAAGGGTTATAAATTTCCCATGTCTCTTAGCTAATCACTAGATTAATAATGATTATCGCAGAGGCAAACTTAAGTCAGAGTTCACAACATAGACTATGACTGGCAGCCGATGAAGATATATGGAATAAATGCATGACGAGGTGCCAAACACGCTGCCAGTGGAGCATGGAATGGGAAGATGACAGGGATAGAGGTCCTTGGCATGAAGGACTATGTCTGGCAATGAAAAACACATTATTGAGGATCCAGCAACAGAGGCCTGCAGCATCTGTTGGCTATGGGATTTTAGGCATCATTTCACCGACACATGGCCAAGAAATGAAGCATACACCACAGAGACTTGAAGCAAGGCAAAGGGGGCAGACATTGACCCTGCCTCCTTCCTGCAGACCACTCTCTCACTCTTTCATACTAATATGTTTTCACTTCCTAGCTAACTGGTTCTCCATCTCTAGGACACTTTTCTTTGCTTCCCCATTTCCCCTTCACTCCCAATCATTCTTTCCTCTCCATCTCCCCCACTCAACTATATCATCCACACACCCACCCACCGACACACCCACCGACACACACACACAGCTTTCCTAGCACACTGCTTGCAGCATGAGGAGAGTCGAAACCAGCAACAGTGAAGTGTATCAGCAAGGGAACAATGTGCAAGAGGCTGTTTTGTAAGGCTAGCCAAGGAGATTGGGGGAAGACTCCATTACCACTGACCAGCACCATAGAAAGAAAAGAGCTGCCCTAACAGTACCACACCAGTCCCGTCAGACTCACTGAGTCTGTCAATATCCAACCTGGTGGCAGTTTCACTGGGTATAGAAACATTGGTCTCAAATGGGCCATTTATAAAAAGTCTCCATTATGAGAAGTGAAAGAAGAAGTGTGTTTAAGGTACACTTTTACAGTAGATCAGTGACGTGCAGTCAGGAGAGGCAGGTGGGGCTGTGCCTCCCCTGTCATCATGAGAGGAAAAAGAAACAAAATAATAAAATAAAACAAGTATTAATATTTGTCCTCTGGACTATGATGTGTTTTGACCATTTTTATAGTAAAAATCGCAGAAAATTCTGTATTTCCTGCTTAAATAAACGGAGTCTCCTTCAGAGACGAGAGGTTAGGCATGGACAGCCGAGCCTAATTGCTTGATCACACAAACTGGATTGAGCGTGTGCAAATGGCGCGTGCTTGTTCCCATTTCTGTGTATATTTACAATATGATGGTTGAGGACACTTTTATCTAATAAAAGTATACGTCTTCTTTTCCATGGTGTTCAGTAATGTTTTTAACGTATGTGTGTAATATTTACATCTTATTGATGTGACATAAATCCTCAGGGAAAATGCTTGCCTTGAGGCAGGCAGTACCTCTGCATCAAGGAAGGCGGCGATAGTGAGCAGCCTGTTAGCCTGCCACCAGCCAGGTAACGGTGAACTCTAACCCGTGTGCAAAAAGTAAACACAAGAAGTGTGCTGTGCGACGCTGTAGAGCTTAGCGACAAGCTGTCAGTTCTCGCCCTGACAATGGAGGATTTGATTTCTAAACTAAGGGCGCACTCACACTGTCCTTCCACACCGCGCACTGGGCTTTATGGTACTTGTCCCCCCTCCCTCTCCCCCCGCGCCCCAGGCCCGTTTGTACTCACACTGCCTGGGCCTCGCGCAAATGCTTCTCGCTGTCCATACGTCATCACGCCGTAACACGTCACACGCATTGATTGACGTCATCGCGATAGGTCTCTTTGTTTACAAATCTTTCAGTAGACCTCTGAGTTTTTGAATCTTTTCATCCGACCAAATCTGCAGTAAACACTCCACCTCCGCATCACACCAACGTGAACCTTTCGCCGCCATTGTTGTTGTTGTTAAATATCCGTGCATGGTCCGTCCTTCAATAATAAATGAAGTCAGAACCGCCGTAGGCATCATGCTCGTGCTCTTGCGCGCGCTCGTAAATGTGCAAACACGCTCTACAAAAGCCCACCTCTCTCAGGTGGGCCGTGCACTCACACTGGTCAAACGCACTAGGCTTTAGCTGAAAACCCGGTTTTGGCCCGGTGCAGAAGGACAGTGTGAGTGCGCCCTAGGACATTTTTCAAAGCTGGACTTTCAGTCAAAGCAAGAAGTAATTTACAAGTAAAGCTAAGATATACTGCAATATACAGTGGCACTGGTGTTTAAAATGGTTTTCAGCATCCTATTCGCTCCTTTACTCTCATCCTATCCTATTGGCATCCTACTGTATGTTTGTAAATCTGACCCAACCCTCACTGCACGTCACTGCAGTAGACATGTAGTCAGTTTCCTCAACCATCTTGAGTTCTCCATTCACTGCAGCTTGCACTGACAAAAAAAGCTCAAAGTCATTCTAGAGATGCACCTATCCAGTTTTTTCCTGATCCAGTCTGATACCGATACCTGGGCTGAGCGTATCGGTTGATACCCGATGCCGATCCGATACTACTGTTTAATGAATGAACCGTATACCTTTCCATGTGAGTGAAGGCATCAGGCTTGACACATCATTTAGCTTTGTTAAAAAAAGGTAACAAATTAACACAGATATAAATGTACTTAATAATATTTATTAAGAAATAAAGTATACATTAGGAGCAAAAAAAATTAAATAACATGTAAAGTGCACTGCGAACAGATATTTTAAAACGTAATATAAAACCCTAACCAGAGTTGCAAACATAGTATTGAAGTGACTAGATCGCTGTAACTGTATCACTTTGTATGAATAAAAAAGAAATTACTTGATCGACCTCATTCATCCGAGATTCGATCCGGGAAGTCTAGTCTAGTCTAAGAGCCTGCTCACACTGTCCTTTTGGCCGCGGCCAAAACCGTTTTTTCAGCTAAAGCCTAGTACCTTTAAGCAGTGTGAGTGGACCCGCTCCGCGCTCAACTGCGGCCAGCGGATCGCCACGGCCCGCTTGAAGGAGGTGGGCTTTAGCTGAGCCGTTTGCACATGTACGAGCACGAGCGTGCGCACGTGTACGAGCACGAGCCCTACGGCAGTAGCGTTATGTCCGCCTGTTCGGACATGTAAATAGAAGGACGGACCATGCGCGGACATTTAACAACAACAACAATGCCGGTGAAAGGTTCATGTTGGTGTGGTGCGGAGGTGGAGTGATTACTGCAGATTTGGTCGGATGAAAATATTCAAAAACAGTCGACAAGACGCACAAAAACTCCGAGGTCTATGAAAAGATTTGTAAACAAAGCCACACACGCGCGATCAATGCGTGTGATGTGTTACGGCGTGATGGCATATGGACAGCAAGAAGCATTGGCCGGCCCTGGCAGTGTGAGTACAAACGGGGCTGGGGCGCGGGGGGGAGAGGGAGGGGGGACAAGTACCCTAAAGTCCGGGTCTCGGTCCGGGAGGACAGTGTGAGTACGCTCTTAGAGCGTACTCAGGGTATCGGATCGGTGCATTTCTAAGACATACTCTACTTAACTAGTTCTTCATGTTTTAATGTGATTACATAGGCAACGGGACATTTACACTCTACAATTGAGCTCCCCAACTAACACCCCACACACCCTTATTACTCATCTCCCATAGGTGACACCAGAGGACAAAACCAGAATAGATATCTAACAAGGACATACCCAGAAATACTGTGACATGCAGAGTTGGTAGAGGCCCTCAGCAGTCACAACATTGACCTCTGCTGTCTATAATATAGGGACAGGATGGCAAATACTGACAGGGACAACAGCAGCCAATAGTAGACACTATGTCCACAAGAAAGGTCTGATGGTATGTCAGAGAATGTTGATACTAAAGCCCAGGACACAGTGAAATCACTCGACAACCCACACTCCATCTTGACCAGTGACAGCCACTTCCTGCCTCCTTCCATGCCTGTTTTCAGCCCTGATTCTTGGGTGATTTAACCTACACATCCAAAGATAGGATTGCAACTGCAAGTAACCAACACTGCCAAAACATTTTCATGAACCGAAGTGAAAAAGAAGTCAAGCAAAGGCACAGATAACTAATAGAGACAGACAGCCTAAAGTGCAACACTTAAAGACAGTGCCCAGACCAGATTGTCCTGTTGCTGGTATGTGGCATTAAGCAAAACAAACTGCCTGACAGTTTCCTCTTATTCCTACAAACACAAAGTCCTCAAAGTAAACATGTTGGATCAAAACGTCCTCACACTGTAACTGGCCAGTGCTGACTACTGTTGTACATTACTCGAGTGCCAGAAGTTAGTGTGAATATTTGAGTTTACAAAGCCACAGAGCTGTAAGAACTGGACTAATACAACTGGACTTCATGAGCTGATGTCTTAGGGTGCACTCACTATGTCCATCTGTACCGTGCCCAAACAGTTCGTTTGACCAGTGTGAGTGCAACCGCACTGAGCCTAGCTGCGGCCTGCTTGCCGGCTTTTGTAAAGCACGTTTGCACATGTACAAGCACGAGCGTGAGCACGTGTACGAGCGCAGGCATGAGGCCTAAGCCGGTTCTGACGTCATTTTATGTGCGCCTGTTCGGACAAAAAAAAAAAGAAGACAAAAATTTTTAAAAATAAATAAATAAATAAACAAAAGACGGACCATGCACAGACATTTCGGATTAAAATATTCAAAAACAGTTGGACAACATGCACAAAAACTCTGAGGTCTATGTTAAGATTCGTAAACAAAGCGACGCATCGCGATGACGTCGATCAATGCGTGTGACGTGTTATGGCGTGATGGCGTATAGGCAGGCAAGAAGCATTTGCGCGCTCACACAGTCCATCCGTATCGTGCCCTGTGCTTTAGGGTACTTGTCCCCTCCTCCCTCTTCCCCCGCAGCCCAGGCCTGTTGGTACTCACACTACCTGGGCCACGGCGCGAATGCTTCTTGCCTGTCCATACGTAATCACACCGTAACACGTCACACACATTGGTCTTTTGGCCACATAATGGAAAGCAGCGCAGAAAACATGGTAACGTTTTTGGCTTTGTGGTTTTTTTTGGACTCGCAAGGTCCGTCCTTTTTTCTATGTCTGAACAGGCGCACATAAAATTATGTCAGAGCCGGCGTAGGCTTCGTGCTTGTCCTCAAACACGTGCGCACGCTAGAGCTTGTATATGTGCAAACATGCTTTACAAAAGCCCACCTCTCCCAAGCGGGCCGTGGCCGGCAAGCGCACCGCGCCTAGGTGCGGTACGGTTGCACTCACACTGGTCAAACGAACCAGTAGTCCAACCGTGGACGGTACGGATGGACAGTGTGAGTGCGCCCTGAAAGATAGCCATCTTATGGCCACATTCAGAGACAATACAGACGTAAAATATAAGGCACTGGGCATAACATTTAAGAGTTTACCGTTGTTTGAACCATAGACTGTGGTTTGAAAAGATCTGAGTTTTAAAAAAACAATGTAATTGTCATTGTACCTCTTCCTTATCCATGAAAAGGATGTCTTACTGACGAAAGATTTGATCATAATCGTTCACACGTTCAACTGTTGTCTGTTTTGTTTCAACGGAGCGTTTGGACCCGGAAATTGTATATTGAATGGGTGTTACGTCAGACTTAACGGCCGAATAGACCTTTTTAATGGAATTCCATTGCTAGGCAACAGCCTTGGTCCTTGTTAACTTCCTGTCAGCTGATGGCATTCACATTCACTGCAACAGCAAATACAATGGGACACACTAAGAATGTTTATGTTTGCATCTTTGAAATGGACTATATAAACATAGCCAGATTTAGTCACCAAGAACGCAAGGCATTACGGCATGGATATAGAATGAAAGCAGAATGAACATTAAACTTTTTGTTGTAGTTATTTGACTGGTTCAAAAGAAAATGGGGCACAGAACTGGGCATTGACCATAGAAATGGAATAACTTAGCCTCCTACAACGGTCAATCAAATATGAATACCAAAAATTATCAAAAACGGCGAATGAAAAGCTAACTGGACACTGGTAGCAAACCCAAATTAGCCTACATGGATTGAGTATCAAACACTCACCAAGTGTAGGACTCAAAGGATGGTTTCAAGGTGTTTTTGCTCTTTCACACAGAATTATGGGGGTGTTTTTTCCCAGAATAACATCAGTTATAATAGATTTGAATGGTGTTTTCGCTGCTAAAAGAGTATGCAATCCATCCATATGCTGAGGACACGGACACACACAAACACACACACAGCCAGCCACACACACACTTTATGAGTGAGAACTGACACTTAAAAACAAAAGTTGAACAACATGATGAGATAAAATAGGCTCTACATATGTTTCAGCACTGACACTATATTTCACAGACACAATTGCTTTAGTCCACTGACACAATATAGTTCCATTTTCCTTAGAAACATTTTATTATTTTCCACTGGCTTTTAATCAAATAACCTAAAGCAGTAAGCATCTATTCTAGCTATTATTATAACTACAGCTGCGGGTGATATTAGAAAACCAAATGAGCTATTATGACCTTGAACACTCGATTGTCTGATTGAGACGTCAAAGTATAAGACTACTACATCAATCTCAATATTTCCTCGAAATCCAGCTGAGGTGGGTGTATCCCATGTGATCGGCTTAGTGATGCGGTTAAAGGCGAATACATCATTTGAACTGGGTAGCAGGCGGCCAAACGACCCTCGTGTTAAACTGATCGGCTCAAACCACAGAATTAGTAAAGTTAAAATCAAGAAGCTGCACCTATCAGTTCTTTGGAGCTGCATAACTTATTAATAACTTCAACAATTAAGCGTTTTCGCGTTAATCTAAACCCTATTTTGAATAGAAATGCAACAGCACAAGACCCTTAAGTTCCATGTAAACTAGGCGCAATGTGATCCCCCATCTGGCTTGCAGCACCTCGTTTAATAACAAAGCGATGCCTGCGCGTGTTTCTCTGCCGGAGGGGGTGGGGGTGAATGAGTGATGGGGACTGTTGGTGCGTGCTGTTGACCGTAGCAATTTCTTTAAAGTGCAACCATTCCTCGATGGATTAAACCATACACATTAACTCTGATGTAATAGTACTTGAATAAAATACGATACGTGGTAGACTACTGTTTAGTCAGAATACAGCTCAAAGAAAGGGGTCGGGGGGTCGAATCGGGTGATAAAGTTGTATTATGTAATTGTGTTGTAATAAATTTCGTGGATTCTCTGATAGAACAGAGAGCGGGCGGGCGATCTCACATTTTTAAGTTACTGTAACTCAATTGATAAGGGAAACAAACGTCTATACGCATCGCTTCTTGTAACAAAACAGGACTTGGGCGAGCAAACAATGCATGAACAGCATCTGCGTCCCTATGGCTACCCAAGCCAGATGGCTTGCAACTGCAAGACAATAAACTCGAACACACGCCATGAACCTAACTTTGTATGACAGAAAAAAAGAAACAAAAACACAGCCCCACAGGCAGCACGACAACATCTTAAGTTATGGTGCGACTTTTCGTACAATATACAAATGTACACAGTCGCATAAATATAGTCTAAAAGGGTTACCAATTGAAGTTCCATGTATGTTTTGTAACTTTGTCATAAAAACTGGTAGTTTTTTGTTTTAATTACATGAAATAAGATGGCTTTTAAACATACGCATGCGGCTCTGGGCAAATGAAAACAAACGACTGGCACATGGTTTACAAAAACACCTTTATCTAGAGTTAGCCTACTCACATTCGTGGATATGACGTTAAAGCAACACGTATCGTCAGTATGGACATCGGACCATTAAACGATATCATGACTGATATATTCAACTGACGTCTCTTATGAGTTTTAAAACTTTAAGTCTCGGCATTAGCAACCTAGGGTTAGCTTTAGCTGTGATAGCGAGCTGGCTAGCTCATTACCTAACAGGATTGCCTTGGTAACGAGAACGAAGGAGAAGTTCTCAGGACGCTGCTAAGCTGGTTAACCAGATACATAGTTACACAATATGAGCTCTACCGACCACGAAGACAAAAAAGCTGACACAAACAACTTTTCATTTCCGTAATGAAATACATTAATGTCACTGCAAGCAACCACATTTTTAATTTACCTCTATTTCAAAGTCTGGAAGGTTGAACGCTGTCCTGAACAGCGAGCAGAAGTGGGCTATGGCGGGGACTTCCCACCAAGACTGGATGTCTTCCACAGAAACTGTAGTACATCCCTGGGACATTTTCGGACTTGAAAATGGTGTAGCGTTTGTTTCTCACATTAGAAAGTAGTTTCTTTAGCGACTTATGTCTCTGTGACATTACAAATCCAACAAAAGTTGATGCTGTAGTCCTGGTCGGACAGTTGCCATTGAGACCCGGGGAGCGCTACAATCTGTTTCAATCAAGACAGTCTAACCGGAGCTGAACAGATGGGAAGGGCGATACCACCGCACAGCGAGGAGGGGGGGAGGGTTTAGTTGGCTCTGTTAATTAAACTTTATATGAACATAAGTAATCTTCATAGCGCCGCATGCTGATATTTTATTACAATAACTTGTAATTATTAAATATGTGGTGTTCGATTTGTCTTTTCGTTATGGTAGCAAAAGCCTAAAGTCAACAGTACCTCCCCCCATTGTCTTGATAGTGCAGTGGCCGTTTAAAGGGAATGCTTGTGAATGAATAAAACAACTAAAAAGATGAACCAGTTATGAGTCAGGTACCTAGTTTGAAGGCACACCTGTGTGCTTTTCTTCTGTGCAGAGGTTTCAATAATTACTATGTGGACTATTTTGCTATATTTTGGTTAATTTCCTATTGTCAACGTCTTTACCTTCCAGCCTTCCGGCGTACTACTTAATGCAACAATAACAAGTTGTCAAAAATCCTAAAGGCTCATCCCTAATCATTGTCGGATACAATAATTGCCAGATAGCTACAATTACAATTTGTAAACAACAAGGTTACAAGCAATTCACTACACAGGGGCTCCCCCCATCGCAATATGTGAAAAGTGCACGTGAGACAGCAGCGATCAGTGACAGTGAGTGGCAACGAAGCGGCCACTGTTTTCAGAGTTAGATGGTCATGCACATTGCACATATCTCTTATTATATTCCACGTGATTTTTAAAACATCATATCAGACTAACACATTTCCCAAATTGTCTTGGTCAGATGTTTGCCGAGAGAATACACACCAATGTAGTATAAATATAGGGCAACCAGACATCAGTATCAGAAAAAACACTTACTTGCATTTTATCCTCATAAACTTAGATTGAATCAACCCAAAATGTATACTTAAAAGTTTAATGTTTAAATCATTTAAATCACCATATATACAGTATATAAGGTTGACATACTTTCTTAAATTTCCTTCAACTAAATGAGGATTAAACTGAGATAATTGTTTTTGGTGCTAAGAAAGAAAGGTCTAAAGTCATCCAACACCTTCAATCACTGTCCCTGAAAACCTCAAATAAAGCCAGAAATCTTGGGGTTATTATGGATTCTGATTTACATTTCGACAGTCACATCAAATCAGTAACAAAATCGGCCTACTATCACCTTAAAAATGTAACAAGACTTAGAGGGCTCATGTCAGCTCAAGACTTAGAAAAACTTGTCCATGCCTTTATAACCAGTAGGCTAGACTACTGTAACGGTCTCCTTGCAGGTCTTCCCAAAAAAACTGTCAGGCAGCTACAGCTTGTTCAGAACGCTGCTGCTAGAGTTCTAACAAAGACCAAAAAATGTGAGCACATTACACCAATTCTTAAATCATTACACTGGCTTCCTGTACGTCAGAGAATCAATTTCAAAATCCTCCTGCTCACATATAAATCACTACATGGTCTAGGGCCGAGGTATATCACTGATATGCTCCCACTACATAAGCCTTCTAGATCACTAAGATCCTCTGAGACCAATCTGTTAGTGGTTCGCAGAGTAAACTCAAATCAAGGGAAAGCATCTTTCAGTCATTATGCAACAAACAGCTGGAATAAACTTCCTGAAGATTTGAGACTTTCACCCACTCTGACCACTTTTAAAACTAGACTGAAAACTTTTATGTTCACCTTAGCTTTCTGCTAAATCTTCGCACTTTTAACGTCCGCACTGTTTTGATTATTGTCTATGTTTTTATTCTCTTTGTCTTCCTGTAATGCATTTGAATTCATGACATGTTGTGCTGTGAAGCACTTTGAGTCTGCCTTGTGTATGAAAAGTGCTATACAAATAAAGCTGCCTTGCCTTGCCTTGCCTTATATAAACACCAAGACGTAAAGCCCATTCAATCTCCCCTGATAAACTACTTTATTATTTGTAACATTTTAACAAATAATTGGGCAAATAAATTAATGCTGGCAAGAGAGACCAATAAATTGAATGGCATTAAATTATTAGGTTTCTGAGATGTCCTGCGTGCAAGTTGACATTTTAGCCTAAAGGTGGTGCAAGAGGAAAGCTCATGAATTCTCCTACATCGACAGAGTTCATGGAGCCCACATTTAAGTTTAATGTACACACATTATACTTATATTTCACCATATACATTGTTTATATTATACCGTATATTATACAATCATTTTTGAGTAACTTTGTAATAAGTTGGCACACACACAAAAACACAAAACTACTTGTCCACTCGTCTTGACCCATCACTGTGTCATAGAGAAGCACATTTGCTTGTTGCTGTAGTAGCCTAGTGTTTGCTGTCAACAATTAAACCCAGGCCCAAGCTGTTGCCATTGTAACACACTTACAACACAGACTGAGTGTGTTGTGTAGAGTTTAAAGCTTTAGAAGGTTAACGTTAAAAAGAACCAATGAACAGCAGCTGTCATGTTTCTTGACTGTTGCGATCACACACTTGTAATACAGACGGGTGACATTAAAATGGCCTTGGCACATATTCTACAAGTCTCCGAACTTTACTGGAGGGATGAAGACCATTCTTCTCAAAGCTATTGATTTGGTGTTTTGATGATGGTGGTTGAAGACGGTGTCTAACAAGTCACCAAATACAGTCGGCTCCATTTTCAAGGGGCCATGAACATCCACAGCAAATATCATGACATTCTGACATATTTTGCTTTAGACTAAAGTCTTGCACAGACCAGCTGACCAGCCACCATCACCACCAACCTCAGACTCTGCCGCTCTAGGGTATGTAGAGTATGCATGGCTAAAATCGCAATACATCTCATGTGCAATGGAGGGCAGAGACTACACCACACAAACTGGTGACTATTGCGCGTAACTTCATTCAATCATTAGTGCCTGTAGACTGGTTAAATGTGTGTAACCACTTCAATAAATAAAATGTTGATAAAATGTTGTAGTCTTTGGTTGGATTGTAAACCTGCACACTCTTCCATTGTTTATGGGAACATAAGGTAACATACGTCCCATGTAAGGTTGTGATGTCGCTAGGCAAAGGAGTAATTTCACTATACTTTATTTAAAACTGAGCCACATGGGAAAGCTCAACATTCAAACTCAAAACTCAGTGTGCTGTGTTGGTAGCAGAAAAGACATTTGGGGATGCTATTGCAAGTGTACTGTATCTTTAAATACTAATTTTCTAGCCTTCAACTTTTTTGTCCTCAAATCTAACTTAACTTTATTCATCAAGAAGGCTCCCTACTGTATGTAATTTAATTATATACTCACTGCTATTTATTCTCATTTAGGATAATGGAGCTAATGTCCTAATTTTGTACTACCCTGGCATTGTTGGTGGACCATTGAAATACAAAACCTCCAAAGAAGAGCTGTCCAGTTAGAGCATTAGCATAAACAGGGCTGGTAAATAAGGCAGTGGTGAAACTTTCAACTGTCTATTTTTATGGATTGGGCAGAACACAGGAAACCACTACAGTCAGATTATTAGTCATTTCCAGTTAGAAATACATTAATGGTCATTTTTGAGGATCCACATCTGACTTGCAAGGCTTTGTAGTTTAAGAGAAATCCATGCATACACAGTGAACCAAAATCCACCCCCTGTATTTTAGTTTTTCTGTCACCAGTGGTGCAGTGTAACGAAGTACTTTAACTCATGTGCTGTACTCTTGGACAAATTGTCACATAGGTACATACTATTTTATACATAAAATAGCAAATCCATTATATACAAAATATATCACACATAGGTTCCACTTTTACTTCTGATTCTTTACATTCATTTTCCTAAAAATACTTCTATTCTTGTACTTAGGTAATATTTGTAATGCTAGTTTTATTTTTACACTTTGGTATTGTTACTTTTACTGATGTAAAGCATCTAAATGAAGGTTTATGGTACTCTTACATAGCCAGACCTATCTCCACAGTGCCAGAGTATGGTCTGGCTACGCTAACTCATCATTCTGGGATAGGGGGGCGGGCTCTGTGGGTTGTTTGTATTTGTATATAGTTTGTTTAAAGTTCATCTTTAACGAAATACTTTTCCTGCGGATGAGTCAAATGATCACTAAAAGTGATTGTTTTTTCCATCAGTACGAATCAATACAGCAATCAATGCTCATGAAAAATAGTTTAGGGTCACTACTGTGTTGCTGTGGCAGTCACATGCTCTTTTTGTTGATGTCCTTATGTAACTTTCTTGTCCTTTATTCAATTCTACACATTTTCCGATATAAATGAGAAAAACAGTGGTAATCATATTGGTTGGTCACTGTTACCTTGGTAGTAATTGTAAGTCTGTGAACATTTGTGGAATCCAACATGAATAGAGATATTATGTAATACTGGGCCTATTGAATAGAGAGTTCAGTACTGATGCTTACCGTTTTTTGTTGCTGTTCATTTTGTATATATTCTTAGAAACAATTCACATTGAGATATAACTCTGGGTATTGGTCCCTGCTGTGTCTGTTGTGTGCGTTGTGTCACCAGCATGAGTTTATGTTGAGTTGTGTTAGTGGAGAGCTGTGTTACTGGGGCTGTGTCACACAGGGAGTCAACGGGAGAGGGAGGGACTTAGGCAGCGGGACAATGCTGGTGTTTGTGCAACAGCCCCTGAGTGGCGGCTCTCTCTCTCAGATCGCTCTCGCTTGACTACCATTGCTGCAAGCATTGTTGAAGTGAAAGGAAAGTGGACAGCTTGATCCTGTCTGTGGGATGCACCAACAGAGGTAAGACCACCATTCCCCACTGCTATATCTCTGTGATGGAAGGAGATGAAGTCTTTTTTAAAGCTGTCTTGTGGGGGCTTGTGCAGTGTGAACTGTGAGCGGGGTGTTCCAGTGCAGTTTTTGGGGAAAGCTGAGGTCTAGGAGCTTGAGGTTGGCATGGGGTGAGGCACCCTTGTTAGTGTTTTGGCAGGGTCACTACTGTGTGTGAATGGAGCTGAGCTGAAAGAACATTTTAGCAGAAAGAGGCTCAGTGAAAGGCATGTGTAGAATGTGACTAGGATCCAGCAATGGAAAAGACAGTATAAAAGGTACATAAACAAAAAATCATATTTGGAGATGAGGAAGTTGAGGTGATGGAAAAACTGTACAAAACTAAATGAGAAGATGAACACAGCAAAAAATGTATTGTTTCCTATACTCTCTGAGAAAAGGACAGGCGAGGATAGACTGAAGGTTTACAGTGGTAAAAATAGAGGCAGAATGGAGGGGGAGAGATTAAGAGACAGATTAATTAGGGAGCTGAGGGAAGGGTGAAGTCAGGAGGGGAAAAGGCAGAAAAAGAAAGAAGAAACAGAGAACATAGTAAATGGAAGCATGAGCTGCGAATCCAAGATAAGGGTTCAACAGCATTTCTATTATCTGCCACACACACTTAGGGTTAGCCTGCAAACTATTGTAATTCCAGAACCCAAAAAAGAAAATACCTTGATAGACAAATAACTTCCATTCAAATCTCCTATTCAGTCCTTTGTTAAACGCCAGATTCCACATGCGGTAAATGAATACCAGTAAGTCCCTAATTTTCAGTTGTGCCCTCCTTGTTAGATCAAATACTCTTATCCCATTCAGCTGCCAGATTATAGAGACTCAAGATGTTCTGTCTCGGTGCCGTAGTCCTGGAATATACCATTTATGAATGACTTAATCTGGATTTGATAGAATATATAGTTAATGCGAGCTGTGTCACTCCTCAATCACAAAGGTACACTCCTTACCGCTTTATAGTGACATAACAAATGTCTATTCAACAGGGCTTTGGGAAAGACAAGCGTCCCATGGAATAGAGAGTACTCTCTCTAAATATATTCAATCCATCAACTGCATGTGTTTTGTGTTTCCAGGCAGTGGAGGAAAGGTTGGGTCTTGGTGTGAGGTACAACAAAGCAAAAAGGCCGGCCAGCAGACAAAGATCCAACATCAGTGGTTTTTGTCCACGACAGATAAAAGGGCGTCCACCCCTGCTGTACCAGGGAGGAGAAGGAGGAGATCCATAGCTGCCACATTAAAAAGAAGCAGTAAGCTGCATTTGTGTCGTGGGTGGGCAGGTGAGGGTTTAGCTTTGGTGACAACTTTGGACTGTGTGCCGAAGCGTGGGAGGGGAGAGGAAAAGGAAAAGGAAGACGGAGAGGAGGGGTTGGTGGAGGAGGAGACGAGTGGTGGGCCTGGAGCCCAAACACAAGCAGGATGGCAGAGAAGAAAGTTAGGTAAGTATCTTTACCATGTATGTTTAGCCTAATGAACACAGATCAAAGCTGCAGCTGCGTTAATGTTGGGCTTCTACATTCTCTTTGTCTGTGTTTGTGTGTGTGTGTGTTTGTGTGTGTGTGTGATTGTTGTGATTGGTGTGCCTGCTTAATTTGTATCTTTGTCCCTGAACGTACGTGTCATTTGCATGGCTTGCGTTGGTGACTTCATTTAAATGGCTCTGTGCATGCATGTGTGCGTGTGTCTGTGTTGATCCCTCAGCAGCCTCCCTGCTAAGCTGATTAATGGGGGCGTGGCAGGCCTGGTTGGTGTGACATGTGTATTTCCTATTGACCTGGCTAAGACCCGCCTACAGAACCAGCAGGGCGTCCAAGTCTACAAAGGAATGTGAGTAGGGCTCCCCTGGTCCGATTTAACAGGACGCTGTCATTGATCTACCACATAAATAAAAATAAGGGGTTTCAAATTGATGCTCGTTTTTGGTCTTTGCATCCCTGAACAATAGTTAGGGAAGAGCTACAGATAAATGTTTTTTTTCTGCATGCAAATGTAACCAATGTCAAAGTCTCTAAACTGGAAAACTATTTCAAAATATCTGCTGGTAATGAATGTGCTCTGGTTCGCAGCTCTCTCTAATTTGAGCAAACAAACACAAACAAAAAGTCAGAATTATCTACACGATGCCGACTCACATACTTTTCCACTGAATCTCAGAGGGAGGAGCCGCACAGCTACACACACTCTTCCCATATTTGGCCCAGTGTTTTTGTGAGTCTGTACAAAACTCACTCAAGGGATCATATTAGGGGAATAACTGTATGCAGTGTGTGCTTTGGTGTGGTAACTTAACCAAAACCAGACAAAAGTTAAAAACCAATGCGCTAAAACTATTTCAAAATCGATCACCTCAGTTTTGGATGAAGTTTGAATCAGAAACTAAATCAAAAGAGAAATGCAGAGACAAAAGCAGATTCTGTGTCCTTAAAAGACACACGACCCCGAATGGTTAACTGCGCACATCTGGTGGGCATCAATACTGCCGTGTGGTTGGGCGGGGTCGTCCTGTGTTAACCAGTGCATTTTAGACTGTGGTTTTCCTCTATGAGTCAGAGATGGAAAAAGAGCTTGTTCCTTCAAGGCCAAATCACGAGGTCGGAATTTTTGCTCTTTGCGAAGAAAACAGGCCTGCTCATTTGACTCCACTGCTCTCTGTCCAGTTTGTTACTGTCACAGAATAAAGGGTCATAGAGTATTTGGATGAAGGTCAGGCTAGTAATGATACTACTGATTTAAAATTAATGTCTGTCAGAAGGGTTA
The DNA here is from genome assembly GCF_963691815.1 of Echiichthys vipera. NCBI lineage: Eukaryota > Metazoa > Chordata > Actinopteri > Perciformes > Trachinidae > Echiichthys > Echiichthys vipera. The sequence continues at coordinate 20,120,901 of NC_139832.1, forward strand.
AACATATGAACATTGTTATGGTGAATTCTAGGACCCAATGAAAAACAGAAATGTCTTTTGTCTCCTTTTTCTCTTGAAAATAACGACCTGTATAATTGTTTGTATAAGAATATATTAGAATAGAAATACTTTATTGATCCCAAGCTGGGAACATGCAGTGTTACAGCAGCATTACACACAGACACATCAAAACAGTAATATAAAAATACAATATTATTACAGTATTATTATATTGCATTGTTTTTATTTTCAGTATAATTTTTGAACCAAAAACAAAGGATTTTTCTATCTTATACTTGTAAAATGGAGATGTAACAATAAAGGAATCTTGTCTTTAAAGGCTGGACTGCCTGGCGAAGACAGTCCGCTCGGAGGGCTATTTTGGATGCTACAGAGGTATTCTTTGCATTTCTAATCCCTGTGAAAAACAACACTACAACTGTGCTTTACTATAAGCTTAATCTGTCCACCTACGCTGTTGTTTCCCCTGTGAGCACTCAATCTTTTTGTCATGATAACTGGTGTGTACTGCTTTTCGACATGAGCCATAAGCTGTTGTAGGTTCTATCATTTGTGTGCCTCAGGGGAAAGTGCTTGTCCCTGTCATGAGCCTGTTCGTCTTTTCTAGGTGCAGCAGTGAACCTCACTCTTGTTACACCAGAAAAAGCCATCAAACTGGCTGCCAATGATGTCTTCAGACAGAAGCTCTCTAAGGATGGGTACATTTATTTTCACTTTCAATGATACATCATACAATGAAGCTGCATTAAAAGCATCTAAAGCTACATCATAGATTCAGCTGAAAAGTTAATTCCCTTTAAATTAATTGCATTACAGTAGATACTGTTTTTTTAGTCTTACAAATTCCTTATCTAGGACAATCAGTAACAAATGTGTTTGTTCATCTTGTATTAAGACATACATGATTTAACGAGTGCTGAGTGGCAAAATTTGACAAGCATGCAAACTAATCCTAACAATCTAAAGCATGTATTTGATCTTCTAAATAATTTTTGACTTGGAGCTTGTTATTAAAAACAACTACTTTTGTCAATGCTTTATATCAGTAACTCTATTGGAACACTGTTTTCAGGTATTTGCCCCTGTGGGGAGAGGTATTGGCAGGGTGTGGGGCGGGGACCTGTCAGGTGGTTGTCACCACTCCCATGGAGATGCTCAAGATCCAGCTGCAGGACGCAGGAAGGCTCGGTGAGTTTGGTCTATGTAATTGGAGTTGTTCCTATGCCAATACCAGAATCTTAAATGGCTCTCATACTGCCTGAAATGCTGGTATCAGTATTGGCAAGTACGTAAGTCTATATACCACGTAATTCAGCTCTGAAAAAAACTACTTAAAGTAGTTTATGTTCTTTTTTTAGTCTCAAATAGTTATAGAGTAATCTCAAACTAGATAATAAAATAAAGCTCTATGGCTTCCATCCTCTGTATTTGTTTGTTTTACAAACCTAAGCCAGAATTTGAAAATCCACTGTGGCTATACCACTGTTGTATTGGCATGTTTATTTAAATAACCAAGGAACTTCAACAGAAACCTTTATTTTGTGAAAAAAGCAGTGAGCAAAATTAGAGAACACTTTCAGATACCTCCCAGTTATTGGTGTTAATCTGGCACCTGGTGACAATTTACTTATTGTTGGACACACCCTATTTATCTGGCAGCTCTCCTGTTTTTTTCGCAAGATGGCAAGCCACTCTAAAGTGACTGAAACCCTGAGACAGCAGGTTGTCCAGATGAAGGCCAAAGGGATGACCCCCTCAGCCATTGCAAGAGAGGTTGGGCATTCCAAGTCTGTGATTTTAATAATATTGACATTTTACAAGGACACAGATTAATTTAAGACCCTCAAAAAGGCTGGCCATCCACGTAAAACAACTGCATGAAAGAACAGGATTATGCAAAGACTCTCAATGGGGAATCGGCTGCAGCTGGAGTTGCTCGCCAGTTCAGTGCTGAACAGGGCAAGGATCTGTCTCAGCTAACAGTGTCTCGTCGTTGAAGAAAATTTTGGCAGAAAGCCCACTCTGCAGTGACCAAACCTCTCATCAGCAGAAAGAATAAAAAGGCTAGACTTGCCTTTGTTGAGGAGCATGTTGTGTGGACAAAGGAGAACTAACTAATGTCACTCAAAACAAGGGCCTCTACACCTCCTATTCATTTTTGAATCCTATAGCCCTAAGAAATATTGTTTAACCCTTCACTTCTGACACAATGGTTACTGTTCCCTAAATTTGCTCACTGTTTCTTTTCACAAATAAAAGTTTTGTTCAAGTGCCTTGGTTAATTAAACATGCATAGTACAGCATTGGTATAAACAGAATTTCAGAATGAATCAAGTGTTAATAATTTGTTCTCAAATGTCGATCTACTACCCCCTTACGTCTGGCACCCCTGGTTGAAAAGATGAAACCATCCATCTTTTGGACTTTTTAACTTCCCATTTACTTTTTTGTCAAAAATGGTAAAACCAAAGGTTGGTAGCCCAGCCTTTGTTCAGTTAAAGTGATGGCTGCAGGATTACATTCACTTGCATGTGTTTTCTAACCTTGGACAGTCTGTGTTTGACCATCAGCTGCCCAGAGGCCTGTTCCAACTCCAGCTCAGGCGGCTGCCCCTGGTCCAGCTCCGTCATTGGTGGCCCCCCCACCAGCACGACCGAGCCCTCCAACTCGGACCTCAGCCACCGGCATCACTGTGGAGCTGCTAAAGACTCGTGGACTGGCAGGCCTCTACAGGGGGGCCGGAGCCACCTTAATGAGGTCATACATACAAAGACATAAACACACACACACGCAAAAAAGGCAATTTTTTGTTGTGTAAATTATGTCATACTGTAGTTACTGCACTTTGTCTTCGTAGGGCAGCATAGTGACATCCTTTCATTCAACTCTGTCATCCCTACTTGAATGAGTGGATTTTACATTGCATAAGTCAAGCTGCGTTTGTTGTATTTCCTGACACCTCTGCCAATCAACATTGATCAATACATTCCTGCAGCTATGTCTGGCTGCTATGCTGCAGTTCAATGGGGCCATGTCTCTTTCTCCCCGCTTCCGTCCTGTGATTTCCCCATCTTCCACTTTGTGTGTAGTCCATCCCATGTTTCCATTTTGTAAAACATATTTTCCAGGGATGTCCCCTTCTCAATGATCTACTTCCCGCTGTTTGCCAATCTAAACGCGCTGGGCCGGGAAAAAGTGGGAGATGTTCAGGCCCAGGCGCCATTCTGGCAGTCATTTATGGCAGGTTGCGGCGCAGGCTCAGTGGCAGCTGTGGCTGTAACGCCACTGGATGGTAAGTGAGAGAAAGAAACAGTTAGAGCGATGGCAGGGTGAATGGGTATCTAAGTCTCTGATAACGATGTAACGATGCTTCATTGCAATTTGATACAGTATAATGAAATGTTTTAGTAGATACTCAATAGTTCACTCAATAGAGAGCAGAATATTGGGATTTCAGACACAGCAATCACACAATGTTCATGTTCAGATCTATAAGATGCAATGCAATGCATCATGGGATCATTAGCAGAAAAGAGTGTTCAATGTACAGGCCATGGACAGTTTTGTTTTATTTTGGAATTCTTGAGGGCACACCAAATTGAGATACAAACGGTCAGATAGTAAACAAAGTACCCTATATAGAGTACATATACTGTAGATATTAGATAGGGAGTGATTTAAGATGTGTTTGAGGGACATTACTGAGTCTTTTCTCTGAGCTTTTGAATTCTTGTTTTAATATTACACTCTATGCTAGCATTTACCATTATCCTGTGTCTGTGGCCACGGTGGCTTCTGTTTGCTTTGACTGACACTCGGCCATCTTTAAACTGATGTAATGACAGTGCAATTCTGTGTTTTAAATGCCTGTACAGTCATAAAAACTCGTCTGCAGACCTTGCAAAAAGGTGCGGGGGAGGACACATACAGAGGAATTGTTGACTGCACACGGTAAGATTTTAGTCTGTAAGAAACATTTGTTGCACTGATATTTGATACATTTATATATATATTCTATCTCTGTTTTTACTCCCGGTGTCTTGTCTGTGTACTTCTGCAGGCGTATCATGATGCGGGAGGGCCCATCAGCATTCCTGAAGGGTGCAACATGCCGCGCTTTGGTCATCGCTCCTCTTTTTGGCATTGCGCAGGGTGTCTACTTTCTTGGGGTAGGGGAGTCGGTGCTAGGTTTTCTGGGATAACAGTGCTTGGCATTGGTGGCGTTGGTTGTGTTGTCTCTGCTGCTTTAATCTGCAGTTGAATGAATGACGCAACTGAGTGAACACTTAATACAGAGAGAGGGAAATACGGCCACAATCTGCCAACCAAAGGAAGAGGAATGGTCTAAAATACGAAGAGGGTCTATTTACTAATATGTGGACCAATGGGTTCACACTAATCGTGTTTATCTAGGTCTTTACATGCTGTCAGCAGGGTTCCGTAGGTTAAACAGGGTCATGTGAATGTGTGTGACTTATCTGAGGGTATGTGTCCCAAGTTGTCTGGGTTATTCCAGTGTGCTTGCTGCAATATGTCTGGGGCTGTTCCTTTAACCTGAGAGGGATGATTTTGCCTGGTTGTTAAGAGAGAGCTGCTGCATGTTGTTTGAGGCTGCCAACTAAAATGCCAATCTGACCATTTCAACGGTCATGACGAAGAGCTGTGCATCATCTCATGTAAGTAATAAATTCCCCGTTCAATCTTTATCAGAAGCTTAAGACTGCATAATGTTTGATGTCAGATGTGGCTATTTGGCTTGATGTGACAAATGCCAATCATTTAGATTTCAATTTTTGATGTGTTACTCTGGAAAAGGAGCTTGATCTCCTCTTGCCTATCCTGTTATGCATTCCTCCCACTCCATCCGTGAGGTCTGAGTTGTAATCTTGGATTCCTTTAGTGGATTGGGAGGTGCTGGCTGACAGAAACTCTAAGGTCATTTGTTAATCTGATGGTAATGCTTTAATCCAGGCATTAGTGTACAATACACCCTAACACACAGCTCACTTCCTGCCTAAAGGCCACAGGTTAGACTGCTGGGCCACTGTCTGATAGCCTTGACTTCCTCTTCTCCACACAGCTCGGAAGAGTTTATAAAACCTGCAAAAAAGCCTAGAGCTGATTTATTGCTTAGTTACACATAAAAATACTTTGCTTCAAATGATGTGCGCACAATAAAAAAAAAATGCAATTAAAGCCTTATCATTGCTGATAGTTTCTAAAGCATCTAAACTGTAAGGTCTTAAATTAATTCATGGGATTGGTGGTGTTGAAACATTGATTCGGTACTTGAGTCCAACTTAGCAAGGACAACTATATTTGTTAGACCCATGGAAGGAGTATGGCACCTTGTCTTGCCAACTGTTTGCCATTACTTAAGTCCACTGGGTGGCACTAAAAGCTTTTTTTTACATTTTTAATGCAAGAAAACATTTTGATGTGGCTAGTGTACCTAGGCTACTACATTTCCTCATTGTAAAGTGAACATAGCCTGAGTAAACTTTTGTTTGTTACAAGCTGTAAATAAAGATATCTCATACGTGCTGATTCCTCTGTGTCACACATTTATTTTTGGGGGTTTTGTATGTTGAGTGCTACAGAACAATAGTACACACACACGCACGCACGCACACACGCATGCACACACGCGCACACAAATAAGCATTTGAAGGGAAAAATGTGTATCTTTGGTCACCCCTGGAGAGGTTAAATAGAAGGCACTTGCACATAAGTAAAAGTGCAGAATTATTAAGAAATCCATTAGTACAAAAATAAAATGGCATATGAACCAGTAGCATTCCATTAAGTAAACCAAGGTTTTATTTGACCTTTATGATTCGTAGGTGAATGTGAAAACTCTTGCTCACTATGATGATGATCTGTGGGCGCCTTATTATACAGTATATTCCACCCGTGTCCACGCGGCTCTCTTCAAATTCACTGTTAATCCGTGAATTTGCGATTGGGATTGGCGCCAAACAAATCCACTCTGATTTCAGGCATCATCTGTCAGGTGTAAAGTCAGGACACAAATAAGAACATACAAGACACTAAAAGGACAAACCTAAATGTATATTACTAATGGAGAACCATGACAGACACATTTCTGGTAATGCTCCTTCTTTTCTATAATGGACATAAAGAGAGGTTAACTAATGCCTTTGTGAAAGAACGGACCCTACAGCTTTGAGGGTTTTGACCTGAACTTCCCTACAATTCAAGTGTTCTCTAAACAAAGTCTTCTCAAATATCTTTTAGAGTTTATCTGGAACTGGAGGAACTTTAAAAGCACCTTCAAAGCATGACGGAATAAAGTTGAATTATTTACAAAAGCAAAACAGTAATGACTGTAATTACTAAACAATGAATTGTCCAGCCTTGCCTAAATCATCTAAATAAGTTCTCACTTTTGACTCTCCTACCTATAGGCAATCAAACTCACTGGAAGTCAAGTGGGCTTTGCTGCCCCCCACAGGCAAACAGCATAAACTTCATTCAGAGTATTATATAGGTATGTGCATAAAGATTTGGATTCTAAACATACTAATGCAAAGCCCATTCAAAACATGCTTGTTGGGACCGGGCCTATTGCTTGGCCTCCGGTATTGCTGCTTGCAGCTTTCTTGAGAACCACTCCTTCAAACAACTTCACACTGCGTGTCCTTTGGTCCGGACTAATACACTTGCCAAGACATAGCTGCATTCCTTGGCAATACAAGAATAATACTTTCACGTTACATATTTTAAAAACTTGCCTGAAATGGTATGTGTACCCGTGTCTCCTGTCTTTCTGTTTTCATCTGTCCTTGAACGTATTGTAGCAAGCGGCGGAGAGTGAGCTGTACCCAGCATGTTGTTTGACAGTTAAGTGGGGTCCTCTCTCAATACACTACAGTGTATATATAACACACTACTCATAAATATGTCCTGTAGAATTTAAGAGCTTGTACTCAACAGTGCACTTCCTTGGGCCCTAAACAATACACCCGCCAAGTGTGAAGTCGATCGAATGGTGAGAAAAGACAGACAATTTAGTTAGAAGTTACTCTACCTGTTGTGCCATAAGTTCAAGCCTGTTCTCCAAAGTGTTGGAGACCTTGATCTTCCCATTATTATTGTATACTTCGACTCCTCCACAGCTGTTTAAACAAAGAGCAGACACTTACTGTAGCTATAAGAGAACCAAATTCACCTTAAGTATGTATTTTCTTTATCTTTCTCAATCAAAGTCACCATAAAAAAGTAACTTGACAATATATTTGAAATCATTAAATATCTTACATCTGTGATGCAAGAAAGCGTTCCTGGTCAATTTTGACAACTATGTTGCTCTTCACTGCCTCTTTGTAGATAGGAATGTTCTTATTTACTGCAGCCTGTAAAACAACAAAAAAAGACACAGAGGCTTTTGTAATTACCTGCACTTTCCTAAATAAACAAACACTATAGTCAAGCTCACCTGAACCATTTCTACATCCTGTTGTCGGCAGCGAATGGTAACTCTAGGTTCCAGCAGTTGATAAAATCCCTGAAAAGTGTAAAGCACAAACTCATAAAACATAGAAAACAAATCAGTTGTTGATTTACCTGAGGTCAGTTGGAGATTTCACCTGAAGCACCAGGCCCTCCAATAGGGTAGAGTAACTAGCAGGGTCCTTGGCAATCTCTGCAAGTCTTTGACGAGCCTCATTCAACAAATCCTGAGACAAGAACAGACTTTACTGATTCATTGAGAAGACTTTAAAGTTATGTTTTGCTCATAAACACCCTTATGCAGATACTTCCGAATAAGACACATAAAGTAAGGGATGCACAATATGGATGCCAATACTAATAACCGATAATTAATAATAAAAAATGACAATTTCACTTTAAAAAAAAGAAAGTTCATAACCTGTAGTTTATGCACAACTGAGAGGGTAAGAATGGCTAAGATGTAGTAAGCAAAGAGGGATGACCTACCTAACCAAATCTAACTGACATCACTATTGTAAACACAGCAAAATGAAACACCAGTTTATTCATGTTTTTCAAGTAATATCCATCAAACTTCACAAATTGCCGTGCCTAAGAATTCAATTTAAATGTTTTGACATAATCTGTCAAATCAGACTCGTTGATTTGATCAAGACGGACCGCAAACCAACTTTAAAGTGAAATTCTGGTGTAAAATCATTCCAGGGTCTTTTTAGGCAAATTGGGTCATCAAAGAAGCCATTGAGACAACATTTTTCGTGTATGAACTATTAACGTAGATTTTCCAGAGAGTTGCTAACAGCCTGCTTCGGCTAACAGGGATAAGCTCAGGGCAGCGAGTTGGACGCATTAAAGCATCTATTTTAACCACTAATACTGCTCCAAATAACACCAAACCTCTGCAGTGGCATAATAAGAGTCCCAACACATTAACCGAAGTACCAACAACGTAGGGTGCGAACACGGAGTGTATTAAATTAGTGTTTTGAAAGACTTACCTACTGGCCCCGGTAAAACCTGCTCCATTCAAGTCGATTACCAAATGCAATCCAAAAGGAAGGAGCCCATTCATGATTTATTCCAGCAAAACACGTAAACGTTGTGGTTTGTGGCAGACACAGTAATCCCTCTGCCTAAGCGCCTTGATTGGCGTCTCAATGTGCAGATCCAAAACAATAAGCCACTGGTTTATCAGAGCACGGTCATCGTACCGTAATGGCAGCCTATGAAAAGTTTCTGGGTTGTAAGCTTTCATTTTTGTTTCACAGCCGGGAAACACACAAGCACAAACCATTCTTTCTCTCTTCACTTCAAGCTGCAGGTTGGTCGACTTTACCCGTGGCTGCACTCACTGTGCGTCTTCCGGCAACACATGCCCCCTGAGATCTGCGTAATGTTTCGGTGCTGCAGGGAAAACTGTGTGGCACATTTCACCAAACTGCAACAAAACACAACATTTACGTGTTTTGCTTAAATAAATCAGCATTGGGCTCCTTCCTTTTGGATTGCATTTGGTAATCGACTTGAATGAAGCAGCATGTACTGGGGCCAGTAGGTAAGTCTTTCAAAACACTCAGTTAATAAACTCTGTGTTCAAATACTACATTGTTGGTGCTTAAGTTAATGTGTAGGGACTATTATCATGCTACTGCAGAGGTTTGGTGTTATTTGGAGCAGTATTAGTGGTTAAAAAAAAACTTTGAATGCGTTCAACTTGCCGCCCCAAGCTTATCCGTGTTAGTCGAGGCAGGCTGTTAGCATCTCTCTGGAAAATTCATACACAAAAAAAATTGTCTCGATGGCTTATTTGATGACTGAATTTGCCTAAAAAGACCCTGGGATGATTTAACCCCAGGTTCACTTTAAAGCAACTTTATTGCTGACCACATTCTGCGGGACAAACTATGTAATGAAATCAACCCAAGCATCGCCTTTTCTGGATTATGTGTTCTGTAAAAAACAATTTTCATATCAGCGCATATCAAAGGGCATATGTTGACAAATACCGCTATATGTGTTATGGGCCATTATTGGACAATAATTTATGGGTACTGATATATATCGCGGATCCCGAAATACACTGTATAGGCAGTACTGTGTAAATGCTTGTCTGTGGTGACAAGTAATATTATTATTAATTTCTTTTTTTTCAATGATCAGAGGACCATAAAAGAATAAACATTCACCTTCACTCCATTGGAATTTAATTCAGAGGTGAATAGGACAAGACATAAGCACTCATGCACCTAATCTTAGTTGTAAATATCAATATATTGAATCAAAACGTGAGAAAGTTATGTGTCAGTTGTGCAACATGTACTGAATGTGTAAAATATGAGCATTGATCTCTAACCGTGATCATGTCGTCGCGGTCCTTCAGCACCTTTAGCCTTGCTTGGTTCATCAGGTTGGACATCTGGCTGTGAGAGGGGAAGGGAAAGTCAGGGTGTAAATCAGCTGCAGAAATGGCCAAAACAACCATAACTGATGGGATGAGGAGATAAAGAAAAACTCAGAGCAACAAAATAAAAGAACAGACAGGAGAACAAAAACTAATTCATCTGGTACAAACTGAGTCAATCTGATGATGCAGGCAGCTAGTAGTTCATCTGCTCGCCTCTCAGTTCATTGGATGACAGGTTAAGGCTGCCAAAGGCTCATCAACTTTAAGGGTAATAGTCAAATGTGTACCTATTTGGATTAAATGTGAGTTAAACAATGACGTAACACAAATAGGCAAGACCATACGATAGCTGAGCTCGAAACAATGAAAAAAACAAGCCTGTTGTGGTGTTGCATTATCTCAAGGAAACTCTGAGCGTTTCTCATTTCTTTTGTTGGTGCCCCCTCTGCTTCTCTCTCATCCATCCACCTGCCTGTGATCCCAAAATCAATCTCAACGTGCCATCTTAAAAGATGTTTTAATTCCTAAAATGCATCCGGAGGCTGTATGAGCGATGATGCACAGGTGTATCCTTTACGGTAGTCTTTTCAGACACACAGCCGGAAATTTACCATGGCGGAAAGTAAATATATAAAGTTGTCATGAACGCTGTTTTGCTATATAATGCAGTGGTAGGCTATAACAAAACAGATGTTTAATTGACGTTGCTTTACAATGACAGCTCGGGAGCACGGATGTCTCATTTTGTTAAACGCTTGTTGCCTCATCTCCTCTCCTTGCATCTCTTCCTTGCCTCCTCCACTCGCATCTCAGGTGGGAGGGACTAAGATGCGGGGAGAGGAGAGGATGTGAGGAAAGGAATCGAGGATGTACAAACTGAGAAATAAGAAGAGGGGCCCGTTTCCTCTGGATTTCAACGAGTACCTTCATATAGGTGTACCGCATTACCCTTGTCTGTCAGTTCAAGTCCATGTGCCTGTATATGATGTGGGAAAGACTTCAAACAAACAAAACACACATACTGTAATGACAGCAGCAATAATAGACCAACAGCTCACATCTTTTTATGTTGTTCAATCTGCTTTTCCTTCTTCTCATAGTACTCCATGATTTTCACCCTCTGAGTCTGCACCAGACGACCTTTCTCGATGTTGAACTCTTCCTCCGCCTGAAAGCAGATGACAAGGCCACGGAAACAGGTGTTTAGGTTACTGTACAAAACAACAATAGACACATTATTAAGAGCTTTTCAGTTGAAAATAATATCTATTTTTTTGTCTACGAGGAAAATGGTACGAATATGGGGGATTTCTGGGACGGATGATTGCCGTTTTTGTGCTGCGGAATCTGAGACAGAGGTACATCTTTTTTGTTATCGACCTGTTGTCTTCGCCTTTTGGGAAGATATTCAGAGGATGTGTTATGTAATGACATTGTGTTTTCAGCTCGACTTTTTCTCTGTAATACTGGGTGAGTCGAGAGAGGCAAGCACTTCTATCATTAACCTAATTATTTTGTTTGGGAAAAGAATTATTTATAAAACTGCGGACGCGGATATACTCTATTACTGCACTATAGTTCTGTTTACGTCTGCTCATTACACACATGTATCACGTCTGACCACATCTGAATCCGATCACTGTCCACTTATATCTTTTCTGCACTACAGTTCTGTTTATACCTGTTTTAACAGTCTACTGCATGTTTACATCATATACACCCGTTCACATGTCAGCTTACATCTGATACACGCATGTCTTTCTACAGCTCACGCCGACGATGTTCTCCGTATCTAACCTGTACTAACACACTAACATCCTGACACTTATTCTTCTTCTACACTTTATTCTTGTTGTTAGGTTAAAATGTTTTTGTATAGTTGCACTGTCGTTATTTGCTGCTCTGTGTGCCCTGAATTGCCCCCCGGGGACAAATAAAGTTTTTTGAATTGATTGAATTGAATTGAATTGAAATGTGCCGTCATTTTATGTGTGAATGTGTATTAAACGTTACTTTACAATTGAGGGATATATCGTAAGGACAACGGAAGACGCCGGGAAATATTAAGACAGGATGGAAAGGTTTATTGAAGAGAAAGGCTGGTGAGAAGCTAGCTGATTTTTTTGAAGTAGATGGGGGGGGGGGGGGGGGGGGGGGCAGATGATATGTGTGTTAATGTGGATGTTTTCATTGTGTTGTTGTGTTTTGTTGCAGGGCGATCCAGTGTTAAGTGTATGGTGTTTATTGTGACTTACTGTATATTATGTTTCTGTCTTAATTCTGTTTTTTGTCTAATAAAAAAAAAAAAAAATGGCAAGGTCTATTACTGGTCACTGCAGTTAAAAGGGAAATCACAAGACTGACCGACACAGATTTACCTTGGAATCAATTTCCTCAACTTTCTCACTGGCCTCTTGCTCAATGAAGGCCATCATGTGCTTGATCTGTCACAGGAGACAAACACAACAGTCTGTTCATAGTCAGAAGTCTCACAAAGTCCATGTGAAACTTCGAAATTCACGTACAAACCGATTCACAATTCATACCAAACGGCTGAAAACAGTAACGTAAGAAAGACGTTATTTCGATTACCTATGCTATAGGACTTAACTTGACGTTAACTTGTAGCGATCTTCGATAGTTTGTTTGAACTTGAACATGACGCGTGATAACCATAGGTGAGTTTAATGTGTTTAAAATAAAAAAATACTAATATGGGCTACTTGACCTGTCTCTGTACGTCAGCGTCGGTGAGCGCCATGTCTGTTCTATGTTTTGTTTATCGAAAGACTTAAAAAAAAAAAGTCTTCCCGACCTCTTTCACGGTTCAGTTAGTCAGAAACAGTTAGGAGAATAAACTTGTCTTCCTCTTGTTGTTGCATTCATGTCGAGCTAGCGACACACGACGAAATACAACATCCGGTCATACCTTTCAAAATAATACTTGTAAGTTATACAATAGGTCAAGTCCTTGGGAAAAGGAACGGGCGCCCCTCCCCTGTCTATTAATAACATATATTTATGCATCATATGTAACTGTTAAAATTACATTTGGGAAGCCCATTGAATCTTTCAGATTGACTGCATGGCTACCTTAGTGGCTACCTTGCATATAAGCCAGTAAGCTTATAGGTTGTGTACATTTTTTTTTTTTCTTTTCGCAAATGTATTTTTGCTAATAATACGTTGCATGTTTTCAGACATATTTTTGAAAAACAAAAAACCTTTGGAATGATTATTAAACAATTTGGCGGACCCCCTGGCCTGCAGTAACTCTAAGGACACCCTGGGGGTCCCAGACTCCCTGCTGAAGATCTCTGCTTACTGAATAACAGGACATTGGCATAGGCTGCACGCTTTCTATCTGTTTTTGTGTCATTTCGTCAGTCCCATAGCTAATATTTGATGGTAACTATATTTTTTTAGATACCGTTACGCAAACGTAATGTTTCATTTGGGAGAGGTAAGCCTTTTAGCTAAGTTACATAATACCGTGCTCAACTTACACATTAGACATCCATCCCTCACATGCATACAGAGACGCTGCTTGGGGCCCCTGGCCAGTAGGGGGCCCGAGGGCTGACAAAGTTTTAACTACAGCCGTGACAATGTGCAAAGTTTGTCTGTCTCCACCATAGACTGTATGGTCTCGTCCCAAGTTTTTTTTCTTCTGGTTTCATTTTAATGTTAATGTAATTAATTTAATGTTTAATGTTATATTTTGAAAATAACTAACTTTGAAAGTAACTAAAATGTGCACTTTTGTGTCAGATTATTTATAACATAATGGTGACAAAGGCTGGCTTGAGGGGACCCCTGTCAATTTTTGCCTAGGGCCCCATAAGAGTCTATGGTGTGGCCTGCGTGCAGTTGCTATGGATATCCCGTAAAACAGGACAAAATATCATTACACTTAACATAACTACATAACTATTGAAGTTAACATTAACGTTATCACTTCAGAAAGTTTTAACACCGTCCACTGACAATGTTAACAGTGTTATTTTGAAAGATAGGACAGGAAGTGTTGTCGCTGTACTGTCGCCAGCTTGTGTAACTGTATCTTCCAGAGCCAAAAGCACACTCTGTGCTAACGGTTAGTGCTACTGCTGCTTCCAGTGGTGCTGTGCTCCTCTTCAGCTTACTGCTGCAGGGGACTGTGTCGCATATTTCCCTTCAACCTGTCGTCTTTCAGCACCTAGTAGCCTTCTTTGGACAAGGACGGTAAGAAATCGACTCCAGTTTGGTTTAATTTAAGTTAAAATTAAGTTTTGCGTCTTCTAAATAGCACCTAAAACGTGTAACGTGTAGCTAGCTAGCTTGCATGTGGGCTGATGTGTTCCGGGGGGAAAACGACGAGAAAACGGACTTTTCCAGTGTAGCACTTGTATAATTAGTCAGGTAGTTAATTATCTAAAACGCTATATGACTGGTTATTAAATAATTGAGAATACGCGTATAACGCTATGTCGTAGTCTTTTGCTGTCACTTTGGAAAAAACAACGATGATAATAGTAATATAACATTCTAGTTACTTTACTCCTTATACTATGTTTTTATTTGAACATATGGACTTCGGTATTACTCGATTTGGAAACTCCATAAAGCAGCAGGAGGTTTTATTCTGACAGTTAAAACCGGAAGTTTTTTTAAAGTTTGTCATACTTGACAGTACTGTAACTTTTGGTCCGCATGGTGTCCGCTCATCTCTATTTAGGTTGATAAGACCAGCCTTTTAATAGTCAGTTATTTGGTAAACTGCAGTGTAATGTCCTAAAAAAGCCACATTAGAGTAAACGGTAGCATAAAGCACAGCAACAATTTTATTACCATCAAACATTTGATTAGTAAATACTCTTATTGAAGGACTTTTCACTCTACTCCGTTCACCACGTGTATTTTGTAGGATACATTTAGTCATGATGTACATAATCTTTAGGAGATCATTTCTTGAGGAGATAATCCATTGGCATTTTAGAGATCAGTTTTAGCCCCATCATACCTTTGCCAGAAAAGTGACCACCTGTCAGTAGGCATAGAACATTGCCTGTGATGACTCTGAGTGGGAAATGTTATCCACCTGAACAGCTGTTTTATAGTTTAACAACAGATGCCCTGAGGGCATTTGTCCAAAGACTGATGTGAACTCTCTCATTGTTGATGGGTACTTTAATCATATTGACTGTACTGTAGCAACCATAATTGTCATTTTGACATGTTAATTTTCCTCCTCTGTTTTTGAATTTCCTCAGGTGAGACGTCCAGCTTTGACTATAAGAACATATGTGCCTGAGAGTCTGACACACGTCTGTTCAATGGCTACCTCAGGCCCCACCTCTTCTGCCTCTATCAACACCACTGTGCCTGCGGCTTTCCATTATGAAACCAAGTACATTGTGCTCAACTATCTAGGATTGATGCCTGTTGGATCTCAGGCACTAACCACAGCTCAAGGTGAGATGAAAGACTTAAGATAAGTCGTTATTCTTTTCTTTTGGTTCTTAATGTAGTGTAATCTGATTTAATATTGCTTTGATCTGAATTTCAAGTGCAGACACTTAATGTCCATATGCCCCAGAGAGACAACCTGCTCATTACGGAAGTGCAACCACTGTCAAGGACACCCTGGTTTAGTGCTCTCTACATTCTCTTCGTGTTGTGCAGTATGTGGTACATATTTCAGGGCAAACCTCACTCATGTGCATTCACAGCACACAAATAGAGTTGTGTGCACATGCACACATTGCAGTAAAACAAAAATATTCAGGGTGCGTAGGCAGGTTGCCACCTGTTTTCATGCTCAATTTAGCCTTCTCTGACATTGGCATAGAAAGCTATCCTAAGACTGTTGTCTATCTATTTAGACATGACAATTATGAAGTATCCGGTGCTTGTAAACAAATAGATGTCTTGTGAGGTTGCCTATAAGCCCAGATACAATCCTTCCAATCTGGTGTCCAGAGTAGCTGAAGACTGTTCTGTCTTTGCAGAGGCTTTTATTGTGATGTTGTGCCATGACCTCAAGCTTGCAGCATTCCTGTTTTTCAGGAATAGCAGTGTTTTTTGAGCAGTTTACCTATTTGGCATATAGACCTTTTCAATGGAATTCCATTGCTAGGCAACAGCCTTGGTCCTTCGTAACTTCCTGTCAGCTGTCATTCACATACACTGCAACAGGAAATAAAATAGGACTGTTTTGGAAAGTTTATGTTTACATTTTGAAAAGGTCCATAGTAGATATGATCTTTGTAATTATTTTCTAAATCTATGTGTGTTATATGCTGCTTGAGAAACTAGCCACCTGCATGTCATGGCTCTGTATGTTTGCAATGAAGCCACGGTCACAGCGTGTTAGTGGTGAAAAAAATTGAATTGTATTGAATGCAGGTAGAGAAACATCCCACTTAGGAGGGACTGTTTTAACCAGTTTAGGCCATGCATGTCATCCCCTTTGTCATTGGGTGTGAACAGTTTATTATTACGCGCAAGAAAAACAGAAGTGAGAGTTGGTTTAAAAAAAAAAGAAAGGAAAAAAAGAGGAGGAGTTCTCTTTATTTCCTGTCCCTTTTTATTGTGTGCATGCCTGGAATGGGCGGAGAAGGGCAGATGAGTGGCTGATCCCTGCTTTCTGCTTGACCCGGTCCAGTTTCTGACAGCCTGTCATGTGTAATCACTGTAGGATAACTCACACGCCAATGAACCAAAGCGAAATAGTTGGCCAGTTAGCTGTCTGGCTGAATGCTGAAACAGCACCAAGCTCAGGAAAAACCAACAGTGGTCCTCAGGGCACTCATGTATGAGCAGCGGGAACACAGACAGAATTGAAAAGGCGTTGACTGAGTGTCCTCTTCCTTCCTGTTAAAAAAAAATGCCAGCTTTTGATTTCCGTTTCGAAAACATTGTCATCTGTTAAATCCATGAAGAATTCAAGTGTTCTTTTCTTTTGGCTACTAGTCAGGACCTGTTCCATTACAGTGGAAACAACCAATGTCTTGGGGCTGAGTGTGTCACCCTTCCTTATCAAATAACTACTGGATCTTCACAAGCTGAATGGCTGCATTCAGAGTGTTTTATGTTAATGTAAAGTGTCTGGTCATACATTAGCAGCCCATGTGTCAGCTGTGCATTGTTCATTATGCCCCCAGCAGTGCAGACTGAGTCCTGTAAATAATTAACTTAAGCATGAGCTGTATATGTACCTTGTATGCAAGTGATGAGAGAGCACCATTTTTCATTTTTTCTTGTTTAAGTTCAGCAACATCATTCTGAGGAGGAGCAAATTAATAAGTTGAGAGTAAAGGCTGTTGGTATTAGCTGCAACTTAGCCTGCAGACATTTGTCTTCCCTCCAGTAAAGTTGGTGTGTATACATGCACAACTGGTTGGTTTGGAAAACTGCGTATTTAGTGTCGTGCTAAGTGTGCAGGCATTATTGGCTCGTCATTATGCTATAGATAAGCCAGTACCAAAACCCGATTCCATATTTACTCTTATTTTATTCATGCATGCGCGCGTGCATGTGTCCGTCTCTCCGTCCATTGCTTCATATGTTCTGTGTCTATATCTTTCAGGAGATGTCCAGAATGTGAGAGAGAGGAGTAAAATGAAACAAGGCCATGAGGAAGAGCTCAGACAACTGGAAAAAGAAATTGCTGACTGTAAGTACACACACACACACACACACACACACACACACACACACACACACACACACACACACACACACACACACACACACTTACACTTGTAGTAGTGTCTCGATGATCTATTTTTTTTCTAATTCTGAAAACTGAACTGTACCACTTATCTGAGATTTAATTCTCTCCTGTGGTCTTGTGTGTTTGTAGCTTTTTCCACAACAGGCTTCGACCGGCACACATCGCTGGTGTTTAATCCGGCCATCCCAGAGACCTCTATTGAAGACTGCCTCGCTGCGATGGGGGACCGGGTGGCCCTAGAGCTTGACACACACCTGGCAGCCACTGTACACACATTCCTCGCAGGGTCAGTTTGCAACTCTGACCTTTATGATAGATTGGTGTTTTCATTGCAATACCCTGGTAGATTAACAGCATCACTGCTCTGACAGAATCACCGCTTGTTTTGGCTGCTTTTAAATGGTTAATGCAAGATTTATATTTCAAATGGAAATAAAATTATAGGGGGGTACAACACTATTTTCACACTATATTCATTCAGTTTGAGATAAATGTGTGTGCGTCTTTGTCATAGTATAGTATGTGATAAAGGTCGTGTTTCTGTCAAATAAAATAAAATAAAATCTACATTACTCGATTTGAACTGTTACTTATGGGTTGTGACCAAATTAATGTCACAGTTAGGAAAAACTGTCAAACTGTAGTCAACTTGCTGGTCAAGTCACTCGTGAGGATATTCATAACATTCACAATTATCCCGATAATGGAAATTCAACGCAATCAACTTATTGATTGGTTGAGTGTTTTTTTATTTTTTTCCATCAAGATCTGCAATCAAACCATATATCGCCCCATCCCTATTTGCTACTATAGTGAAAGGTTTAATTCGAAGCATGGCTGACATCCATGTGACAAGACAAACATATTAACAGTATATAGCACATAATATACTGTAGCACAGATACATTTGAGGTGTGTGAATTTGACCCTGACTTCATGAAAGCACATAATAACAAAACTCCTGGATGTGCAATACGTAGAAGCAATGCAGCAAATTCAAGACAAGCAAAAATACATTCCCTGACCCCAGATAAGTTGGAAGGAAGTCTTGGCAACCAAATACTTTTTTTATTTTATTTTTTTAGCAGCTCTTGGCAGTGGAACAAAAAAAGATAATGTTGGAAAAGTTATATGAGAAGTGGCTTCTTACAATAATTCTTTGGTTCTAGGCACATTTCAATATTAAACAGTGATATGTAGAATGTATGTTTAATACCAGTGATGATATGTGTTTGTTTCAGGCCTCTGGACTACCAGAGATTCAGAGACGCAACACAGGATCTCTCAACACACACACAGGGAGGCTGGAGTAAGGTGAGTCAGCTGTCAGAGTTTTGTGGAAAAAATGACAGACTGCAAAAATCTGCCATTTCATATATTTGTTACCTTTGCCCTGTCTCTTACTGCTTTTCTTCCTTTTTTTCTCTCCCCCTTTCTCTTCTATGTCTACTAATCCCCCCCCCCCCCCCCCCTCTCTCCTAGGTGCTAGTACCTTTGGTGCTGCTACAGGCATTACAAAGCGAGGGCCAGTCACTGACAACTCTGTTGCATTTGGGCGTGCGCTACCTAGAGGAGGATGAAGCTCGCTACATCATCCGGGAAGGGGGCTGGGTGAGTGGAGGACAACCATTATATGCTTAACCGTATATTTTATGTTTTGTAGTGTACACACTTCGCTGAAAAATATTTGCACTATGCTCAACTAATAAGTAGAACAGAACTCAAAAAAGCCAGATGAGGGCATCAGTGAGTCTGTGCCCCTGTTCTTTTTGTGATCTTCAGATGTTTAGGAGCGGCAACTCTTCCAACGAGTCTGCCATGTTGCACCCCACACTGGATCTAGAGAAGGCCTTTCATGTTTTTTATTACTTGAAAGCCACTGTAGGTTCCTTCAAATGCTTGGAGGGATGAGGGCCGCGGTATCCAGTTTGTCGCAATCTGCAACCTTTAAACTGGATGCCACCAAAACCTACACACTGCTCCTTTTTAAAACAAAACCAGCAGCCCCCACTCACTCAGGAGTCAAATGCTTCATTTAATCTACTTTGTGGCCACTTACAACATAAACAACCATCTGTTGACAGCATTTAATCAAAGTTCAGACCAAATATTTTATAGCATCTGTTAAATAATATGTTGCTTTTTCTTAAAGGGAAACATGAATTATTTTCATATTTAATGAACAATAACAATATTTATTTAACTGACGGAGCTTAACAGTATTTTTTAAGTTGCAAATGATATGTCCTCAAGTAAGAACACCCTGATATAAAAATATAGGGGTAGCAGGAATATGTCTTGTCACGATTTATATGATATTCAAATGTTCCATGTTTTTATATCATCATAGACGTATATCTTTTGCAGCTAGAACATTTTGTGCGTTTTAGATCTGCTTTTTTAAGAAATGATAATATTGGCAATTGTTTAGTTTTCCAGTGTTGTAGTTAGCAGACACTGCGTCACAGATGGCTCCCTATGAACTAGGTCATGCTGTTGAAGGGGCACATGACCTGACACATTAACCACTGCGCTGGTCGCCATTACCTCATTGTCATGATGCTCTGCCTGCCCAGTTTCGTGCAATGTAACATGAACATTTAATGCGCTGGCTCCAATCAAAGCAACATTCTTGCTCTGCGTTATGTCACCGGGGATGAACGGATGATAGGCTAGGGCAGGATCAGCAATGGAGGGATGGAGAGAAAGGAGGAGAGAGAGATTGCATGAAGAGACTGGCAATAGGAAGGGAGGGAATACAAAGGAGGGAGGGGTGAGAGATGAGGGAGAAAGAGGGTGGTCACAGGGAGCCAGTGAGAGCAAAGTGAAATCTCCATTAGTTTGACAGCTGCCTGCATGCACACTCTTTCTAAATCCACTGCCTCGCTAGGACTGTTGTTTATTCAAGTGAACCAGGGTTTTCAAGACTTCACATTGAGGTAGGATGTTTTACTTGTGATGTTGAAGCAACTACAGAGTGAGCTCATTAGTCTGGATGTACATGAGTATAACAATGTTTACTTTAAGAGAGTCAACGACAGCCGAATAGATCTCCCCACTCTAGCAATACTTGTTCTTGTCATTGTCGAGTGGTTGCATGTCATCTTACAGTACGGATTTACTTTTTTTTAAATTATAGCACAATAATCCTATTCCATGAAATGTGACATTGCAGAGCTCTATAAATAAGGATACTTAATAAGGGACATCCAGTACTTTTATATTAGAGAAGATGGAGACTAGAAACATGTTTTCTTTGTTATATTTCTCATTTATCTATCTAACAAATTGTCCCTGCATCTTCTGTTGAAACGACAAAAAAAAAATCTTTAATGCACATATTAGCAGTAGTCGTTAGGTTTGGGTGCCACTGCTAATGCCTTTTGTTAGTTACATCAGAATACAATAAGGATTATTATGACCCTAATGTTGTGTACACTTCGTTTGGCAGGAACAAAACCAGCGACCCTCAGACACAGCCAGGGGCGCGTAGGAGGAGCACATGATTAGGGAGGGACAAGGGTGGCATTAGCAAAAAAAAAAAACCAAAAACATGGCGTCCACTATGAATGAGATACTGAAATATCGGACATACACTACAAACTCTAAACTGCAGAGTAGAATTTATGCTGAGTAAAGATGGTTGTAGTTGAGTGTCTGTAAACCTTCACAGCCTGCCTCCTGTCTGTCAGTCTGTATGTTCGTTATTCCTCCTGAGGATTCAGACAATTGTCCTTCAGAGTCTGACAGTGAGTGGCTGGCTGAGAACTGAGTGGGCACAAAAGCCATTTCATATTACTGTCCTTCTGAGTGTGATGTAATATGACTCCTGAGGTTTAAAAGTGGCCCACCGACAATTGCACCTGACCTACTAGCAAATAGGAAGGGATAATGGAGTTGTACATTATTTTGCCACAGTTCATTTGATAATAAATTGATAGTCAAAGCAGCATGTCCTAAAAGGTAATAAAACACCTTGTACATGCCCTCAGTTTTACATGGGTAATATCGACTGCTGCTTAGGAGTGGGGTTGTTACGGTTATGATATGGACAAGGACAACGCGCTGCAAAGGTTCCAGCCTGGGCATTGTCAGGACACATTACGCTGCATCCTGCAAAGTGTAGCAGTACTCCCCCCTGTTATGTAAGCACCCTCTTTGCCGGCTCCAGGACGAAATGTGCATCACTGTGCCACTGCAATGACATGAGGCTGGTCTACTGTAGAGTGCCTGTGCCGGCTGAGGAAGCCTCTAAAATAACTCATAATCCTCTAAAACATCTTCGTCAGGGGGTTGACTGGCCCACTTGTAGCTTGCTTAATAACTTCTACAGCAGCAGCGCACTGGCTGACTGCCAGAGTTTAAAGATGGCACACATCCATCTTCTCTGTCTATCAGTCAGTCTCACTGCTGCCTCAACACTGGTAATGATGACAGGCCAAAAACCAATATGTACTGATGCAAATTGTGTTTGCCCAAGGCTCTCCTAAAGATGTCAGATTCCATAAACTCATTCAGTCCTCATTTGTCGGAGCTTCTGTATGAAACGTAAGGTGACGTAGTGTGGCTAAAAATGATGATGGAGTATAAATGAATGCTAATAATGTATTAACTTTTTCCATTGTTGAGTCAAAAGCTTTTGTCAGAGGAAGAGAATTAAATGGCACATTTGTAACGCTTTTATTTAAGGATAAAATGGTGTGTATTTGTCTGGGTTGACAGAGACATGTGGAAAACCTGACGGAAAATGATCTGTATTAGTTAGGACATTTTTTCCTTCAGTGAGGTATTTAATTATGCATATATCTCAATGTGAAAGCACTGGCCACAGCATGCATAGCCATTCTGTGCAATGATAAATGACTAGCTGAGAATTAAAGGTACCATTTAGATGCTGACAAGCAATATAGCAGTCCCACTCAGTCAGCTGTTGTGTGTTGTGCTGTGCGCTCCTCCCTCCTTAGGACTAGTGATGACATAATCCTCGTAAATGTCAAGAGTACATATGAGCCAGAAAATATACCATGAAATTAAAAGTCACTGGTTTGCATTTTCATTCAAAAAGCTTTTGCGTTCTTGTGGGTTTGACATTTTGTTGATTTGGAAAAGTCTGCCTTTTGTAACATCTTAGTTCTAATGTTCGCAAATGGATGCAGCATGTTGACAGTATGTGGCAGTCATGTGGCAATCTAGCAAGTACTCGTAACTTTTTCTTGTTCCAAAATCTCATTATGTTTACAGTGGTTTTCGGATTCAGTGTTTAGTATCAGAGCAGCATAATGTTGTTCCAGTGAAGCACCATCAGCTCAGTGAGAAGGAAAAGGCAAAGCCAGGGCAGGTAGACCGTGCGCCATGGCTCTAGCAGGAATGTGAACTTGTTTTATATAGTTTGTGTTCGCCTTGAGGCGAGGGTGGAGAGCTGTGGAACACGCCTCTCCACAGAACAACACTTGAAATGTTAGTGTGTTTCCCAGCCTCAGCAGTGCTGGAGGACAACAACATGGAGTATTAAAGAAAGGGGGAAAAAACAGAGCAAATTCAGAGTGAATTGTCTCCTCAGGTCTGTGTTTTTCATTATTTATGCTTTGCTAAATTATTGATGCAGATTTAAAAGTTGTTTGCAAGACTTTTTGTGTATTTGTATTCATACCTTTTTTTCATGAATCCTCATGAAACGCATTACTTTGAATCTAGCTTTGGACTTCACGTGATTAAAAAGCCAATTTGTCTTGCTTAATTCATGAACTTGAAGTTGTTTTTTATGACGACTTCCACCAAACTGCATGTAAGAATTGATTTACACCCAGTTGGTATTCTTTATCGACAACATCATTTTCACTGTTGTACCCTTTGTAACCTCCTTTTGAAGTTTACTGTGAGTTAAATTTTTCAGTGAGGACTTTGTACCAGCAGAAATTTGAAACTATAAATGCAGGGGAAGGATTAATAGTTGTTTTTTTACCCTGAATATCATTAGCAACCTTTTGATGTGGATTTAATACCATATGGCATCCCTATCCTGTCCAACTGATGGCGAGTCTGTAACCTGAGGGTAAAATGCTTTTGCTCTCCCACATGCAAATCAGCTTATAGAGAAATCAAATGTTGGATAACATTGGAACGCTGTTAGATTTAATCTCTTCCCTGGCTTCCTGGATGCAGCTGCCATTGCATCCTATGAGTGTCCTTGTAAGGAAAATAACCTTCACAGCTTGACCATGTCATTTAAACATAATATTTACACAGCTCATATCTGGTTTAAATACAGTATGCTTCCTCAGAAGGTAAATGGTGAGTGGATCAGATGCAAATTGGAGTTCAGGTACACAATCTCTCTGTAAAGAATATAATAACATTATCATCTTTCCAATGAGACAGTGTTCCCTTGGGGCTAGTCTCTGCTGTCAAAGCCTTTATGTCTGCTGCACACACACAAATACATCTGTGCCCACTGTCTGTTTGATTCTCATCCACTCAGATCACATCTCTTTAACATGCATAGAAACACAACAGAGAAACCTATCTGTAAACTCAGATCGTTTATCATACAACATTTCTATCTGCATCATCTGCTAGATGCACCCGCTAAGGAAGATGTGACCTCAATGTTGGCCTGTCGGTCGGTGAAATATCTCTGCTAGTATCAGATTGCCATGAAACTTTGTACTGACATTCTTGGGCCCAAACTAAGTCTTCACACTTACACAACTCACCGACTTTGAGGCACGTTCCTTGTTAGTCTGCAAGGGCTTAGACAGTCTCACTGTGAAACACTGGCGGCTGCTGGTCTTTCAAAGGAGGGAAAGCTAATTTTTACGGCCTACATCATAAATGCGTTTGTTTATTTATATGTAAATTCTACCCTTCGTTCCTTTTCAAGAAAATGATCTGTAACCTTGTCGTGCCAACTAGGCGTCTCTTCTAGGGACTTGACCAGTGTCCTCTCAATGGCTAGCAGAGATAGTCTGCTTAAACTGGAGCTGCTGCACCAGGCTACTGTGAAGTGTGAGTGATCGTGACAGGGGGAGAAGCTCCGCAGTTGCCGCTGTGACGGAACAGAGTCTCCAAACACAACGCTAGTCGTTTTTAACAAAGACAAAGTAGTTGGGGATCGTTAAAGTCCCCAGATCAGTTCCGAACAACGGAATGAAAAACTTGGAAAATGCTCCGCTGAATGATTATTCTTCAAGATCGCTGATTTACTCATGTAGCTGTAAATCAAAAAAGGATTCAGCCTCAGACAGCTCATCAAATCATCATGCAGAAGCTAAGCGTCCGGGCCCGCCCACTGTCCCATAGACCCCCAGTGGCGCTAAACGTCCGATTGGCGGGACAAAGCCCAGCATTTATCCAATGAATTTTCGCTGCAGTGGAACAACCTGCTCTACGCTTCTCGACGGAAGTCAGTAGAAGCTGAGCATCCGACTTTTGAGCTGTGGGGATGAATGAGAAGGAAGTTGAGCCGGTTACCTGTGATAAGTAGCTGATTCTGAACAAAAAATGAAGGTTTCTAGCACGTATTTAGTCAATGAAATGTACACACAGCAGTACATATTTCACCACTTTGTTGGGGGCGTGACAATTTAAGGGAAGCTGAGCTTTCCTTGCCGTCTTAGAGCAATCAGTGCCTAAGAATGTTTTGAGCCCTTTCTCAACAATTTCCGTTAGTCCTCATTTCTGCAGACTTTTCCTTAGGGAATTACCCACAATTCATAGCATTGTGACGTTAAAACACAGTTACCAGGGGAAGCCTGGAAGCATTGAACAAAATGGCAATTGGCAAAATGGTGTTCACTCAGCTTGGCATTTTGAAATAACACAGAACTACTACATTTATATTATACCTGCTAAACATCTACGTTGACAATGTCATTGTGAACATATTAGCATGTTGAAGTTGGCGTTTAGCTCAAAGCACTGCTGGCCTAAAGTACAGCCTCACAAAGCTGCTCTCATGGCTCCTGTTGGTGAAGCATTTAGTAGAATAGCAACTACTGAAGAGAAAAGGTCTGTTCATCCTTATTATGTTCTGTGCAGTGAGGCAATTGTTCTGATATATGATGGGGACTGCCCTCTAAAATTAAAGCATGTTTAAACCTTGACTTGCAGGGCTGTTGTGTGGGTAGTGTTGGATTCTGTTGCTGGACAGTGTGAGAGGATCAAATTCAAGTGTAACAAACTGCGGTCCACAACAACATCTTATTAACCTCTTTATTCATCTGGCGTTTTCAACGTATGCCCTAAAGACAGTGAGCATGTCAGTATGTATCTTGTTCATTTATGCTCATTGTGAGCACTCATTGGCCTGTTTCTGAGCCACATATATGTACATCCTGTGTATGTAAAACCTGCAGCACATCACTGCACACTGGAAAGCCCTGACTGGTTACGACACTCAATTATTTGCAATTATATCCTTGCAGTTATGTGAAACGCTGATATGCAAAACTAGCTTTGACAAAAAAATATCACCTTTTTAGAAATTTCCTGCCATAAGTGGCAAATGACAAGATTCTTTAGTTCAAATAAATCCAACATGAGTAGGTATGCTTTGACCGTGAGTAGGTATGCTTTGACCGTGTTTTGACTTGGCACCAAGAAAAGTATAACCTTTTTTAATATTTTGAGGTCAAATGTGTATTTCATTTAGCAGACTCCACTGTTTGGTTTGTTTGACAGAGGTCATCTTGCTGACGCAAAATATGTTTAGTCACTCATACCCACATGATCACATGATATGAGTGTTACATAATAGGAGCATCACAGATGGCTCCAGATCTATTGTTGATTACTAGCTGCATACCACTAGGTGGCATACAAGGCTGACTTAAGTAAAGAAGTGCAGGGTTACCCTATACCTGTATGTGGACTGCTGCACTTTTAGTTTAAAAGTAATTTTAATTTTGTCTAATCTGAAGTAGAATTAGGGTGAAATAATCCTCCATGTTACACCCTAAGACCAAAAACTAAATTCAAAATAATACATTGAACCTATTGTCTTCGATGTTGCCTCAGCCTTCTTTACTCACAATATACAGAATGCTGATACCATCTTTGTCTCTGTTCGTCTACCACAGGGTGAAATATTCAGGCTTGAGTCAGAAGAAGAACGAGGTGTGACCATTGCTGAAGACAGCAACGACATTTACATCCTCTCAGGTGACCAGTATCCCGACCAGCTCAGCCCCCCCTCTTCGCTGCTCTGCACTGGAGACAACAACAGTGAACAGAGTTCCTGGCAGACAGAAAGCTTACCGGTGTCTCTGGCTGGCCACGAGTCTTGGGCACAGGTTGGTGCGATGGACCCCGAAGACATGAAAAGCCTGGACAGCGTTGAGGGCGTGGCACTGGCTGAGGAGCGCAGTGAAAACAACTCCTCAAACTCGGACATTGTCCACGTTGAGCGTGAAGACGCTGAGCTGCTCGAGGAAGGAGGTGAAGTCGGAGCAATAGACGAAAGCATGATGAGTGTTTTAGGCACAGAAAGCGATCTGGCTGAGCTCAGGGCAGAATTTAGAGACCAGACTCCACCTGTTCCAGAGTCAGCTGAGGCGGACTCCACAGCCCAGGCCTCCCTGCTTTCATTAGAAGACGCAGTTGTAATAGAGACGCCTGCAAGCTTGTCGGCAGAACCTTCCCTCATCTCCTTAGAACCAGAGCTGCCTCCTGTGGTCCCTGAAGCTGCTGCCCCGCCTCCCTCTGAGCCAGAACCTGCAGCACCCGTATCTGTTCCTGCAATAGAACCAGAGCCTGAGCCAGAACCAGCTGCTGCCACCACCCCAGTGCCTGCTGAGGCTGCACCCCCATCTCTAGCCAAGGAAACCCCAGCAGAGGCTGAAGCCACCTCTGAACCAGCTCCTGAACAGGAACAAGAGTCGGAGCCTGTCACAGTGCCTCCCCAGCCAGAGGAGCCAGAACCAGAGACTGTGGCACCCCTTGTCCCAGAGGCTGCAGTGGCCCCTGTAGAATCCCCGGCTGAGGAGCCCCCAGTGAAGCCGGAGCCTGAATCAGAGTTCCTAGGGCTGCTTTGTGGAGGTGCTGCACTGGTGGTCCTCGCTGCTGTATTGGCATATGGTGTCATAAGCTACAGGAGGAAGTAGAAAATCTTTCTCAGGGGAGGAGAAATCAAATCCCAAGATGTTATGGTAGAAATAAATGTATTAGTAGTACACACATGGTGGGACTCTTTACAAATTGCGTTGGCTTTATTAAATGAGGATGCATTTTAAGAAGAAATCTGATTAAATATTAATATTTAATCAGATATTAATTTGAAGGTTTAAAATCTGTGTAAATGGACCCTAGCACACCAAAATCTCACCTCATCCATAATCTTGCTGCAGGTTGTCCTGGCTGCTTCACTGTACCAGGTGCAAACACAGAAAGGGGAAAACAATGCACTCCACTGGTCTCATTATTTTGGATGTTTTTTTCCTCCCTCTCTTTATGGGTAAACTTGCATTTTTGTGTTTGAATTCTTACAACTCCTGTCCTTTTGTCTCTTAGATTGGAAAGCTTGTGGACTTTATCGCTCTTATGCCTGTTTTGGTTTCGGCTGTGGCTCAGTTAGGATCATTTTGCACCATTTGAGTCAGTTCATCTACATGGAAAAAAACCTCAACGCCCACGTTTACTGTTGCTGTGAAACTAGCTTTCTCTTTCTATGCAACAAAGTGGCATTTATTCATATTTTCTCCCCCTTTGTCATTAGTTATTCTGATTCTTTTATTCATTAAAAAAATGTATATGGACAAGAAACTAGAAAGTTGATTTTATGTGTTTGACACAAAACAGCCACATTAGGTGAAATGTATGTTCCATCTTTCCATATTGTACAAGGGATTTGTATCATGCAGCATGTTTTAGTTGAATGGATGACAGTATTTAAATGTGTCCTTAGGAAACAGTAACACTGCTGCATTTGTATAAATGATCAATCATAATGCATATACATCTGAATATACTCTGAAGGACTGAAAAACAATTAAATACATCAAGTAACAAGGTATTAATTCTTGTTGCTTCCATTGTATACAGTATAAGGTATCATACCATACTTTAAGATACCAGAGTTCTACGTTCTATTATTAGCTAAACAGGAAAAGCCACAACTTTCCAATGACAATTACATATATCCCAGTGACCATTTGTCCAGTTATGATTTTAACTCCATACCCTCCCTGAGTAGAATGAGGTATTATGGGTTCTTCAGGGACAATCAAAACGACATGGTGTCACATAAGCAAAGAGAATGCTGTTATAAAGATTTGAATTTAAACACAACATACAACCCTTTGTGATCCTAGATTACATTTATGCACAACTACATCACTTCAGTAGATCCCTGCACTTACTGGTGAGCCAATATTCAGCATAGTGCAGTAAGTCCTTAAAACAGAAACTGAACTGTGCTCTAGTGGAATGTCCCCATGCAAATGTCCAGCCCTTAGGGAACTCATGCCATTGTTAGTCACAGTTAGTCATTGTGCAAAGCTGGCCGATGGTTTGTCCTCACTTATTTTTTCTTTAAGAATTTGGGATATTAAGTTTTATCACTATGAAAATTCATGGCTGGCTGTTAAAAAATGGTGTTGAACAAATACCATCTTCTTTGATAGAGAAAGGATGTATTCAAGTCAGTCAGTGTTGCACATAGTAATCCTCATGGACTCTGACGATGTCTGCTTTCAAAGGGAAACTGTAACAGTCAAGAGATGGATGTGGAATGGTCCTAAACAACACTTTGTACCTTGAGTTTCCTACAAAACACTGTTTGAGATGAGAAATAAAAAAATAACCTTTTGAGATTTTTTTTCCTGTTGTGGTTTGTTCAAACGCTTAAGTGTGTAGACAAATTTGTACTGCCAAAAATCAACACGTTATATTTAAATAATATAAAATCGTGCGGTACTTGAACTTTGAATGAAACTCGAATCCTGGGAAAAACATTTATTCAAAAGAAATAATTTATTTAGCCATACATATGATGAAAGAAAAATAACTGAGTACAAAAATAATCATGTTTTTCAAGTATAAAATGAAAAATAAATTTCTAAGCAAGAGTAAACAAAGCACAAAGTAATGAAAAATTTCAAGTGTCAAACTCAGCGTCCTATTTCCCGTTTGAACGTATAACATACTCCAAATACGTAAGTCACGTTCCTTTGTGTGAAAAGTGTTTTTACTACTGTAGGATCAACACGGCTACTTTCACAGTCGAGGGGTCATGAGGAGCAGGTAGCCGTTTCAGAGTTCTCCACTTTCTCAGTTATTTCGTCTCTGCCTGCAGCTCAAAAGTCACCTGGCCCAGGCAGGGTTGAGGTACTGCAGTGCAGTGTTGAAGAGGTCTCTCAGCAGCCGAGGGGCCTGCTCGCACACTCCCTTCACCAGCGTGAGTGTGAGGGCCAAGATGACACGCTCCTGGGGTAGATGCTGCAGACCCACGCCATCCCTCATTGCAGTCTCCACCGCCTGGGTAAGGTGTTCTTTCCACTGCTGGAGAGCAGAAATGAACAATAGGATAAGACTTTGGTTATTGCAACTGTCAAACATTAACTGTTGGTTGTCGGTCATCTTCCAACAACACAAGCCCCGCTTGATGCATCGTATTACTAGTGTATGTCTTTAGTCTGTGATCTTCTGAGGTTTTAAATCTGCATTTGTGTCCCAAACATCTTGGTGTAAACTGGATGCATTAATGCAGAAATCAGATCACGATTTTGTTTTTGTTTTTTGCAGTGCTTATGAATCATTTGCTGTAGTAGGCTAAATTACACATGTGGACATTGATTTATCAAAAAAACTGAGCTACTGGGCTATTAAGACAATGGTTTCTATAAGCCATTCCATTAAAATTCTTACATAATTCAAATGTATCACCTTAACCTTAATCTAACTAATCTCAGTATACGCATATTACTTAGATTTGTAGTTCATTTCGCAAAATAACATGTTTTTTTATTTAACATTGGGCACTTTTTCCCCAGTCTATTTTTTTTTTGCAGTTTTTCAAGCCTTTATTATATAGAACAGACGGAAAAAGGGGTGAGAGAGAGAGGGGGAGACATGCAGCAAAGGACAGCAAACCTACGGCCGCTGCCTCAGGGACCGTTACAGCGACTGCTTTTACCACTCAGTCACCGGCCGCCCCTTCAATGGCATTTTGTTTCAAGTTTGTCCTGATCAAACTTAAAACTCAAACTCAAACAAACAAAGACCACCTAACTATCATGAGTACCCTGTAAATAAATATAATCTTCCAGGTTTTCTTAGTGGGAACTGCAGACATATTTAATATCATATTAATAATCATCAGTTAACCAGAAAATACCAAACATTTGCGGATCTGTATGTGATCATATCCTTGTTAGACATCACTGTACACAGTAGTTTGGGGGTTTTCTGCCTCTTTTCTGTGGGCAGACAACGTCCACCCCAACGCCAACACTTCCTGTGCTAAGAGCAGACTTACTTCAGAGGGGGAGGCTGATATGTTCCTGCTCAGGTCCTGTGTAGCCTGAGCCACAACATTGTGTTCAAGCTGGTCTGCAATTTCTCTGAGCCCTTCTGCAATCTGCTGAATGTTTGCTGCCTCTGCACGGTTCACTACAGAAAAACAAGATAGCCCAAACATCAGCACACACAAAATTGTTTGTTTCTGGATTCAATAGCAAGGACGTTGGAAGAAACATGTTTCCACAAATTAACACTCAGCAATCCCCTTCATTCTAGTCTAATATCACAGTTTAGCCCTGAAGCACATTTAATTGGATGATGTAGGTTAAAACCACTTACTGTAATAAAATGAGAGATGGATGAATGTGGATGTAGGTTTGCATTGATGGAGACACTATTTACATGAAATGACTGTCACAAAAACAGCTGTCACTTCCTGCTTTCAGTTTAAGTCACAAGTTGATTCATTACTATAAACAACTTAGATTGTGATAGTGGGATACCTTCTACATTAAATGGGTAAAAATATGTTACAAGCTGTTGAAAGATATCAATTACTAATATGGATAAACAATTAATTTGAGAATTTTAAAGGAAAAAAAAGGAAAAATTTTCTAATTCCAGCTTCTTAAATGTGAATATTTTCTGGTTTCTTTCTTCCTCTGCGACAGTAAACTGAATATATTTGAGTTGTTGACAAAACAACACATTTGAGAACATCCTCTAGGGCTTTGTGATAAACTGATCGACATTTTAAAAAACATTTTCTGACATGTTATGGGCCAAACAACTAATCGATTAATCAAGAACATAATCGACGGATTAATCCACAATTCAAATAATCGCTAGATGCAGTGCTACCTGTTACATTAAACTGTTTTTTGCAAGGATGCGTTTACATTTGGGTTGACACATCCAGAGGAACGCTTACATTTTTCTTTCAGAAATATCAGCCACAAACTTGGAGTTGAACGTGGAAAAAGCTTATTTTGGCATCAGATTGTGATGAAAGTATGAAACTGACTCTATATGAACTATTGTACTCACTAGGCCACTGTAGTTCCACTGAAGGCTGAATATCATCCAGAGCAGCTGAGATACAACTGGGCAGGTGTCCATCCGTCTCTAGGTCTCCGTCTTCCAGTGCGTCATTGAAGTTGATGTCCCGGGTCAGATTTAGATACTTGCCCAGGGAGAGAAGCTCATTCTGGTACTCTGAAGGTCTGCAGTCGGCTTGAAGGAAGGTCAACATGACTAGGGTGGTGTTTTGCCCACCGGTCAGATTCCCCAGGTTATCCATCGATAATCACTTTTTTTTTTAATGTGGAAAACAATAATGAGGGTAACGTTAGCAATGTAAGCGCAATTTGGGCACTCACTGTGGAGACAAAACTTACATCGAAAAGTTACAAAGTGACTAGTTTCAACATAGAATAATAAACAGACTCATAAATGATCAGTTTCGACTACAAACCAGGCTGAACAACTGCTAAGCTAATGTTACATTTACGGAATTGTTTTGACAGTTTGCTGTCTAACAGGAAAACTAACTGTTAGCGTTAGCCGGAAAGATAAGCTAACCGGTAAGGCTAACTTATGCTACATTCGCTAACATTAAGTAAAGCTGGAGAATATCGCTTAGTTACGTTAAGTTTCGACAGTAGCCCGTTTCACTCACATTCGTGTCTTTTGCCGGATACGTCAGTTTTTGAGCTTCCTACAAACTGATTTAACAGTGATGCGCCATCGGGCACCGACCACTGCAAACGTTACTGCTGGGGGTGGCTAGTCCATCTGAGCCGTGAGCACAAAAACAACAGATCTTCAACTCTTGTTGTGTGGGAGGAGTTGGGAGGGGGGCTGCTTGAAGGCATCTACCTCACGATGCCTTCAAGCACAGTCGGAAATCTTTGGTTCCAAATTCCCTTTTGCCATTCTATAGAATATAGGAAATCCGTTTTGGGGAGACAAAACAAAAACCGAAACCTCACATCTGTTAACCACACTAGAGATAAATAAGTCATCAGTTATTGTTAGAACAGAGATGTAAGATGAGAATATTTTATTGCCAAGGCATATGATTTCTTTCCCACTCTATCACATTACACACAGGCCTTTAAATACATATACATGCAAAGACAGGTGTAATATCTGTATGTAATGGGGTGCTGGGGGGGGTCAAACAATGGGGTGCTGGGGGGGGGGGGGGGTGTCAAACAATATGACCTGCTCAAAAAAGTTGGATTTGCAGTATGACAGCTGTTTTACATACAGTTGGCTGCAGTTCAAGATAACAAGGGCAACACACCACTGGAAAGTCCCTGTGTGGCTTTGTCCCAACAGCCTTTTAGAATGACATAGTACACGACAAGAAATAAAAGGAAATACATCTGATAAAAGGCTTAAAATGTTTATTTACAGTTAAAAACAGATATATTGTTTGGTCTGCAGCAGTTACAGCTTTGCATTGCCAGAAAATCACTTGAAAAGTGTTTAAAACAGTCAGATTAGTCCTTTAAAAAACAATCCTGTCCACAATTCTGCACCCCTCTGAGGACTTGTATAGAAGGGTCCTTCCAGTTATTTCAATCACTTCCAACTTTGCTGTATAGGTGATCTTGTTACATGGTCTTCTCCTAGAGACATGCTACATTTTTACTACAGCCTGGTTGCAGGGAGTAGACCCATATCAGAGCAAAAGGACAGGCATGTGGGCCTCACACCGTCCCATCAGACTCCATACCCTGGGCAATCAAAGCTCATGGATCGCACAGAAGTCTTCCCACCAACAAGCCTCCTTCCTGATCTGGGTAGGGAGCCCATTTTAGCAAGGGGTTTCAGCCCGGGAGGGAGGTTCTGTTTGGGTGACAAAGCTGCCAGACGGGCCTCCTGGAGCTCTCTGTGGAGAAAATTGAAATAAGTGAATAATTTTAACTGACATCAGCATCCAAGTATTAAAAAGGAACGAATGAATGATGAAGACAGGGACCCTGAAACCCAGAACCAGGTTAAATTATCCTTTATTTTTCTTCCTCGTACTTTTCAAGCATTGCTGTCCTGAACTTCTCTACATTGAGCTCTCTGCGTAGCTGAGCAGCCACCCTCCCAGTCCTCTCCTCCCGCAAGACTGTATGCTTGCAGAGCTCCCTTGCAGATGGCCGCTTCGTCAGGTCTGGATCCAGCAACAACTGACACAAAGAGAGAGAGAGAAAAAAAAAAATTCACAATGCTATGCAAGTGAAAAGAGGGAATTTAAAAGGAAAACTTCACCCTCAGAATGATCATTTGTATATCAATAACCACACGTTACCTTGAATTCTTGAGGAAAAGCGTTTTTTCTCACATGCCTCCACGGTGAACAAAGAATCCAAAAAAGTGATTGTAAGTGAAGCAAGAGGGGGGCGCATGCTTCAATTTAACAAGAATTTTCTCAGTCAACCGACGCGTGAAAACCCTTTTTTCCTCGAAATAATTCAAGGTAACACAGGATGAACAACGTCGAGCAGTTGTCTACTTACTAGTAATGCATTACAGTGATGATATAACTTTCACCAGTAATGTAACAATTTAATAATTCATTAAGTGTGTAACTTTTATTGTTTCATAGGCTGCAGAAAAGGATGAAGCCTTCGCTGCATTTACCAGTGTTAAGCTGACATTCAGAGACGCACATGAAGAGCCTGAATTTTGAGGAGAAAGGATGCAATTACCAATTGTTTGACCAATTTTTGTAGTGTAATGAATTACTGTTGGCAGTGAGTTTTAAGTAAAAATATTACTTTTGAAAAGAGTATCATATGATATACAACTAATCTTGAGGATTATGTATTCTTTTAAGTGCTTTTGTCCCTGGACAAATATGATATTCATACAGATAGACGCTCAAAAATCAAACCTCTTTAATTACTAGAATTAAATATTCAAACAACCTCATCGGCCCAGAAATAAAGAGTACCTGAAGTAGGCGTCTGAATGGAGGTGATAGCTCCTTAGGCAGTTTAGGGAGCTGTCCCTCTCTAAAGCTGTGCCACTCATCTCCATTTTGAGGCAGTGGGGGAGCGCCGGCTGCCAGCAGAATAGTAAGGCCCAGAGCGAAGATGTCTGCCTTGGGCAGGTGGCTGTAATCCTGGGGAGCAGAGAGACAGCTGGCATGAACACTTGAAACAATGCAAATACAGAATGTAAGGTGAGGTGTGAAAAAGTCAGACCCCAAGCCTA
The DNA here is from genome assembly GCF_963691815.1 of Echiichthys vipera. Classification (NCBI taxonomy): domain Eukaryota; kingdom Metazoa; phylum Chordata; class Actinopteri; order Perciformes; family Trachinidae; genus Echiichthys; species Echiichthys vipera. The sequence goes on from NC_139832.1 coordinate 20,156,192, forward strand.
CTTTTCCCCCTCATTTATGCCACATTTTTACCTCATGCAGGACCTCAATGGCCAGGAAGCGGCTGTCCCCTTCCTCAACTTGAGGACTGTTTGTTGATGTCACATGACCCAGATCCCCTGCAGAAAACAGGAATCAGACTTAAACAGACATTTAAAGGTAGAAATGTATCCAACATTAAATATAATACCAATTTTATAAATGACTCCTGCTGAAGCGCTGTCATCTTCCTCCTCACTCTCTCCTTCACCTGCTGCACTTGCACTTGGACGCTGGCAAATGAATATATTACCTGAAAATAGTTGAAACGAGGCAGATTTTTTAAGTCACAAGAGACTTTGGGTGTGGATGGGACAATACACAAAATGCAAACTGAGAACTGCTCGGTGAGACTTACTTGGTTTGATGTCCAGGTGTACGAGACCCAAGCTGTGGATGTATTTTAGCCCCATACACACTTGTAAGAGCAGATCTTTCAACTCTGCTTCTGAAAAAAGCTCCCCCTGTGCCTTCTTCTTCACAATGACATCACTGAGACTTCCACCTGGCACCCACACATTAATATATCAAGACCAAATATATCAAATCAAGTTCATCTAAAGAATCGTATATTCAGTTTAAGTCCTTCTAATATGTGCTTTTGGTGGTAAAGGGAAACCTACCATCACAGTATTCATTCTGAATAATCATGTGATCGTCTTCTGCCCATGCTGAATAATAGCGAACAACATGTGGGTGGTGCCCAAGAACAGCATGCGCATACACTTCCTTCAGGGCCAGCTGCCTGAGAGGACATAACAAATGGACAGATACATTTGAGTATTTGAGGGACAAAATGAAAAAAAAGTGGAATGATGCTGCTGACTCACTCATTGGCAGAGCCTGCCAGGGGTTGGCGAGAGCGTTTTATGGCGTACAAGCAACCATCCAGCCTCTTCACACACTTGTAAACTGCCCCAAACTCGCCCACGCCAATGCACTCCAGCTCCAGGAACTCACTCTCATAGCGTGACAGCATAAAGGCTTGGACAGCTCGCCTCTGCCAGATAAACAGACGGAGGGCCTCGTGGTAAAAACTAAAAAGATGTTCTAGAGAAGGAACGCACGTCACAGAGCTCAGTGTTGAGTTTAATTACAGTCAGGAGAATCAGGGGATTTTCTTTGATCTTTGACCAAATATGGTAGGACTTCTGCGAGAAAATAGTTTTCTGAAGATTCCTTAGAGAATCCCGGAAGTAAGACTGGCAGCATGTAATTTTGGACAAACAATAAGTAAGGAGGCGGATGAGGATGTCAAAGCCTGATCAGGAAATCATATCAGAAGCATCTGAGAGGGAGGGTTACATCCACCAGAAAAGCACTGATAAAAATAGTTGTACCTTTGGTGGGAGAAAGGCTTCATCCTCCTCTTCAGATGACGCTAGGCTGTGTTTCAACCTGAAAGATGAACAAAGCTGCATCAGGTGGTGATTTAAAAACTCAGACCTATGTGCGAGGGCATTAAAAACAGTAAGAATGATCAGTCAAATTGTTTTATGTTTCAAAAGCTCCTGTCGTGACAGCTATACCATAATACAAATGGACCAATTACTGATGTAAGATGTTCTAAATAAAACAATTGGGCAACATATCACCATCAACAAATCCCCATCTGTGAGTGGGAGACACACTGGTGTTTACAGTTCATACCCTTACAGATCAACAATGCATCACAAAGCAGTAGTTAACCTGCGTCCATAATCATCATCATCATCACTCCTACAGCAGTTCTTCCACTGCTGTTCACTGTTCCTGCGGACTGTGTCTGGGGTGAAGGGATTCACATTGACAGAAGGTGCCTGGAAGAGGGTAGCAGCAGCTGAGGGGAAACGCAGGATCCTCTGAGGGCGACCTATCTTAGTGCTGGAGCAAGGCTGGGACGACTTTGATAGCAGACTCTACAGGGTGGAAAAAAAGAGAAAGTTACAGTGGTATTAACATTTGAGACCAAAGGGGCACATTAAGGACAATCTGAATGACTTCCCACCTTGGGTGTGCTGGGAGAGTCACAGAGCCTCAGTTTCTTCCAGCAAGCATAAGGAATGGGGCTGGTACACTGTAAAGGGGAAGATATAGTGTTGCTTCTACTGCGGTGGCGTTGCACCCTGGGCGTCCTGCACGCATAGCTAGGACTGCGGATCCTGGGACTTATGATTCTGGAGGTGCAGTCATCAGAGCTGTTGTCGCTGCTGCTGCTGCTACCACCGTCCTCTCCGCAGCTAGAGAAGTCCAGCTGCTGGCTGATCTCGTCAAACAAGGACGCCATTCTTGGGGCCTGAGATGTGGCAAAGGTTTTCTCATAAAACGCTTAATCTCGCTTTTGACTGCCCTTGGAGAGCAGCAGCAGCAAATATACTTTACCATTTCAGATTTGGAATTGATGTTATTCATTAGATGATTAGTCCTGCACATATGTCTCTTTAGGGAGATAAGAAAAAAAAAAACAGGTCTGTTGCAAATTAAAGGCCTTCTCTATTTCTAACGAAGATCACTACTCTAAGCTCATCATGGACTTGCACTACCACAAAACCAGTCCCATAATTTAATCAATAAACCAATATTAGTCTACCTACTGACTTATTTTTAAAGACATTCTTCCAACCAAATCGTGTAGGGCAATAAAGCAGCATTTCAGTCAAGCTGTGATGTTATTTTCAAACTTATCTGGAAGTTCAACAGGCTTCACAGAGTTGTCATAAACGCAAACAGCAGCATGTAGTTTAGATTTGGGTAATAATCATAGACTGTATAAAAATAACACATATACATTCAATAATGTGTGTTTATCACTGTATACTCACCAACACGTCGCATCCCGCACTACCACCACGCTTAAATTCCGCGCCTTGTATGTAAACGACTTCCTGTTTAAATCAACTATGCCACCGGTTTAACACATCCAGCTCTCTGATTGGCCAAAGTGTTCGTAATCCACACACCTGCTTTTAAAATGGTTGTTAACTGCGTAAGCAACTTTATGCTGCTTTACCGTGGGCGTTACCTTATACAGCGTAACTATGACAATCCAACTATACAAACTATATGGATGCATTTGTAGGACTATATGGATATAGCCGTCACAATAAAACTACATATTTAAAATACAACTAGATCTAATCAAAAATTATCAAATACTTATTTTAGACTTAAAGCTAAATGTCAATACGACTGTTATAAGAATGTGCATTATTGTGGGCAAAGTAAATAGCCCATAAGCAAAATTGGGTCATTGTACGACATAAATATAAACACGTGGGCGGAAGTCAGCGACGTCATCAAACCAGTGAGGCAGGCGGAGAAACGCAGCCGTCCGTGGATGTGACACGCTTACAAATACATAGAAAACAACTCAGCGAGCAGCAGGACATCATGATCCGGCTCCAGCGGTGTGTTTAGTTTGCTTGATTCAACAGGACAGCGGACTTTTGTGTTATTTTCCCGAGTCCTTTCGGAGGCAGCAGCACCATGGTGAAGCAGTCGGACCGAGCCCCGCTGCTGGACTGGGAGGAGATCCCACCGCCCGATCCGAATCAGACGGGCCTGCCGCCGCCTCCACCGCCGCTGCGGGAGAAGGACGCACCGCCGTCGGAGAAAAGTTCGCAGCCAGCCGGACTGCGCACACAGAAAGGGACCGCGGCTGGTACTGGGTGGAGCACCACCACCACCACCGCCTGCCCTGTAACGAGGAGTGTAACAGCTGCTGTTGTCGGTAACGGAAGCCCTGGCCGTCCGCGAACGGAGCTCTCTGGGCACGGGTGGGATCGTCCGGAGCCTCTCGGTAGAGATCGTAATGTTCCCTTCCCCGGCCTCTCGGTGAGGGATCAGTGGGAGGAAAAAGACCAGATCGTGGCTGTGTTTGTGGTTACCTTTGATACAAGATCAGGTAAGCGTTAACAATCAGATTGTAGCTATGTAATCGGATCCTCCATCTCATGTTTAAAATGTTCAGTTGCGGACTAGATCACTAAATGAACCTGCACTGATTATCCTTTGTTGAAATGTCTGATGTGCTTCAGTGCGTTATACTGAGTCATGGGGGTGAAGGGTGTAGGATACTGCCAAACTCTTCATATGTATAGATTCACAATCAGCCCACAGTGTTGAAATAATAATAATTTAGGTGGGGTTACTCTTCCAAAACAAATTCACTTCCTGATTTGGCTTTCCAACTTTTTTGCAAGCTATAAAAGCATACTGTAAAGCTCAGGCAAGAATTGAGGGGATATTCGCTCATTTAGGACAGAAAACAATCTGTGTCAGTGTAAAATCATTTCAGTATCTGAGTCAGTGCTTTCTTACTGTCACTAACAGTACAGTACAGAATTAGGGGAAGTGGCCAGGATGAAAGTAGACAGAATGGAAAGTAACTGTGTATGTGTCTGTGTCTGTGTGTGTGTGTGACAGGGAATATGGTCGAGTGGTGCCTGCCCCACGACATCAACCTAGAAGGAGTTGAATTCAAGTCAATTGCCAGTGGTTCCCATCGGATCACCAGCGACTTTATGTATGTACCCCCCCCCCCCCCCCCCCCCCCCACACACACACACACACACACACACACACACACACACACACACACACACACACACACACACACACACATACACACACACACACACACACACAATGACCACAAAAAGAGACACAAAATAACTACAAAGAGACAAATGTGTCCTGCTCCTAGCAGACACTGGGGGCAGAGGTTGTCTGGTAATCAGCCCATGCCAATCGGGAAGCATGAACTCCAGTCTGTAGAGGAACACAGGTTTGTTCAATCATCAGAAATCTGTCCCTCTGTGTTTACTCCTGATCTCCTCTTTGCCTTTGGCTAGATATTTCCGTAAAGGCAGCTACTTTGGTCTGGCCTGCTTTGCTAACATGCCCGTGGAGAGTGAGCTGGAGCGAGGAGCGAGGATGAAGTCTGTGGGAATTCTGTCTCCCTCCTACACGCTGCTTTACCGCTACATGCACTTCCTGGAGAACCAAGTCAGGTAAGATGCCCCCCACCCCCGGCCATGTTTACAGGTTTCTCTTCTTGTGCCAACCTCCTTTCCTGGCTTTTTTGTTAAAATGTCTCTAAATTATTAATCATGAACCCAGAGTTCCCGGGTCCAGCTGTCGTCACAAGACTCCATTTATGTGTAGTTCTGGTATGAAGTCTAAGCACAAAAGTGGAAGAAGTCTTGCCAGTCTCTCTTCTTCTCTTCAGTAACTCTTCTCTTCTTCCGCCTCAGTCCTCTCACACAAGCATATCTCCTCATTGACTATGTTTAAATATATGACAGACAACCACCGTATCTGCTTACAGATTACAAATGGCTCAGGTCACGGTTTTTAACAGTAGCAAGCGGATGCATCCAATGGTGTTAGAAATACGTTAAGCATGAGCCCTGGATGGTTGAAGTGCTTAAACTGAAATGAAAAGTAGCATTTACGTAGACTTATGTGGACTCAAATGATCCCATCCCAATTTAAGAACAAGAGATGGTTTACTTACCAAGAACAATCTTTATTCTTGCATTATGGATGACCTACTGAATACAGTTCTTTCAATTGCAGCGCTTTAGTAATTGTCTTTAAACATTTGAGACTACACTGCATGAGCTGTGAGCTGTAATGATCGAGCAACATTCAAAGATTACAAATGTGCATACATTTAATCTGCTTAATTATACAAATGAGAAAAGGCTTTGATGACTCATACCTGACATTATAATGTTTCTCTCTCTCTCCTCTACCTCTTCCTCCTTGTAGGCACCTGCTTCAGTGTCAGGGCCAGTATTCTCCACTGGAGGCCTTCTACGAGGATAAGAAGGCCATCCTTCCTCCTGCAGGAAATGGTTTCGTCACCGCTTGCCCAACCTGGAGTGTCACCACCATTAACCGCTGTATGCACCCAGAAATGAAGGTGCGAAAGCTGCAGAGAACACTTATCGCTGTGTATATATAAAGGGACAGCTCCCGAAAAAAGATATAAAAACATAGTTTGGGCAATTTTTTTCCTCCCTGCAGATCACTCACCCAGCTGGCTGCATGTCCCAGTTCATCCAGTTTTTCGGGGAGCAGATAATGGTGCTGTGGAAGTTTGCACTGCTTAGGAAACGGGTCCTCATGTTCTCCCCTCCACCCGTAGGTGTGGTCTGCTACAGGGGTGAGACACATTTCACAAATTTTCCCTTTTTTTTCTTACCTAACGCAGGACCATAACATTTCAGGATGTAATAAATGTACTAACGTTGCAAGTCTTTTATTTTCTGCTTCCTTGGAGATATTTCATTCCCTATGTTCTTGTGCTTCCCTCAGTGTATTGCTGCTGCTGCCTGGCCAATGTCTCTTTACCTGGAATCGGTGTCTCCGTGCCCGAATTACGGCCTTTCTTCTACATCAACATAGCTGACATTGCGGCCCTGGAAAAGGAGCTGTCCTACGTGGCCTGTGAGTGAAGCTTTTACTACTGTATGTAAATGGTTAAATTGGCATCTGTAATCTATGAAAATGAGTGTGAGCATGTTTTTATACTTACTTTTTAAGGCACCACAGAGAAGATTTTTGAGGAGAAGAAGGAGCTGTACGATGTTTACATCGATAACCAGAATGTGAAAACGCACAGAAGCCACTTGCAGCCGCTGCTCCGACTGAATGCAGCGGACAAGGAGAAGTACAGGAAGCTGAGCGAACAGAGGTACATTACACATTGTAAAATACTGTCCATTTTATCAGATTTTCACGTGATACATGCATCAATATTTGACAGTTATTTTTAAAAAAGGCGATACAATTAACATGGACACTCCTAAATACTGGCTGGTGAGGAACACAACTAAAAATAGAGAGAAAGACTTCCAGTTATCATAATGATAGATCATTTTTTCTCCAGGCAAATGCTGCTGTACTCTCAGGAGGTGGATGGAGACTGCACATCAAATGAAGAGGATCTTTTTATTCTGTGAGTCCTCCGCAAGTGTATTCACAGCTGCTTGTGCATTTGAGTCCTTATTGCATGCAATATTTGTAAGGAGAGTACTACTATAATGTTGGTTATTATCATTTTTAATGTTATGTGGAGGACCTGAGCATAACACACTTCAATCCGATCTCTAGGTTCTTCATGGAGCTGAATAACCGCATCTTCCAGACCCTGTCGGATGTAGCAGTGAGCACTGATCCCACCCTCACCGCTGAGCATGTGAGGGCCATGGGGCTGGATCCCCAGGGCGATCGCTCCTTCCTCGTCGACCTGCTGGAGGTGTATGGTATTGACGTCACGCTGGTCATAGACAACCTTTGCTGCCCCTGAGACCCCTCATCCTGGGATAACTTGGAACACCACTGGATATTTGTGCCTCTGAGGCCCACACACACACGCCAAGACACCGAAGACACTGCCTCCACCCTGGGACATCCATCTGTTGCCTGCTGTCCCCTTCCTGGGTGTCTGTTTTCCCCTCTGTGCGTGACTCTTCTGACCTGTGGAGAGTTACTAAATGGTGTGGATGATGAGGACACTTAACATTAGTACGATGGTCCACAGTGGCTTATAAACGCCTGCCTAGCAGCCATTCACATCTAATGTCACACTCTTTTGTGTGAAATATAGTTTTGCTTGTGTGCGCTTGTTTGACTTTGATTACAGCTGAAGTGGACAGGGCTGAAGCACCGGATAAAAGCATGGATGTCTTGATCACATCTGGTCATCACAGCAGGATGATTGGTCATTCTCTACTGCACCCTTCACAATGAAGAAGTCATTGAAACATTCACAATCCTGCAGCTTTTGTGTCCACTTGAGGTTTGTCTGAAGAAAAGATTTATATTTTGTGGGGGAGGTTTTACTGGCTAGTAATGAATTTGTGTGCTTCAAATAGATTTTATTGAAGATTCTAGGCATCATAACGTGCAACAAATTCATCCTGCTGCAATAACATACTTGGATGATTATGTTTAGTAAATCGAAATGCTATTTGACTACTTTTTTTTGCCTTTCAAAATGTAAGCAATAGGAGTCTGTTAGCCAAAATCAGCCTTCTTCATGTTTTGTTTTTCTAGTTTTTACTATTTCTTTCACAATTGAAAGTGAGTGGTGAGGACATTTGTTAATGAGTGTGATATCCTCGTTTTATAATGGGACAGTTAATTGTAATGAAGCAGAATAAGAAGGGAAAAGCTGTTAACTTTTGTTCTGGAGTTGTTCTGATACCAGTATCAGAAAAGCCACCAGCACTGCCAAAAATGCTGGTATCAGCATCGGCGAGTACGTAAGTCTATGCACCGATCTGATACCACGTAATTTAGCCCATAAACCTTTAAACTAGATAATAAAAGAACGTTCTATGGCATTCACTCTCTGATGGCTGATGCACAAGTTCAGGCATTGGGATGGAAGAGTTGGTATCGGAACATCTCTACTCTGTTCACCTTTTATGCACCTTCAACACAACCATACATCTGATAATGTCTCTCTGTGTTTGATCACAGTCAAAGTGGAAGTGATGGAGGACACTTCTTTTTTTTTTTTTTCAATTGTCAATGAATATGACTCAAACACTAACTTATCACTAATGCTGCACCATGTCCACTATTGGACCATTTCCTGATGCACACAGTGATCATGCTTAACGGTTTTTTTTTTTTTTTTATACAATGTTTATGACCTACAGTCTGAGCCAGCAAGTGGTTATTATGGTGTGAAGGGGCTTTGTGTGTGTGCGTGTGCTGCACTAAACAGGCATCCATTGTTCTTTATTTTAAACTCGGACAACGGAAGCCAATATATGTTCTATGATCGTGTTGAGTGAAGAGTCCTTAATGGAGCTCAGCTTCAAAGAGATCGTCTTTGCTTGTCTGTGTTCTTGACAAAGATCTCTTTGTGTTTGTGGAGATCTGCTGTTGGTCACTGAGGACTGAGCAGAAGCTGTTCCATCTGACTGTTTCTCTCGGTCTTTTCATCACAGTCCCATTGAGTGAATCCAGCTCTTTTGATGGCTAACTGTGTCTTTTGCATTAACCTTGCAGACTGGTTTATTTAATCCATCACATTGCCGATTGGAGTAATAATTTGTTCCATGTTGGAATAAACAAGGTTGATAGTGGCCTCATATAAATCTGGAATAGTGGTTTGTCAGCCTTCTCGTGACCCCCCCACGATGCAAGCTAAAGTCATGTTTTAAACATGTCACGAGTCTATGTTTTTTATTACATTCCAAGAAAAAACGATCTTTTGGGGGCGGATCCCTGATGGTCTGTCCTTTGACTTGACCCTCCAAGATGTTTTCTGGGGTTGGTTAAAAAATGTGAAAAAAGAAAGTGCACCAAGTATTGTATTTGAAAGTGAAGCTTTGTTGTTTAAATGGGGCCTTAAGGAAACTTTTTTTTCTCTCAAACTTACAACAGCAAAGTGACCGACTCATTACTGTACGTCAATAGTATTTGCCGACAGATTAAGTACATTGTTAGAAGTACTTCTAAATGACCTTACTGTTTTCGGTGAAATCTATTGACCCTGACTGGTCTATTTACTTGCATACATATACCCTTCCCCTGAAGGTGTTTGCTTTACAGGTGTATGGTAAATGTAAAAGGGAATGTACACAACACACACCACTGTATAAAATGCCTTCTTTGTGGAGTCGTTCACAGACGTGTACAAGAATTAGCCAAATGAGTCACTTGTACAGCATTTTCACTCTACTAAATGTCAAGGACAGCAAAAGTATTGCACACGTGCAGCAACGCATCCAAGTAATGTAACTGTCTCATTTTTGATTGTAATGTAAATCAAAAAGGAGATGTAAATGTAAGAGTATTCACAGAATAACAAGTCTTCACCTTTTACTAATGTGAAACACTGTAAGAGATGTCAGTACACATGAACTCAATAGCATGAGCAACTGTTCATTTCACTGTACTGCCATTGTAAAAACAATAAAACATTGATGCAGTTTGTGTTATCGTATCCTCTGCTTTGTACCTTTTCGTGACTATTTTCCTCTATATCCTTCCTAAGACACAAAACATTTTTTATCAGAGGAACTCTCTCCCCTCAGCATTCCCCGGTGGTGAAAGTTGTATTGACATCCTATAAGTGTAAAATGTTACTTAAAAATAAAAGTGATAGTTTACTTCTTTAGTTAAAGTAGGCAACTAACAGAAAAAAGTGAAAGTACTCATTACACAAAAAAGGAGTGTTGTATTATGGTATATTTTATGATGCAATCTTGAGTACAGGTGTTTTAAGAAGCATTTCTCTGTTGTCGTCGGCTGAAGTGGAGCCATTTGTAACTACTTTATATAGTATAGTATACCTCTGCTGCACATCTGGCAATTGAACAATATGACAGTAAAGATTGTAATAAAATAGAAAATGTTGAACATGTAATTATGCACTGTATTAAATATAGCTAAGAAAGGGCAAGGTTGCAACAAAGGGCGAGAGAGGCAGGACAAGATTGGAATTTGGCGGGGATCTGGGAACTAAGGGAGTGCGGGTACTAGACTAGCCTGCCTGCAGTTCAGACCTGTCTCTCACTGAAAAATGTGTGGCGCATTATGAAGCGCAATATACGACAACTGAGACCCCGGACTGTTGAGCAGCTGAAGTCTTACATCAAGCAAGACTGGGAAAGAATTCCACCTACAAAGCGTCAACAATTAGTGTTCTCAGTTCCCAAACGCTTATTGAGTGTTGTTGACAGGAAAGGTGTTGAAACAGAGTGATAAACATGCACCTGTCCCAGCTTTTTCAGAACAAGTTCAAAATAAGTGAACATTTGCAAAATACAATAAAGTTTATCAGTTTGAATATTAAATAGCTTGTCATTATAGTGTATTCAATTGAATATACAGTAGGTTGAAAAGATATTGTAAATCATTGTATTCAGTTTTGGTTTATGTTTTACACAACATACCAACTTAATGTGAATTGGGGTTTGTAAATGCTTACATACTACATGTCAAACTGGTAAAAAGAACCAACAACTTTGTATTGAATTGGACAGAAAGTATTTTATTGACCAAGTTAAAATGTGATGGCAATAGTAAACCATTCAGTAAACATAAAAAGTCAGTTTGTAAGACAACCTGTATGTGGGTTACTGGCTTGAAAAAAAAAAGCCTTGGTCCTTTAATACAGTATACAATAAATGTAATCCTCCTCATAATGGTTCAACAATCAATCAGTACGTCCTTAACATTTCAAACAGCTGGCATAGCAGACATCCATTTCCAAAATGACCCGTCTCGTGGTATCTGGTTCTTTGTTTTTGTGTTTTTCTTAAAACCAGTTTTTGTCCCACTGTTGTTGTCTTTTTTTCTAGTTTATTGTTGTTTCATCACTGCATCTGTGAGAGAAGCAGCTGTTCTCTGCGTTCTGCACTGATGAAGAAGCGTAGTTTCCTTGGCAACAACCTTATCTCTACAGGCATGGCCTCATACTCCTCGTTGTCGATGTTGTAGAAGCCAGTGGCACCCTGCGTGGCCAGGACGCAAAGTTAAATGTCAGGACATACCGCCTTTAGAAAGTAAATGGCCTAATAGGGGCACAATCTCATTGCTCTCATATGTTACGACAATAACGTAGAACTGATGGATTCTTACCTCTGGCAGGTGCAGCCGGCAAGCACTGGCTTCCAGTTTTGTGGAGTCTTTAGTAAATACAGTGGAGTCCTCTTCTTTTTTATTTCTATAATGAAGAACACATATATTTTTAGCTCAAATGTACTTAAACTTTGATTGTGTCCTCTGTTTGCAGCAGGCTAATAAAAAAAAACTGAATCTACTAACCCGACAGTGATGTACTCGCCCACTGTGAAGTTGTCCGGTTCTGCACAAATCATCAGGGAGTCATTTATGCGCTGCAAGTTCAAACAAATACAGAAAGAAAAAAATCAGAGAGGAAAGGGGTTTAAAGGGAACATGTCCCTGTTGAGGATTTTGTTAGAACAGGTACAATTTTGACCCAAGACTGACCCTCTCCACTGGGTTTTTGTTGTATGTTTGAATAAACAGCTCCAACGTCGACAGCTGCTCCTCCTTCCACTGCTCTGGCTCTTCCACTTTAGGAGGCTCTGAACAAACAAATGCACACACAAACACCAAAAATACAACTTAGTCTTTTACTGTTGGGATTTGGTGTCATGCTGCCATGCTGTGATCAAAGTATCAACACAATGACACAAACTACCTTCAACAGGAGGGTTCCAGTGGTTTTTCAGCCTGCGGATGATGCGGTAGAGCAGGTTAGGTCTGGGGGGCTTCTGTGAGGGCAGGTCAGGGGGCCGGAGGCTGGGAGCCAGGTAAGACACTGAGACGTCTCGGACCAGGGGCCACTCCTGAAGAGTTTTGAAGCACAGAGTAAGATCAAAGTGAACCGTCAAGGGTGACAAGGTAACAGGGAGAAAATGAAATACAGCAATAACCTCATTACATGTACTGAATGTTAATTCAATTCAATTTTATTTATAGTGCCAAATAATAACATAAGTTATCTCAGGACACTTTACAGACTAGGTCAAGAATGTTATGGACCACTATTTGATGAGATTATGATGTGTTTTACTGAGGCTCCTGATCGCCTATATTTTGCATGGATATTCAATATTTTAAACTTAAAAAAAAGGACAGCAATATATTAACATGTATTCAGTGTCTTATTAAAATAAACAGTATATTTTTGTCAGGTCGGACAATTTCTATAGCAGATCATTATAATATTGACTAATACCCACACTGCAGACATACTTGAAGTATTCAATGGTTGTGCAAAGTAGGCTACATGCACTTCTAACCAAAGCATATTAATACAAAAAAAATATAACCTTACCCGTAAAGTGCTGAACCAATGTGCTGCTGTTGTCTTCAGTGGTCCAAGGTACCAATACCTATGGGAATATATGGTTAATTACTCTTTTGTATGGGGAATAATTCCTGGTTTACCCAGGGTTATAATCTGACTTACCAATTGTCTAAACCTACTTGCTGATTGTTGCAGCCACATCTCTAAAAGCACCCCAACGCAGTCCCATCAGAGCAAAGACTGGTTGCTCTTTCTCGCCCTGGACACACACACACACACAGACACACACAGACACACACAGACACACACAGACACACACACTTGAATTCCTGCCCAAGAGCTGACACACATCTCACTGCAGCGCAAAAACAAAACGAACATCTTTCTTGACAATTTAACATCATTATTACATTTTTGATTAAGAAAGGCATATAATAAAGTGTGAAATTATATGATTATTTTAATCAGTTACTTTGACCTGAATACTGACGTTAGCAATTAAATGCATTCAAGACAAAGATTATGTTCATAACTTTGAGGCTTTGTAGAGTAAACAACCAGTTCCTCACTTTGATTTGCAGCACATCCAGAGGTACAGTTTCTCCCTGCAGTATGGACAGAGTTGCTGATGTTATGTCCCTGAAAATTGGAAAAATGTGTTTAAGTTACTCACGAGGAAACTCACAGCGTATGCATACATCTACTCTAGAGCCTGACTGAGATGGGATTTTTGAGACTGATACATAAACCGATTTTAGAGGGGAAAAATAAAATAAATAGCTTAATAGTACTGTATGTTTTGTCAGTTGCTGACCATTTAAATTAAGAATACATTTTTAAAAAATGAAATAAATAGCTATATGACAGAATTTCTAAATCCCCCCCCCCCCAAGCATCATTTTCAGCATTATATGTTCTGTAAAAAAGGCGCATATCGGACTAAGTATACAGATAAATACCAGTATGTCTTTGATAGGTTTATATCGACTGAGCTCTAATTTACTCAGTGAGACACATCCAGTAGACCTGTTATCAGAGGTTGGGAGAGTGTGTGATGATAAAAGCTGGATCTTTCAGTATGATTTTAAAGACTTACTTGACCTTGTTGTCACTGAGGAGGTGAAGACTTGGACTCAGGGAATTGTGAGAGCCCAGTGGAATGAATCCAATCGGTGTGTGACATACTGTGTCCTGTAGTCACAAAACATCCACCAGTGACATCATTATCTTCCTCATCGTGTTTTGCAATTAACCTTAAACAAAAACCTGATGACAGATCATCTACACAATCACTGTGTGACACCTACTTGATCTGGCCTTCGCAGTAAACCTGTGACGACTTCCTGCAAGGTACCGTCCCCTCCGGCAACGATCAGCATGTCTGTCTGTTCCATGAGCTCCATTAGTTTTTTTGCCTGGCCTTCATAATCTGTCTGTAAAGGAACAGGTAATATATAATCATGTTGTCACGCAATAGGATGTCTACTAGAACTACAAAGAGCACTGATCTAAGGGTAAAAGATAATCATACCTTCACTATTTTAATCTCCACGCCAGCCAGGTGTAAAATAGGAGCAGCATTCTTTTCAAACAGGTTGTTGGCTTTTCTGGGATAGATTAATAGAGGAAGTTGGAAATATTCTGAGAAATATTGCGGTCTGAAGTAAAAACAAGACAGAGAGGTGATTATATGTTTGTCATCTTACCCGCTGCAAGCTGCAGGGTTCAAGATCACTGTTGCTTTCCTCAGCCGCTCCTGTGGTGCTATCTGTTGTCGCCCAAATTCCTAACAGATATTATGATGGTGATTAGGACCAGGCACCAGCACCAAACACAAGAAAGTTTGGTCTTAAATGATCCCAGTTTATGTGCAAAAAACGAGTGATGTCTTACCCTAGCCACGAGACAAGCCTCTCTCCGCAGAACATTGTCACTGATGAGATACAAGACACAAAATGTAAAACACACGCACAGACCTGTATATTTAATCTAATCCGAGGGAATATCATACCTTGACTGAGACACTCACCAGTGTTTACCATACAGCCAGTGGCCTCCGTAAGACAGGACACACACAGCAAATGTGGACTTCTTCCAGTGATTCCGTAGGGTCCGAAACACTTTCACTACCCGAGCCATGGTTTTGATTCAAATGTCCCCAAACCCTCTATTTTAATGTGGTGCTACATTTACAGCGGCATCGACGGTTTATATTTAAGAATGACACATTTTCGACACAGCGGTCACGGATCCACAACTGTCAGACTGGCATGGACATCTTGGTGTAACGTCTAAACAGCACGGCCCCAAACACAGGGCGGAACCAATGTTGTTGCCACATGGATTCATCAAGGCAAATACCGGTACTGATTTGTCAAAGTTTCAAAGAAAATATAACTTTTAAAGTGATTTGTAAATCTAAAAAGAATTCTTCAGAAATCCAATTAAATTACGTATTGTGTTAATCTTCGTAAGTAGGAACTACAATTCCCATCCAACTAGACGGGCACATTATGTCTATGGTCACAGCTCGACCGGTGCGAGGACCTCGCCTGAAGAGATTATACAGCGCTACCGCAATGTTTAACATATCTTACCGACCTAATTACCCAGTATTCACATTTAAATAGACCATTTGAATTATATTGAATCAAGTGTTTACATTTTGAATTTCACACCGGCACCAGACCAGAAGCTTCTGTCGGATTCTCCGAGCGCATCATGGCGGCGCAGATGGCGGTAAATTCGGGTATGAACTATAGTTATTTCATTAAGTAGCATAATTCTGTTTATTCCTAGCAGATGCTATTGATTGATATTTCACAGATAGGCACTTCTATATTCGTCAGTTTTGTCGCATGTCATGTTTTGACCACATGGTGATGATGACTCTGGCTGCTAGGCTAACTTTAGCCTAGCCTACAAGTAAACGTTAG
Organism: Echiichthys vipera; assembly: GCF_963691815.1. NCBI lineage: Eukaryota > Metazoa > Chordata > Actinopteri > Perciformes > Trachinidae > Echiichthys > Echiichthys vipera. Next base: position 20,171,955 of record NC_139832.1, read on the forward strand.
GTTAGCTAACGTTGGCTAAACAATTATTCGGTTGGCAAATACGTTTACACTTAGCGTTGATTACTTACATTGTTACATTAAAATTAACAATACAGGGGAGATGTGACTTCTCTGCCGCAGCTCCTATCTAATGGGTCCGCAAACTTGTATGGCGTTACTTATTTGGAAACAAACTGGAACAAGCAGATACATATTTGGCATCACTCTGTCAGGCTGTCCTGGGTTTATTATTGCGCGTCTCGCCCAACTTACAGGAAAGTTCGTGTAACGGTTAAGCATTAAAGGTCCAGACTGGCCTCTGGTTTCTCTTGTCACTGGGCTATGAGCAAGTTTTACAGTGAAGCTGTGGAACAGATTGACTGTATCGCTAAGAAAATGTCCAAGCGTGACCCAGTTTAAAAAGCTGTACAAAATTAATTTGATTTTCACAAGCTACAGGGGATAATTTATGTTTATTTACATTATTTATTTTCTGTGGTGTTTATATGTAAACATGTATGTTTTCATTTGTATGATGTGTGTGTGTATTCATACGTAGTAAATTGTGTTCAGGATAGGATATGATATTAATATGAAGTCATTTATTATGATTAATGTTATGTAGTAGTGGGAAAGGGGTATGATTGAATTTGCTTTTGCTTCTTCCTATTCTGTTTCTGACACTTTAAGCTAATATTGGGATTTTGTTCCTTTAGCTTTTATTGTAATATTTATTTTATTTATGTTATGTATTCGCAATACATCATTCATTCATCCATTCATTCATTCATTTATGAGGCTAAATCAGTGATAACAAACCGTAATAGCAAACAATCAAGGCTAATATTAAAGGAATTTAGCTGGTACGGTCAATCACATGACCATCTGTCATCAGTCTTCTGTATGGTGTTTGTACACCACCATCATATCTGTACTAGTTATGACTCATTGTTTCAATCTGAAAGCGGTAATATGTCAACATAATACCCAATGGCAAGCATGGTGATAACTGGCACAGTAGGTGTGGGATCATCATCTATGTGCATGTGCGATAATACAAGATCTCCGAAAACCCCTTTACGCACTCAGGAGCCAGTCTGTGGGGGCCGCTGAAGGAGCTGTGGGAGACAGTGGACGGGGCAGTGTTGAGAAGACAGCCAGAGAGCGTCCACCTCCTGGACTTGCAGCTGAAGAAACACAAGCCGCACTTTCTCTCACTCTATAAGAACCCGGTGAGATGCATATTGTGCAAACACAAACACATCATTTGTAATGCATGTCATATTTTTAATGTTATAGTAGAAGTCTTACCGTGTACATTCTGCATCTTTTTTAGTGCAGACAAAACTTTTTTTTTTAACAGTGTGTCTTGAGACTGTTCTGCTAAACCATCTGGTCTTCTCTTCATTTTTAGCCTAAGAGTGCAGAGCAAAGAGAGAAGGTGCGTAAAGCCAGCACAGAAGGCATCGCAATCCAAGGTCAGCAGGGGTCACGGCTCCTTCCAGAGCAGCTTCTCTCAGAGGCCTTCATCCTCAGCGATTTGTTTGATATTGGAGAGCTAGCAGCTTTGGAGCTTCTGCTGGCAGGTAAAGTGGACATAAGAAAAATAAATCACTTGCGAGCAAATCTATAAAAGAAGTCATGTAAATATGGTGAGCGGGTATTATGTAGTAAGTTGTGTTATATATACAGGAGTTCCATTAGTTGTCAATGGCATTTTTTGGGGGATTATTTTGGCAATTTTTCAAGCCTTTATTATATAGGACAGAAAGGAAATGGGGTGAGAGAGAGAGGGGGAGACATGCAGCAAAGGGAAGCAGGTTGGGGTCAAACCCACGGCCGCTGCCTCAAGGACCTTTACAGGGACTGCTTTTACCACTCAGCCACCGGTCGCCCCATCAATGGCATTTTGTTTTAAGTTTTTCCTGATCAAATCCATGATTCTTAGAAATAAAGCCTTGCATGACTTACAGTAGTAAAGACATTGATGCTTCACTTAATTGATTCTCTGAATGCATCCGTCTCCAGGTGAGCAACAGCAGCCCCATTTTCCAGGTCTGACACGAGGTCTAGTCGCTGTGCTGCTCTATTGGGATGGAAAACTTTGTGTGGCCAACTCCCTGCGCACACTCATCCAGTCACGCCATGGCAAGACCTTCACCCTGGACCTGAGGTAATAATGTTATCTACAGTTTGTACATTTAAGCAATAACAGGTGCTTTTAATAGACGACATGGTGAGCATGTTATTGTCCTGTTGATTCATCTTAATACCCTGTGTTGTTGTTATTAACCTGTATTGTTGTTTGTTTTCTCGCAGTGCAGAGCTGGTGGCTTTGACGACACGTTTTACAGATGAACTAATGAACCAGGGTCTAACCAAACGCGTCCTAACCTTGGTGTCAGAGATAAATGTGACGCGTGAGTTTGAGCGGCTGCAGAAGGAGCGTGGCCTGGGCAATGAGAAACACAGGAAAGAGGTGGGAGCAATTCTTTTGCGTTTGAAACAGAGATTATCATCATTGCAATATATACATTTTCTTACAAACTTGACTAGTGCAAAGCCAGTCGTTTTCTGTGTCTACTGAAGAAGAAACATGGAGTAGAAGAATGTGGACTACATTTAACGCCCTCTCTTCTCCCCAGGTCTCTGACCTCATCAAAGAGTGCCGACAGGCCCTGGCAGACAGCCTGTTTTCATGGACCTGCCAATCACCTTTGTCTAAAGATGACACACTGGCTCTTATTGGCCACCTGGAGACAGTGACAGCTCAAGCGGATGGGTCATTGGACAGTGTTAACCTGGCTCTGGTCATGGCACTACTCTACTGTTTGGATGTGAGCTTTGTAGAACAGGGAACAGAAGATAGAGAAGGTAACATGTTAAATGCATATAATGTGAATAATTTTAACTTTGAGTAAAGCCACTGTTCCAATCCACGCAAACAAACTACTTGCATCCCAAAATTGCTATGAGTTTTAGTGTTTTTCTTCTAAAGCTAGTGAAGGATTGTCTTTGTGTTCCTCTAGATCTGATTCAGGCATTGCCGCTGCTGACTGAGAGGCAGTATGTGTCTGCAGTGCACAGCCGTCTGATGGATGGCCAGCCGTGGAAGCTTTCAGGTCTGCAGGCTGTGTGTCGACTGGCTTGGGCTCTATCGCTGAGGGTCCTTTCTCAGCTACCACAGGGATGCGGTATGGTCCTTATTTCTTGGACACGCACTAAATATACCTTCTAGCTGTTAGAATAAATATGAGGTCTCAGATATATAGATGTAGTATATTTGTATGTGTGTGCTGTGCAGCCCTGGTTGAGTTCACTGAAGCAGACGAGGCACTTGCTGACCAGGCTCTCTTGGGAGATGTCTTCCTGTTTATGAAGGAGGGCATCCTGGGATGTGAGAGTTTTGCCCAGGAAGAGTTTTACATCCGCCGCCTCCATTCACTCATCACAGACTTCCTAGCACTCATGCCAATGAAGGTGAGAGAAGCGACAGGTGTATGTTGTAGTGTCAGCTTGTCTCTGATTAGTTCTATCAGGTTGTAGTTTTTTTGTTTTGCATACTGATTAAAATAGGCAATTAACATATTTTGCTGTATTTGTAGGTGAAACAACTTCGTAACCGCGCTGATGAGGATGCCCGTCTGGTGCACATGTCCCTACAGATGGATAGTGAGCTTCCATCATCGTTACGCAAGGACTTAGACCACCTCATGACCCTCGTCAGTGTTTTTGTTTGTTTTTTACAAACATACATATACATCACACATACATCTTTTACATTTTGACTAAAAACGTTATTCAAAATGAAGGTACTGATTGCAGGAGTTGAATAATATTTAATTCCTAGATGAGCAACCTTACAATTGTGTGTTTTGACTGTGTTGGTTACTGCTTTGTCTTTTAAGATAGGAGAGTTTTACAGTAAGGACTCATTTGGGCTGGAGTTGGGTCTGGAGTTTTGGTGTCCCACAGAGTCTCTCCAACACACGTCCCTGCAGGGATCCTACCTGGGAATGGCGTTGCAGAGGCCTCCGCATAAACAGGTAAGAACTGCATTTTCTAAACCCCAGTTGTGCTAAAAATCCTTATATTCCTTACAGAAATAATTGTAGTGAGAGTTGAAGCAAACTTCTAAAGTGTTGTATTTGGGTCATTTGGAGTTTGAGAGAAGCAGGTTTTTCATACCTTGTTCTTCTTTCTATTGAATTGTTTTTTATTCTTTTTGTATGCTTTGATGCAGGTGGTTCTGTCCAAGTTTGTGCGTCAGATGGGAGACCTCCTGCCCTCCACCCTCTACATTTCCTATCTCCGTATGCTAATAGGCCTTGCCAATGGTCCTCAGTGTGCTCACTACGCCTTCAGTTTGCTTAAAACCAACGGAGCCACACACAGTAAGAACAGATTGTTGGTGTAAAGTAAAATATTTCCAAAATTCATTTCCTGGGATTGAATCAACAGATTTTCAGAATGATACCTTAAATTAAAACTGTTGAACATTTGATATGCTGTTTGGTCTCTTGGCAAGGACACATTCATTGGATTTTTGATAATAGATTTTAGTAATTTTTCTACGAAGAAAAAGTCTCTGATTCCAGGTCCTTAAATGTGATTATATTATATATATATTTTTATTCCTCTATGACAGTAAACTGAAAATCCTTGAGTTTTGGACAAAATAAGACATTTGAGTCCTTCATCTTGGGCTTTGGGAAACTGATTAACATTTTCCACCATTTTCTGACATTTTTAGACCAAACAACTTGAGAAAGTAATCTAATGATTAAGAGACAATAAAGAAGTAATTAGTTACAGCCCTAGTAGTGAATATTAAAGGAATGTAGCAACTTTCAAATCCTAATTAATATGACTTCACATTTAAATGATATTGATATCAGTCTGCTTAATTCAATACATATTCAAATATAAACTACCTTCACGTACATGTTTGCAGGTGACAACATCCAGGGAGGTTCAGGCAGCCCGGTGTCTTGGGAACATTTTTTTCACTCCCTCATGCTCTACCATGAGAACCTGCGGCGAGACTTTCCAAATCCAGACGCAACACAATACCGCCATCCACCACTAAGGGGCATCACCCAAAGAGAGATGGAAGGACTCACCTCATTTCTGCAGTTGCTCACCACCATCATTACGTGGGTATGTAACAACATTCACTAGAACGATGGGCATATTTGCTTATATGCTCACATCACATGGGTTCTAATTATCATAAAGGTCAAGATAAATGCGTGATCCAGTTATTTTGAATTCCTTACGTTAAGGTGGCTGAGATTGTTCTTATCTAACTGTATTTGTGTGGTTCATTTTCTCCTTAGAGTGAAAACGCTCGACTGGCGTTGTGTGAGCATCCCCAGTGGACCCCAGTTGTTGTGATGTTGGGGCTGCTTCAGTGTAGCGTTCCTCCCGTCCTGAAGGCTGAGGTCCTGAACTGCCTGGCAGCCTTTGGGAAGTCGCCGGAGATCGCTGCTTCACTCTGGCAGTCACTGGAATACACGCAGGTCAGCCTTTATAAATCAAAAGAATCATTTAAGTTGATGATTTTATAAGAGGGAGAGTCCGCAGAGTAGGAATAATTACTGAAAGTTTGTAATTGATATCTATATAATGTTCAGGATCAAGTCTGGGAAGTGTTCTTATTTTGACAGTAACTGACAGTTTTCTCAAACGGTGTGTGTTTTCTATCATCTTTATCTAAACACTTTATTATTCTAGTGTTATGACATTTTTTTGAGTTTTGAAGTTTGCTGTGTAGTCAGATATTTTGTTTAAGATTGGAAGTTTTCTGACTAAATGATCTTTTACCACAGATCCTTCAGACAGTGCGCGCCCCAGGACAGAGGCAGGCAGCTGGAATTGAGGTGAGTCTTTTGTGCATAGTGAACTTGATGCACACTACTCAACCCAATTTAAAGGAAAGTTTTGAATTATTCCATGTCTCTCTTAACTTCAATATACGATTTAGATGCTTCATTAGTTCTTACAGACAGCAGTTAGACCACCTGTGGCTGTCAGGATCATTATTTAATTTGTCAGCATGAAGATAACATTTGTCTGACACCTAAAGGGAATACTTGACCCAAATATGTTGTTGTGATTAAAAATAACGCGGACAGGAAGTGACTTGTTATCTTTAAATGTTACTTTACAAGTTTTGATTTAATTCGGTAAAAAGCTAAAGACTAAAAAAAATAACATTTATCTCTCATCAAAGTTAAAAAAAATGTCCTGTTCAGAATATTTATATAACCTGTTAGAAGATGCACATTTGGGTGGGGAAATTTCTGATTAGTTTTTGGTTTTGCTCTCAGGTGGAGCTGAATGAGATAGAGTCAAGCTGCGAGGAGTATCCCTTGACCCGAGCCTTCTGCCATCTCATCAGCACATTGGTCGAGAGCAGCCTGCCCATTAATTTAGGGGCAGGGCTACGCGTGCCAGGCTTTCAGCCCTACCTGAACTTCTTGCGTGACACTGTGTTCCTCCCCTTCCCCACAAGAGCATATCACCGGCCAGCTGAGAAGGTAAAGTGCTGTGTAGTGCTCTTACTGTGTCCCAAAGTATAAGGTGAAGGCATGTAGCTGCAGCATGCATGTATGCTCTTTAAACTACACATACATCTGTTCATTTGTTTCTTTTTTTCATCTCTTAGTGGGAGGTTGCTGATGCTGTCCTGGAAGTGTTCCACAAGCTGCTGCGGGAATATGAGCCCCAGCCGTCAGACTTTGTCCAGGAGATGGTGGAGCTGCAGGGCGAGCAAGTCGCGGCCCACAAGCCCCCTGGCCACAGCATCATGTTCCACTTGCTCAACGACTCGCCCATGCTGGCGCTCTGCCTCAGTCTGCTGGAGGAGGGTGTACGCCAGCTGGACACCTATGCACCATTCCCTGGTGAGTGAACATATGCACCTGCTGTCAGAGAAAGAGCAATCACTTGTGTGTGTATTTGTTTGTTCTGATGAAATGATCCGTTACTCTTCCCCTACAGGTAAGAAGCTCTTGGAGTCGGCAGTGCTGCACTGCCTGTGCCTGCTGGACTTGGCTCTACAGAAGGAGGTTGTGTTCATGGACCTCCTCAGGGAGAGCCAGGCCTCCCTGCTGGTTTCTCCCTTGGAGCAGCTCCTCCAGGGGATCAGTCCTCAAACTCGAAGGGCAGATCATATTGTCAATATTGCCAGGTAATAGCATCCAGGTTTTAATACAAACTGTGGTATGGACCCCATGTCTGTGTTGTTTTTTTTGTTGATGTTTCTGTTTCCTTATAACATGTTCCTTTATCCAACTCTTTAAAAGGCTAATTTGTTCAGAATGACTATAACTTAATGGTGACCCATGTTCGTCCCTTGCAGGTATCTGTACCACAGCAGCTCCAACCCAGAGGCCGCCTTCCAGAGTGCCAAGATCCTGCGTCGTATTGCCAACTACCCCAACATTCAGACAAGGCTGGTGGGAGATTTCACACACGACCAGGTATATATTCGTTATATACTGTATATATAAGCCTTAAATCTTAACAAATTAAAAATACTTTTCCTGCAAAGCTTCACAATATTTCGCTAAATTATAAGCACTAAGCAAGAGAAAATGGTAACCAAAATATTGTACAGTAGTCTTATAAATTCTTATTAATGTATTTTAATTAAAGTAAATCCTGGATGCCATTCAATTTCTTTATATAGACTCAATGTGGATGACATGAATCCAAAATGTATTAGTTAGACAAACACTGCAATTTGTTTTTGTTTCTGTAACCTGTATAACACACACACACTGTGATTTGTAAAAACCTTTGTCGTGTTTGAAGTTGTGGACGATTTTTGTCGCTGTCCCTCAGGCTGTGAGTGATAAGCTTATGGCAGGCTTTGTGGAGTGTCTGGACAATGAAGAGGCTGAGGAGGGAACAGAGAACGGAGATGGTGAGAGAAGCATCTTTTCATCAGCCTAAAAACTGCACCATCTTCTGTATTTAGTTTAGTCCTGCTGTTTTCATACTGTAAAAGCTAAACCTGTGAATCAAAATGCTCAAACTGACCTCCGTTACCACCACACATGCAGACGCTGACCCACAAAAGAAGGTTGCAAGAATCCGACATGAAACCCAGATCCATATGCTGAACCTGCTCATCACCTCCTTGGAGCTCAAGACTCCAAATCTGGCCCTGTATCTGTTGGGCTATGAAGTCAAGAAGCCTGTGTCCTCCACCAACCTCCAGGACCCAGGTCAGCTTTAGCTCTTAAGGCCCCTACACATGATGCACAAAATTTTGCCTCTTGCCGCTGCGCTCAAAGTTCAAATCAGTTGAACTTTGACCTGGTTGCTGCTGACCTTTCAAAAGTGCAACCAATGAGATAGAAGCTTTGAGTGTGACGTTTCCGTTTCCTAGGAAATGAGAGACATCAAGCCGGGTAGAAAGATGGAGGAAAAACTTATTGTTTGTGTGTCCGAGTTTCCCAAACTATTTAAGTTACATTAAAGTCGTATCACAGTCTCTAAAGAAAACGTTATGCTTGGAGGTTTATAAGCAGTCACACCAGGTTTGTGAATAGGCAGTTTACGAGCTAACGGTTGTTTTTAATACTAACGTCGATTTAGCTGTTTACTGGGTCCCTGTGCCCCACCTCATGGTGAGACCAGCGCAAAAAGCTTATCATGTGAAGGCCCCTTTAGGGTGTTAATTTTGGTCCCTGTTGGGATTTTACCAAAACCACCTGATGGTTTCTAGTGAGTACTAAAATAGACATGAAAGAAAGAGGCAGGTAATTCGGAACATTGATAGGAATAAGTGTTTTGATGAGGCAATCAGATCGCTAGATGGAAAGGGGATCAGATGACCTGAATGTTATCTTTTTAGTTGACGGTGCATTTGTGTGTTACAGGTGTGTTGGGATGTCCACGGAGCTGCCTGCACGCCATCTTGAGTCTGCTGCAGAGAGGCACTGAGAAGAGATCAGGACCTGTACTCACACAGCAGGCCCCACACCTAGCTGAGCTCTGCTACCAGGTACTCGTCATCTTCTACTCAAAATAAACCTTCATTTTTGCATTTTATGCCTAGTTGGTTGCATTTATATATGGAGTTTGTGGAGGATTTGTGTCTTATTTGCATGTCTCTGTAATTGTATCCCTCTCTCAGGTGATCTACCAGCTGTGTGCTTGCCCAGACACATCAGGACCCACCATGCGCTATTTGAGGACCAGTCAGGACTTCCTGTTCTCTCACCTGCAGCACCTACCCTTCAGCCTGCCTAGTGAGTACTAAAATAAACATGAAAGAAAGAGGCAGGGAACGCAGAACATTGATAGGAATAAGGGTTTTGATAAAAAAAAAAAAAACAGTGAAAGTGACAAGTCTTTTCTTTTCATTGCTTTGATACTACTGTCTGCTCTCCTCAGGTAATCAGATCGCTCCTCTCTCCCAGATGTCTTGGCTCCTTAAAACAGCTGCTATTGAGTTGAGAGTGACCTCACTGAACCGCCAGCGCTCACATACACAACGCCTCGTCAGCCTCCTGTTGGATGACCAGCCACACACTCAACATTCAGGTATATCTATTGTCTGTATTTTAGGATGAATGAGTATTAAAACATGTACATTTGCCAAAGCCTGCAGATACTACAAAAGTAACAATCACACACCCTTACATGTACACTCAAACTTCCGATCACCATGACCACTCAACGAAGCTCATGAATGCATGAACCTGAGAACCTCTTATCTTTTCTTTTTAGCTGATGGTGAATCAGGCATGGAGGAAGAAACCAGATCGGTCAGCGGGTTCCTGCATTTTGACACGGTTTCTAAAGGTTTGTGCCACCGTGTTTAAATCAGATATTGTTTTCACAGCCAACCTTCAAGGGCTTTTTACAAGTTATTTATTCCAGCAGTAATATAAGAATTATAGCAGATTGGTTTTGACTTTTACTCTCACCTTGTCCTTGTTTGATGCCATCAGTACGCAGGAAGTTGCTGAGTGTGCTGGATGCCATCGATTTCAGTCAGGATATGCCTGAGCTGCTGCAGCTGGACTTCTTTGAGCGCACTCAGATAGAGCAGGTGATCTCCAACTGTGAGCATGTCAATGAGCAAGGACACACTGTATGCAACGTTAAGGTGGGTTTCCAGGGTGAACACCTAATCACTTCTGTTGTGTTGTTTCAACTATTTACTTGGTGTTTGATCTTCCACTGATTTATCTTATTTTTAATTTTCCTAACAGTTGCTACATAGAGTTCTGGTCGCTGAGGTCAATGCACTGCAGGGAATGGCTGCCATTGGACAGAGGCCCCTTTTAATGGAGGTGAGTGTACTAAGACTGTAGGACTTCATTTTTTTGTAAGTTGGCAGCGTGTTGTGGTGCTAGAATAACCACCAGGTGGCATTTCTTGTTACCAATGCTGTGAAGCTGGTGCTAAAACTGTTTTGCCTTCATTCATCTTTGTCCCTGGGTGTGTTCCTCTAGGAGGTGAACTCCATCCTGCAGCAAGTGGTGGAACGCAATCGTGTCCGTAGGAGTTTGAGTGCAAAGCGACATGCGCTGCGGTCCTGGAGGAGCCTGGTCGAGACCCTGCTGACCACCTGCCCTGCTGATCTCATACCCGCTGAAGACAGGCAGCTCATCATCAGAGACCTGCTGCTAGACCTGCATGATAAAGTCAGTGAGGATGTTTGGATATTTCATGCTCGATTTGGCAAACAGGCATATTTATTGTATTTTGGATGTAGTTATTTCTGAAAATGTTTGACAAGATACATCTTTAATGATAATCCTTTTCAGTGCTTACTTGGGTATTGAATAGAAAAAAATGAAAAATAGCTTATCAGTTTCTGTAAGAACAACTAAATGTAAATGTTGATCACGATTACCCAGGTGTTATCTGAGGATGCAGCAGGAGAACTGATGCCCATTGTTGCTGGAGCAGTCTTCACTCTGACAGCCCACCTCAGCCAATCAGTCCTGTCTGAGCAGCAGCAGGGGGCGGCATTAGAAGCATCCTCTGGCTTTGCATCCATCGCCAACTCTGCCTTGCACCTTATTCTCCGCAAGCTGCTGGACTTCATTCTTTGTACAGGTTAGTGATGACATAAATCCACATTTCTCACATGGTATATGATTCTAGGATAAACCTCAGTCAGGTTAGAATTTCTAAAATTGTCTTTTACACTTAAAGGAGGTGGATACCAGCGTCTGCGTGCTCACTTGTACGGCTCCCTGCTGTACTACCTTCAAATTGCCCAGAAACCTGATGAACCAGACACTCTGCAGACAGGTACAACACAGACTCATTGATAGAGGCAGCCTGGGAACTTCATAGTTTCATATTCATAATTCATATTATTCATTTCAAGCATGAAACTGACATCCCTGCTTTTTCCAACACTGATATTTGATGTACTATATATACTGTACTATAGGGCCAGTTTTTACAGAGAAGTTATTTATGTGGTGTTATGTCAAAGGGACAATGTAAAGATGTTGACTGGTCATCTGAGAAAATCTCTCCGTCCCTCCAGCAGGGAAAGCAATGTGGGAGCGTCTCACAGCCCCTGAAGATGGTTTCTCCAAACTGCAGAGAGAAAACCTCGCTATCATTGAGAGCTATGGCAAGGCTCTCATGGAGGTGGTGTGTCGGGACGCCTGTGATGGCCATGAAATCAGCAGGGTAAGTGCAAACCATACGGTTCATATACCAATATGACTCATGTACTTACTCTAACATTTTCAGCCTCATGCAGATATTTTTTTAATGTTGTGTACTCTGGTTCCAAGAACATAGTAAAATAAAGTAAGCCTAGAAGAATTACAAAGCTCTGTTGAGAGGCTAAATATGCATGAGAGAAAGTTAACCTCAATAACTGAGACAACTACCTCTATGTTTATATTTTTTGACTAGGCTCTTACTCTCAGTGCTTACTTTGTCCCCTATCCCTGTCTGTCAGATGTTGGCGCTGGCTGTGCTGGACCGGATCTTGTCCATAGACCGTCAGAGTCAGTGGCTGGTTTACGTCTGCAACAGTGGTTACCTGCGATCGCTAGTGGAGAGCTTGAGACGGGATGATGCCGCCCTGCAGAGCCTGCTCACTCCTCAGCCACCCCTCCTCAAACCACTCTACATCTACGAAAGCAAGATGGTGAGGATTCTGCACTCATTTAGACAAACTGCATTTCACACAGTTTTTACTACAAGCACCATTCGACCTGTTGCTACAGGATAATGAAGGTACAAACCCTGCTGTGTGTTTTCAGGCTCTGCTGACTCGTGTGGCTAAGACAGGTCAGGGTGCTGTGGAGCTGCTGCGCTGTGGGCTGGTGGCACAGCTGATAGAGTGCCAGGTGTTTGACATGGTACCTGACAGTGATGCACACAGGTATGGATGTGGAAGGGGAAGGAAAGAGGGGGTAGCCTAGTTACCAACTGTATTTTTAGTATTATAACATTAGGATACTATTGATATATGGTTTTTGAACTGGTTATCTAGAATATAATATCCCCAGATTATGGCAATTTCTTACAATTAGACCTGACCCTCAATTCATTCATTTTTACCAAATTTGCGAAAATGGTAATCCAATCCCTCACTAAAGCAGCACAACCAGAAGCTTCTTAGTTGCAACTCAAAAAGTCAAGCAGTTTTAGACTTGGCCAGATTAGTGTAGTGAGTCGGCAACTTGTTCCTTACGGAATTTTCTTTTGCTTTTTTTGCATGCTCTGCGTTTAACTGAATTTAGCTTCTTTCTCAAATGACCTTTGTTCTTAAGCTTCCTGGTAATAGTATTGCCTAAGTTTGTCTCTGTTTCTTTGTGGTCTACAGGGTGATGAGGGACCCATCAGGCTTCATCCCCAGCCCTATGGACCGCTACAGGCAAATTCTCTTACCGACCTTAAGGCTCTTTCAGGTGATTCTGACCTCTACCACCATGAATCACCAGCAGGGGGCAGCACAGGTAAGCACATGACAATTGATATCACAAAGACAATTCACATTATATTATTAATCCATTAAGTCATAAAATGCTGTTGTGGGACTATACTGACTATAGACCTTAGCTGGTGTTGATGCTAATTTGAAAATGAGTCCATTTTGGACAATTTTAATTTGTATTGTATCTAAGTGCCATTTAAAAATAGCTCAGTGTGTGCATACGTGTGCTTTGTTAAGCATTAACATCATAGTAGTATTTGTGAAAATCAAAGTTCTTTAAACATCACCCTTACATTTTGTGTGTAGGTTCTCCAGTGGCTGATAGTTCATGCAGACACCATTCAGTCCCTGTTGCGCTGTCAGGAGCTCAGTATGGGAGCTTTGCAGGAGCTCTCTTTGCTTACAGGCATCATCAGTAAGACAGCTCTGCCAGGTACAATGTTAAGTCATTCTTCTCTTCCTATTGACTTTGCTGTCTATTATACTGTATTTTCTAATTTTTTTGTTCAGACCACATACATGCACATCAGAGAATGCTTGAATTGTGTTGTTCATGTACTGCTTGGTCTCAGGTGCCCTTGAGGCGGGTGGGGACGTCAACAGTGCTGCTCTTATGGAGTTCCAGGGTCACATCACCAGATTCCAGGTTAGATAGCTGCCATTGTTTTTTTTATCATATGTAGTATGGATACATTTTTTGCCATGCTTCTTCTGTATCCCTGCTAACGCATCTCCATTCCAATTTGTGAATTGCTCAGTTGGTAATCCGTGTCTTTGTTTTTAGCGTCTCTGTCTGTCCCTGCTTGGCCGTCTGGCAGGCAGTGAGCGGGAGAGGTTGCTAAAGCAAGCAGAGACTGCTGCACCTGGAGACTCCGCGGAAAGACGAGAGGAGATGGAGGTGGCAATGCAACAGGTCTGAAAAAAAGCATTCTGTAAATGAGTAGTAAGAGATTTATGGGCAGGGTGATTGAGCCTGTGATTACCTGGTATTTTGTAATTCCTTCAGCAGTGTAGTTTGTATGAGCATGTCTCCATAGATTTCAAGTTGTGCCTTCCTTGTAAGACTTACCAAGTATACCTTTCACATATTCCAGCAGTGTAATGGACAGTGTTGGTAAATGGATAAAATGGACACACTTCAAAACAATGTGTGAAGTCTTGTACTTGCAGTCATGATTATTCATCAGTACTTTATTGGCACTGACCTGAGAGGTGCTGTCCTCTGTTCCCAGGTGTGTGCAAACATCATGGAGTACTGTCAAACCCTGCTGCTGCAGAGCTCAGCCCAGGCCCAGTTCAGCATCTGCCTCTTCAGCCCGTCAGGCAGCGAGCCAGCTGGCAGGGACGGAGGACGCTCAGGTCGGTGATATTCTGCCCATACTCAAAAGGAGGAAAGTGAATTGACTCAAGGAACTGTGTATTATGTGAACAACCTATACCTTTTTGTCTTTTTTAAAATGGTATTAGTCCTCTATCGTTTGTGATATGTCTTTTTCAGTGTCTGATAGTGGATCAGCTCTGATAAATGTATCTCTAGAGAAAATTTTAGCTTTACCACAAGTAAAATTTTTATTTCCAGCAGCACTTAGGCACTTCTACAAGTATGAGATTGAATCATATTCACTCTCTTCAGTGAACCTTATTTGCTCCTTTTTTTTAAGATCTCTCATCTGCCCTGCCATCAATGGCTTACTCCCGGGCCCCCAGCCTGGGTCTGGTCCTGTACCTGCTGAAGAACAGCGCTGCAGATTTCTTCCGGTTCCACCAGAGTCACAGACAAAGCTTGGGAAAGCTGCAGAGCCTGGATCAGCTGCCTCCTGAGGAGCTCAAGGAGGTAATAAAGGACCACTGATCACTGTCTCACACTCAAACTGTTATATAAATGATGCATTTTAAGTTAAGGTAAACAAAGGTGTGAATACAATGTAACTTTTTTATTTTATCTACCCTTTTTGGCATTCATTGTCTTTAGTTCTAACCACAGACACTTTCTCTGTAGTTGTGCCAAGGCCTTGTGTCAGGCCCAGGAGGGGTGGAGAAAATCTCATCAGTTCAGAGGAGCTTGCTGGCCAAGAGACGACTGGTCCAGCTTATCAACAACAGAGCCAAGCTGCTGGCCCTGTGTTCCTGTATCCTTTAGCCACTTACAGGCACAGATTTGTTCACAGGACTACAGTTTTTTTTCACCCCTTTTCAGCAGACCAGAAATAAAAATCAACTTGCATCCAGCCCGTTATTGCATATTGATCTTTGGGAGTTCTGTTTAGTAAGTTGGAATAACACCATGAAGAGATGTCAATCATGAATTGCTGTGAAATGCCTTGACCCGCCTCGTCCTCAGATGTTATTGAGACGTGTTTGTTTGTGTTGTGGCGCCACCTGGAGTACTACTTGTTGCATTGTACTCCCACCGACCCCAAGGACTCCCTGATGCCTGGAGCCAGTTTGTATAGATCTCGCCTCACAGACGGTGAGAAAAGATGTTAGTTATATACACATTTAATGCAGACCTGGCATAACTAGCAGTTTGTAGCCCTAGTTGGGAAAAGTCACCTGGAAAGCTATTGTTCCTAGGAATTGAGTGAATTTAGCTTGATCGTAATCAATTAATTTAAATATTCATGTTCTTCAGATTCGTTTGGCGGGTTGCAGGCAAGTGGAGGTCGTGGCCTCGGTCTGTCACGAGTCAGCCAGCAAGACCTCGACCTGGTAAGAAATGACACATGGGTATGAGCATGTTGTTTACACTTTGAAGGCTGCTCTGTAAAACATCATGTCGTGCATCTGTTTACATATGTATGTATGTTACCACCTACATTATTCCTTATCTGTCTTGTCTTCTGTTTGTGTGACTGCAGCTGAAGAGCGACATGGCTGCAGGATTCGGAGAGGCTCTGCAGAGGAAGCTGCTGGAAGTGGAGAGCTTGTACAGCCAGGTCCGCTCCCGCTACACCTTTATCCAGGCTTTGGTTCGCAGGATCCGCGGCCTGCTGCGACAGCCCAAAAGCTGAGACAGACACACACAAATACAAAGACTTTCCAAGACCCAAATTCTCATTTTGATATAGGCTCAAAACCAAGCAACACCAGAAAAAATTACCAAGGATTCCAACATCTCTCCTTTTCACTCATCTGTTGCAGCTCCTCTCTTGAGTATTGTGGGATGTTAACACCAATCACAGCATATGGTGCATTATGTGTTACTTATGAATTATGTTTGAATAGCACTGTGCAAGGAGTGTTTATCAAAGAAGTCGGATATGCAATTTGCAGAACACACTTCTGAAATTTTTACTGCTTATGACCGTTTGATATTCTTTTGTCTGGTCTGATTTCTTCTTTGATTTCTTTTGTGAAAATAAACGTTTTCTAAATCTGTTAAATGCGTGTGTACTATGTTGCTGTTTTTTTTTAGGGCTTCACTTATCACATACATATGTGTACATGACTTGTGAAAAACTTCAGAAGTCAGGAGAAGCAAAACAAGGAATCAAAACAAGATGTTTCTTTGTTAAAGAAGCCTCACAATGACTAACGCGGCCAGAGGTGTTGGACTGGTTTGCATTGCTATAACTCATGTAGGTGAAGTAATTTGAGAAACAATCACACATTACAAACAAGCAAGATCCCCATATCATATTTAATCTTGTTTATTTTCTTTAAAAGGTACACTTTATAAGACTGTAAAGTGCGTAGATTCTCGAACCTTCGGGGATGGGATGAGCAGACATGAAAATCTGGATATACATTCAGATCTTACAGACGAGAAGTTTTGTGCTCTTGTTTTTTATTTGAACACTGAGGAGGGGAAAGAGTTCAGAGGGATGAGACTCAAGTGAGCACCATCATCCAGCACAGGGGGGGCTCTGCAAACAGAACTATGTGAATGAACGCAGTCCGTCCAGTGCTATGACCGGTTGCTGTCACACTGAAGAACCAAGGTTGGATGAGTTAGTGGAAAAACATCTGCTCTCAGAAAAAAAACAAAAAACCTCTACCTACTGTACTGCACTTCTTAGTTGCCAGTCAGTGGACAAATTTGTGCTACTTTTAACAGATCATGCTCGTCATTCTCTATAAATTACTTTAAATAAAATTAATTACAGCATTGAAAATACATTTACATTTCTCGCACCAGCTTGCTATATACGTGATTGTTCAGCATTCTGAAAAGAAAAACTGATGATCCCTGTTCACCTCTCTACGTGAATTACTGTCCATGACTGCCCAGTAGTTAGACAAGCATTTACCATCCACCCTCAGTTTTGCACATGAATGACTACCACATTAGAATAGACATGATTGCAGAGTGCCATTTTAATGCAAACAGCACTTTCCGGGCTATAAGGTTGGGCGATGTATGACAATACGTAATGGGGTACCATAAAGATTAGTGACCTTTTTATATACTGTAGTTTCTACCGAGATGGCTATACCTTTAAAGGGACTCCACTGATCTTTCACATTAAGGTCAGTTTACCTGTACTACAGGACTTAAAGTTCCCAGGCACCATGCCTGATTTCAGGCATAGAGCACTTTTAAACTCATAATATTTAATTCAATACATTGCACACTCTCAAATCCTTTCTTGCTTTAACTACTGGCACTACTCAAGCTGTGAAAAAAGTTGTGACATCATCAGGGTTATCTTGAGCTAGGCTCGAATCTTCGAATATCTGACATTGTGGGTATTCAACAGGCGGAGAAGGCTTAATGCAAGTCACTGTTGCATTATGGGTATTGAAGGGTCCTGTTTTTTAAGCTTGGCTTATACTGTGGGGATTCAGCCTCTGCTGTTTTGATTTTGACTTTTTCTAGGAAATTGACAATATGAGAATACGTGTTGTCGCCAAATGTTTAAAAAAAAAAAGTTTTAGTTTAGCAAATGAGTCCCTTTGGTCATAGGAAACACACTACAGGACAAGTGCAACCAACTGTAAAACAGACTGATCAGCCAACATGCATCCAGAGTGAGTAGACTTTTTGAGTTTTCACTGAGGGGTGATAGGGAAATGATAACATCCTTTTCCAACCATGTGATCATTTTCCCAGTTTTGGATCCATCTTCTCAAACAAAGAGAGGGCAAAATACTGTAAATATTTTTAGCATACTTTCATGTTTTCTGTTATCAAAACAACATTTAGGATTGATTTCTGTACATAAAAACACAATTGTTCCTTTTTGAAAAGAAAAAAAAACATTTATACTGTACAGGAAAACAGGGAGTTACAGCACCAGCAGACCTAGTTTGGACCTTCCTTTTGCTTTGATTCACATCCTGTGCAGGGCGCTGAAAGTCTGTGGTAGTCCACTGGCTCAAGAGGAGCTGACACAGATTATAGATGTATATGAAGACTGTGTTTGAGCTGTCCTTAATAGTGCCTGTTAGAGGGAAGTCAATCAGTCCTGAGACCCCTCTGCCCTAGTGTTTATTGCACTAGACATGTCCTTCAGTAATCCAGCACAGCTCTAGCAATGAATCATTAGTTCTTGTGAATGTTTAGGGGGGAATCAAGGAAGAAATTGGGAAACAGGAGAGTGGCAAGGAAAGGCAGCTTATCCAGCACAGATTTTTTTCCACTTGTCTTAAAGATTTAAGGACAGCATGGAGAGTGTGCGTTTGTATTTTGTGCTGTGTACTGCACATGCTGTCTTTCTAGAGCAATCCACAGCAGCGGTTTCCACATAGAAAACACACCCTTATGAGCTATCAGTAGCCGCTTCTTGTGTGTTGTTGTTGTCCATCATGTTGGCATTGCCGCCGTTGGTTTGAGGGCATTCTGGCACCTCTCCCGTCACTGCCACTCGAATCACTTTCAGCCAGCGCTGCTTAAGCTCATCAGTTTCAGCAGCAAAGTTGTGGGTGGACTTAGACTGAGAGAGGCGGAAGGTGGCCGGGGGGTCTGCGGGCCGGGTGCTGTCATCCACAGAGTAGCCCAGGAGGGGGATAGTACATTGGGCCTTCACGTCCTGAGGAGAACAATCAGGAAAGAAAAGAAGGTTAATTATGGATAGATTTTAAATTGTTATGATTTATCCAGTGTTTGCTTCATGTTGCTGTTGTGTTACCTGCGGCGCTCCGTAGAGATAGAGCACCAGACACTCCTTCTCTGGGATGATGCACCACACCTTCTGCCAAGGTTTGTTCTTTTCACAGTACTGCAGGAAGCCACACATGATGCTGCTGCCTGTGAACTGAGCCGCCTCGATCTGCAAAGGGAGAATTATCGCAAATTAGCACGAGATCAATAAAGCACAAAATGGCCCCAAAATGACTTTCGATTTAATTCATTTGTATTTCAATATCGATTATCTCTTTATTTAGAAACTCCTAGCAGGTGAGAGTATTTATGTATGCATCACTGTATCCTCTTTACCTCTAGGATGCCCTTCTTCTTTCCTTCGGTGACCCTTTCTCCAGTCAGGGTGGAGAAGCAGTCTCTGCAGACTTTGTTCATTTTGTTGCCATCATATTCAAGTGCCACCTTATTGTCGGAACATTTCCAGCACACAACCTGTAAGGAAATGGAAGAGAAGAGAAATTTGTACTAATATCATCTATACCATGCTCTAACCAAAATCATTATTTTATCTTTAAGTCATTTAGTTTGACTGTGAAGTATTAATACTATTTTGTTACCTTATTTTATTATTAGGCCCCATATTGTAAAAAGTAAAATTTCCATGTCCTTTTTTATTATAAGGCAGTAAAAAATGTGTTTTTTGAATATTATAGCATTTAAACATGTAGTAGAAATGCAAAATACAAATACAAACGCAAACAGTATGAACCTGAAAATGAGCTTATCCCTTTAAAACTTAAAAATACATACGCATTTTTGACAGTGTCAATATAACATGGGAGACATTCAATCTTCCTGTATGAAAGCCCACAAAAAATAACCTGATATCATTATAAACCCTGTGTATTTTACTGACATCACATCATTTCTTTTTGTTTAAAATCAACACTGTCTTACGTTTGAAATTCGATTGTGAGCTCTGACTGAACCACCCTTGTGGATGCTCTCTCATCCACCTCATGTTCATGCATTATGCATGGCATAACAGCATCACGATTACTTACATAGCCGCAGGCTCTGCAGTGGTGTCTCCGCCGTGTCAGAGCGTTGAAAGGCTCTTTGCACTTCATACACATTGTTACTTCATTGTCGCGGATCCAGCGAGGGGCGCGCTTTCCCAGCTCTGCATTCTAAATCCAAATAAAACAGTCAGTGTGACAGCGGAGAATAGTATCAATATAACTGTGCGTGCGGTTTTGATGCAACACTGACCGACACTTCCTCCACGTCTTTCAGCGCATTCTTAAATGACTCGTTTTTCTGCTGGAAGATCTCAATGGTCTCCTGGAAAGCCTGAAGGACAAAAACCAACACCAAACTTGTGTATGTCTCGTTCTACACCAGCCTCAAACACATCAAATCAAATATGAAAATTAAATGATTGTGACTGTACTGTTAGTACCTTAATCCAGTCTGCCTTGTCCTGCTCTGAGCTGAGGAGGAAAAATTAAGCCAGAATAAGCATTAAAATGTGTGCGTATAGCCGGAACCTTATGAGATATTCTCCCTGTGACTTAACAAGCCTCACCAACATAGCAGTTGGTTGTGGTCAAAGAGTATTTAGAGATTGCAGGATTTAAATATGGATGCTCATTTAACTGGTTTTCCATCTATACATGTGCAATTATACAGTATAGGTACAAATAACATACAATTATACACTTCAATGTGGAAGGGGCTGTTGTGTTTTTGCAGGGGTTGTGAAAATATTATTATTATTATTATTTTTTTAAATAACCTTGTATTTTGTATGATACCTGGCTTGTAGCTCTAGCATCCTCTCCTTCCCTGACACCTGGAAGGTATGAGGGTAATCCTCATTGGTCGTTGCCAGGACCTTCATGCCGTCAATCCCGATCCGCGTCCTCACAGTGTACTTAGTTCCTCCCAGACTGAATTTGGGCACGCAGTACAGCAGCATATTGTTGAACTGGCAGAAAAGCAAAAATTTTTTCTGAATATGGATCAGCGCTATTCTAGTTTAGGTTCCTGGTATTGTTTTCTTCCACAGAGGGCAGTCCTAAACTCTGCAGGTAACCCTGTATTACACAGATGGGAGACATTAGGCCTGAAGCTAATAAAAAACAGACTGAATGTAATCACATCATCTGGCAATCATAGAGTTTTTCATTTTTCCCTGATGTACACTCACACAGAAGTGTTCCTGACTTGAAATTATTCACTTGTTTCAATTGACCTGTGCAGACAAAGTCTTGCCTTAACATGTTCCCCTCATTAGACAAGAAGATGTTTGTGTGCTAGACATTTTCTCTCACCAGGAAGAGGTATCGCTCCATGGCTGAGGTGTTCCTGGCCGCCAGCTTCAAGATGTGGCCCTCTTTGATGAACTCATTAGAGGGGTTAACAATGTCCTCCTCCTCCCCCAGCATCTCATATATCTCCATCAACTTCTTCAAATTCTCCTAAATGAGGACGGGACATTAATGTTAGTTGGATGTTGAAGAGATTCTGTCAGTCTAAAGAAGATGGTTTCAAACGTCCGTACTTACAGACTTCCTTATGGCGCTGTTGGAATGAGTAGCTGCTGTGGCGATAATTTCTAATGATTCTGGGGGGGGGAGAACAGATGGGTTACCTAAATATAGAGAAAGTCAAAATGACTCCTTGAAGTGGGAATTTTTCAGTATTTGGACTTACTCTCTGAATCTCGTCGGTCAGGGTCGTCCTGAGGCAGCTTTTTCAGATAGTCTTTCAGCAGCATCTCATAGCGAGGGACTCTCTGTACGGGCTCCAGCATGTGATGCTGAAGTGTCAGGCAACCACACACCTCTTGACTCTGTGCATGTGAAATATATTTTGAATCACAACCCTATTAGATATTGACAAAAACAAGGGAAGAATGGTGCTTTTCACATTAGAACAATACTTTAGCATACCTGTATCTCCTGAATGATGGCCTTGAATTGAGGTGAACGATCAGTCCACTGTTTCAGCAGCTCCATGGCCTTGTCGAAATTCTTCACATACTCTGCGTACATCTTGAGGAAGGGTGTGAGTTTCAGCAGGATGTCACCGATGCGACGCGTGGACGCCCTGGGGGGAGGGAGAGAAGGCGGCAAATTTGTTAACCATCATGTGGTAGTTTGTTTTTGTTGTACCATTTACTGATTTTTTTATCATCCTCATGCTTATGAGTACATGGGTCTGACCTCATCATCCTCAACAGCAGCTTCATCGTCAGTTTTTCAGTACCAAGAGACAATGTGAAGGCAGCTAAGATTTG
The DNA here is from genome assembly GCF_963691815.1 of Echiichthys vipera. Taxonomy (NCBI): domain Eukaryota; kingdom Metazoa; phylum Chordata; class Actinopteri; order Perciformes; family Trachinidae; genus Echiichthys; species Echiichthys vipera. The sequence goes on from NC_139832.1 coordinate 20,194,203, forward strand.
ATACAGAACCCTATTGTGTTTACTGTCATTTATTTACAGACTGACACTCACCATTCTCCCATTCGTTTCTCCAGATCTGGAAGCAGAAACTGGCTATGGAAAGCGTGGATGGAGACGATGTTGGAAAAGATGTTCTTCACAACGTCCACAGGGAACGTTCCTTTATTTGCCTCCTCCATTAGCTTAGCACAGAACACCTGAAAACATAGAACGATTAAGTTACAAATATCTTAGTAGGGAAAAGGTTACTCTACTGTGTCATTTAAAACCTTTTACTATGGCAAAAAAGCAGAATTGAACTGGAGCTTTCTCTGAGTTTCTCACCTGGTCCAGTAGGTTAAGTCGCCCTACGTAGGCCTTCTCTGTGTGCAAAAGCTCGCTGGCGATCTTAAACAGCTTCTGTTCATTAGTCTCCTGAAAACAGAGGGTACATTAATGCAGAGATGTCAAGACCGCAGATTCCAAAGACCCGGAAAAACACTGACCAATCAGAACAGCCTGAGCTTCTCCCAGAAAAGGGCTTAAAACAGAGCGTTTCAGATAGTGGGAACACAGGTATATTTAGACAGATAGTGTTTTTTGAATATTAACACGTGTAAACGTGTTCTAGTAGAAACCAAAATACAAGTATGAACCTGAAAATGAGCCCAATATGTCCCCTTTAAATAATATCTGATCATTAATGAATTAGTCAAGTGTGAAAATGAGTTAATTCTGTTGATTCAGAAAGTCCGTAGTCTGCATAATGATCATTTCAGTCTGATTCAACTTCAACTCGTCTGCTGTTTGAGTGCAGCCTTGGGTTAAATCCTGTTTCACTTTTGCTGCATACAGCAGCATGTAGCACTGGTGAGTGTGTGTGTGTGTGTGTGTGTCCTGAACATCAGACTGATGGTCGGCCGGGCTGCGGTGTAGCAGGAGCTCTCAGAACAGGAAATGAAATTATGGAAGAAGGGAAATGACACCAAATGTCCACATGTTCAACAGAGCTATGTCTGAGAGGCCAGTTGTTGTGACAAACAATAACTGTGGCCTCTAAATGTACTCAAAAAAACATCACACAGATATGGTGAGATGTGAGTTTTTGTTACATACCATGGCAGCAGAATATGATAACCTACATACAACCACAAAGAAGAAGTATCCTCTTGAAGGATCTGAGAGCAATCAGCCTCATATTTCTACATAATTATTTTGTCAATACATCCGCAATGTTGCTAAGGCTCAACGTTTTTAATGTTAAAGAAACAACACATCCTAAGCTTTTACAGTACATTGTTAAATATTAAACCAGTTAAATTCCACCCATTCTACACATCAAAGTCTGTTTACAGGTCTTGCGGAGCACTACTACATAAATAGAAAAAAAGATGTATAAAGCCTTTAAAGACTACAAGTTTGCTAATTAAAAAATCTGTGGCAGTGGAGTTAGAAATAAGTGAGCTCCCCAGGCCTCTGAAGCTTGATGCTACACTAGCTGCTACTATTATACCACACCTAAATCTCTGACCAAACTGTCGGCCGTAAAGTTGAATTGTGGGTAATGTATGTGCCGAGTTTTGACAAGGAAGAAGACTGCTTGGACTACAAAACATGATACTTCTGCTGCATCGGTTTTGATCCTTTCTTTTTAATGTCAACATTTTGTGTGAGCATATGTTCCCTTTGTCCTCTGTTCCCCAGACCCCTCCTCAACATCCTTTTAATTACTGGGACATATAAATGATTTTACATTCTCAGCAATGTTTTTCTCTGGGTGTTCGATGTGGTCAAATCACCCATCGCCAGTGTATAGTCTACTGATGTTCTACTCCTTGAAACCTTCAGCCTCAAATTTGCCAGCAAGACCATTTTTTTACTTTACACTAATATCTCCACAGTGACTAAAATAATTTTTACCATTCAAACTGCACATCTATAGCGTATTATAGGGGCATTCATAGTAGATTATATTGCATTCATAGTACCTCATCACTACACTCATAAACACACATAATACTTTCTGATGCACTGTATAAACAGTCATAAAACATTATAGGTTATGATAAATAGGTTTCAAGTGTCTGGTTTATAACTAGTCAAGAGCATCTATAAGACACTCGACCCCTTAATCAAGTCGCATCTTTAATATTGTTTGACTGTTGATACAGTGCATCAGAAAGTATTATATGTGTTCATGACGCATTTTGAGCGCATTATAACACACTATGAATGCCCTCATTAGGAAATATAGATATGGTCTCTATAAAAAGTGTTATGGAAACGTCCATCTCTCTTTGCAATTTGAACTGTGAAGATAGCCCTTACCAATCTCTTAAAACCATGACCATGGGAACGTGGGGATGACCCCGAATCACTTCTGCTTATACCTTAATGCAGGACCTTAAGTCATAGTGTAGCAGTACTCTTACTTAACAAAAAGATCAGCGTACTTGTTACACCAATGCAAAAGGCACACATAAAGACTAATACCAACGAACCCAAAGAGGAGCTACACTTTATGTTAACTCAAGGTAATTCCAAACAGCACAAACAAATGATGTGATCTGAAATCCAATAACGGGCACAAAGCCACTCAGACGTCATCCAGACTGAATTGATCATCACCAAAGTTAAGTTTTAACTTGTCAAAGCTCTCTCTCAAGTCAACACCAGTAAAAAAAATATGTGTTTCTTCCACTGAACATTTCCCTGTGGAGCGATGGATGGCACTCTTCCTGTCCCCATACCATCGAGACTGTTGTTTCTATCACCGAGAAGACAGAGACTGATCCGAACATGAGATATTTATAATCTGTTGACAACAGCAGGCACCATCAGGAAAGGCCGCTGAGGCACGAGCTCAGCTGCTCAAGCGTTTGGGACATCTGTTCGGCCTTCGCAGAAAATAACCCCTCTGAGATACACGCAGAGGGACTCTCCTTGTAACTGTACCCTTACAATGTTAGAGTATCCCGGAGTTTAATAAGCTCAGAAGATCTAATTGAGTTGAAACCCAGAACATCAATAAATGCTGACTGTTTGTTTATCCAAGACTGCAGAGTCAGAGCAACACACAAATACACAGATCACTTGGGTGCAAGGGAAACCAAGTCAACGTACCTTATGGTCGGTGCTCTCTTCTTCGTTCCTGGGCTCGCTTTCTATTTTAGTCCCGCTGTCCCCATTCTCACTGTGGCTTTCTGTACCAGTCCTGTCTGTGTGTGTAGGTGAATGATCATCACTCTGTTGTGTGCACCCCATATCTCCGTTTACCAGCCCGTCAGTATCTACCCTCACACTTTCATTGTTCCTCTCCTGGTTATCCTCCTTGTCCTTGTCCTTATCCTTGTCCGGCTCCATCTGAGCTAGAAGCCCGTTAGCCGCCGTTTTGTGAGCATCCTGCGGTGAGGTCAGTGCGGAGGAGTGGTTCTCCTGAGTCCTGTCGGCCTCTGTCTGTCTCTGGTAGGTGCGATGAGCCGGGCTGCAGTTAGTTGACTTGCTGATCTGTTTGAGCGGCGAGCCGTCTCTCTTGTTCTCTGTGCCGCTGAAGGAACAGAGGACGGGGCAAAGAAGGAAGTTGGTTAACTAACAAAAAAAATGAGGGGGAAAGGTAAAAGAAGAGAAAGATTACAGGAGTGTGTTCAGTAGCTGCTCAAGCCCGCGTGTTGATCAGGGAGTGTGGGACATGTCGATAAGCAGAGAGCTTTTGCACTTGAGTGTGAGAGTTAAAAATAAAACTGTGGAGGTGCACAAACTTCCTTCTGTCTTGTGAGGCTGCTGAGAGCTGGTGTACTGCAGAGGAAGTGTGTGTGCACAGTAGAGGCGGAATGGAGGTACAGTAATGAGGAGGACAGGAGGCAGGGGAGAGGTACAACTCTACTCCCCAGAGGTAGATGCTGTCCTACTTCCAAGGAGAACCCATAATATATGTTATACCGTAAGATCTCTTCCATTCTTTTCCTTAAACATGAACGAAATGGAAAAACAATTTGCGCAAGAAAGATTTGAAAAACAGCGCAGGGATGGAAGCAAGATTAACACAAACACACACATACATACACACGCACACACACATGAATGTACAATATCACCATTCAGCTGCTCTACATCCTGTACCGGCAGTCAGTCCAGCTGTTTCCCTGTAAATCACTCTCCAGACCTCAGCAAGCTGCAACTAACAGCAGCTTCTCTATCTTAGCGTTTTGGCAATTTCACTTTTCTTGTAAAACTGCTCACAAATCAGATCTGCTCTCACTTAGAGCATCACCATTTTAAACAGAAAAGAAATAAGAGAGACTTTACCTCCTTTACTGGTGCAAAAAACCATCAGCCAAACAGGTGAGTTTTTTTTTAGCATAAGCGACGCTCGCTGTTGCACTGAATGTCACTGTCCGGCAGAAACAGGAAGTGTGTATAAATAGAGGAACAACAACAGGCTGGTGAAACCCTCCACAAATGAATCACTCTAGGACACCTGCTTGAACGTAAAAACAATATCATCTCTACCTCTCACAGGAAGACTCAGTAATACCACAATTAACTGCAGAGAGACACGTTTAATACCGCTTTCAGAAAAAACACACACTTTGTAGTGTGCAGCACACGAGCAGTTCCTCTTCATGTTACACAGTAAGTGCTCCAGTACATGACATGAGTTTTAAAACAGGCTGAACAAGTGAGGAATTTAAGAACAGCTTCATATGCCATGTGGCAGTCCTTTAAAAAGGTGCCTTTAAGGAAGCCCAGAGACATGTGAACCAGATTAGTATATTAGTAGGCTAATTCTGTTCTCAGAAGCTTTCTCTTATTTCTTTTCCAAGGCCACTAGAGGGCTAATCCCCACAGCCCCGCAGTGTCTGAATGAAAAAGATACACCCTCTTGCTCTGATTAACCACACTTTAACACCGGAAAATGTGATGAAAAGTGTGGAGAAAGCTTGGGATTCCACTTAGATTTTGTAATTCTGTTTTCAGGGATCCAGGCCAGAGATGAGTTGGAATACGAGGCAACAGACTGAAGATAGCATTCAAAGTGTTTAAATTCGTACATGTGTAAATCTGATTTAAGTAGTGCCCTATATTGATCTCTTTTTAAAGTTGCAGTTATCTCCAACTGCACAAGAGCCACCTTTCGTGAGGCTGCTGATGATGCTGCTGCTGGTACTGATTTTATTTATTCTCCGGTTTTTGTCTACATCAAGAGATGCCATTCAAAATGTCATTGTACCTGAGTACAAAGACAATAAAGATCATTTTGATTATTCTGATACAGAGTGAAATTTTCGTGGGCATGCTACTGCCGCGGACTGAGTATTTCTGGGTTTTACTGTACGAGCAGCTGAGACAAGGGCACCATTGTTGTTCCTCTCACTGGTGTCAACGGGCCTCTCTCGCTCCAGCCACAATCAAAAATCTGATGACTTGTAATAAAACAAGATGGGATGCACAAAAAAGAGGAGGGAACACTGGTATGCTTTGTAGATACCTAACCCTGCATTAGAAAGAGTAAATTCAGTTGAGAGTTTGTGTAAAAGCTCGGCCAACAGAATATTTACATCACCGTGATTCACGAGGTCGTCAAGTACAGGCATTAAAAGTTGAGACAGTCGGAGGGGTCCTACCTCATTCTCCTTGGCTTCATCTCGCAACACTGAGTCCTGTCCCACAACTAACTAAATGAGAAGCTGTGTTTTCCACTCCCCTGTACAAATCTCCTTTCATCCCCTTTGCTAACGCTTGGCTTGTGATGCATGAGCTAATCTCAGCCTGTTCTGTCTACGGCTCTTGTCTGCGCTACTGTCAGTGAGTCAGGCTGAGGACTTTAATCGAAGGACTTCTGCTTTTCATCCCTGAAATAACCGGCGCAGGAAACATTAGGAAAGACAAGGTTTTCTGTCACTGTGATGACGACAGCCTGAACGAGGTTGTTCTGTTACAAAAGTGATTAAAGTGACGTAGATGGAGTTATTTAGCCGCAGCTAATCTGTCATGGTACAAGAAAGTGAGAGCAATTTTCACTGAATAATATTACAGATGGGATGATATCCCTTACAAAATCTTTTTTATTATAATTTTACAGCATATATTTTGCTTCTAGTCTCTCTCTGTGAAGAGCAACCACACATACCACCAAGGAGTAAAGAGCCCCTACCTGTTCTCCTCAAAGCGGCTGATGAGGTCTGAGACTTTGGAGTGTTTCTCTCTGAGTTTCTCCCGGTTCACAGCCCCTCTGCCTCCTCCTCCTCCCCCTCCTCCTCCTCCTCCTCCCTCTTCCATGCCCTGTTTTAGTGGTGGTTTGTGGAAGCGGCCCAGTGGGGATGGGAGCTCAGTCACCGGGCTCTGGAGGTGTGGTGGCTTTGGGGGCACTGCAGAGAAGACAGAGGAAAAGTTACATTAGTTACTAACTTAGATGCACAACGTTCAAGATGCACATGATTGCCTTGTATTTTTTCTCATGAGGGAGTATGTCACGGCAAAGTCAATTTTGCACCTGAGGGGGGCGGTATAAGCTTCCCTAACTGACACCACACACAGCACTGAGCAGCATTAAGCACCCTAGATGTAACAAACAAGTTACTGTAGAGTAACAGTTTAACTTGTTTCACATACATGTGTTAGGAATCGAATTTCCGGGCAGAAAGAACGGAGCTCTGTCTCTTGTCTTATCTTTGGAGAATGATTTACTCACCTCAAATAAAAGAGGAACGAGGCTCGGGGTTTACTGATCCTAGGCCAACTTACATAACTCTATTCCTGTTTTCACTGTTTCCCTGTGGTGGCCTGAGTGTGTGTGTATGTGAATTATATAGTTGACTGGTTACACCAATAGACAGTATCAAAGCAGTAGAAAGGTCATAGAGAATGAACAGTGTGCGCGTGTGTCAATACTTTCTCCCTGGCTTCACACATGAATCATAGACTGATACAATTGTGTCCACTGACCCTACTGTTTGGCTGTATTGTGAGTTGTTGTTGTGTACCTTGTGGTTTAGACTGTAGCCGGGGCTTGCAGCTAGAGCTTCTTCCATTGACCCCTCCCTTGCTCTTGTCAGTCGTCCCGCCGCCCGCCCTACTCAGACACGCCTGCACGCTGGGTGTCTCGCACGCTGGGCTACTGCCTAGAGCTGACATAGAGAGAGAGAGAGAGAGAGATGATACAGATTATGACAGACTGCTGATAAGAGGAGAACAAGTGCAGAGGACAGTATCGAGATACAGAGAAATGAGAGAAGAGAGATGGTGAATGACAGATCCCTTGTGAAACTCAAACCAGGACCACCTGGGTACCAAACAACACTTATTTTTAAAATACAAAATACATCATTATAAACTCCTGTGTCACAATTGACAGCACTGCTATACCAATATGTCAGTGCATTGTTAGATACACAGGCACCACTACTGGTACAGTCTCTCAGATGACACTGAGGAACATCTATATATTTCTTTATTCCATGTTTCTGAACTGAAAAAAACAAAAAATGATTTCTGGCAAGTTCAGCATTTTGCCAATTTATGAAACTATGATATTTACACTCAGTAATTAAAAAAACTTTCACACTGATGCAATAGTGCAGCCATATGGATATGCAGGGTTGTTTGTGAATATCTGACTAACACTAAGAGGAATTACAGTTGCAAAGGAAATGTTGTAAACTACGGCACTCAAGTGGCTAACACACAGAGACCCAGAGAGCTGAGGTCTCCTAATGAATTATGTGCTACAAGTTTGAGTTTTAATTGGAAGGCTGTGAATTATTGTCAAACACTTTCAGAGCTTTGTTTTGCCATATTCAAATTTCACAGTGGCTGACAAAAAAAATGTCAACGCCTAAGGGAGCACTGTGGTTCAACAAAAAAGAGCTGTGTCCCACACAACGCTAAGAGATCATTCCTCCCACCTCTCATCCCTTTAGAGTGTTCATACAAACGGCATACTGGATCTATACATTCATATGTTGATGATAAACAGCTGCCGGTTTAATATTAAAGATTGGCAGACAGTTTCAGTTGATTATCCAGCTAGTGATCCGGTTGATGACCAGCTCCGGCGAGGCTTTTACCCAACCAGCTGGCCACAGATGGTACAGCATCAGTGTTTAGATAGAGCAGACAGACAGATTTAATGGAGCGAGACACAGACTGGCAGTATTTACAGTAGCCTAAATATACCTCTCTCTGACCGCGCGCGCACGCGCACACACACACACACACACACACACACACACACACACACACACACACACACACACACACACACATACACACACACACACACACACACGCACATGCATGTGAAATGTGTGTACTGACAAATGTCCAAATATGGTACTACATTTCCAGGAGCCAGTATGCACTCTCATTATTTAACATGGTATTAGTCCATTATTCTCCATTTAAGGTGGTCATTGATTAAACATGCGGCACTGATGTATGGGTTGGATGCAGACATCAATGTAGCTTTGCACTCGGTTAACTTGTCTGGGTAAACGTGTAGTGGACTATTTTTAAAGTGGATACAGACTTCTGACTACTTGTATTTGTATCTGTTCTGTTTTCAAGGTCTAAAGTCTGCTCCTCCTCTGCTTGACACTCAGTGATGCTAATGTGGAAAGAGATCTTCCATCCTTGTCATATAAATCATTTAAAAGAGGCCTTAATTCTTTGATAGACTCAGTTTCATGTTCAAAAATAGATTGAACTAAAATCCTCCTAACTTTTAGAAGAATACAATATCAAATAAGTTATCAGTCTTTCAGAAAATGATCCTCCACCCTGCTTGACAAATACTTAGAGAATGTATGATCCTAAAAAATGAATTGATGTTGATGATTCATCAATTGTTAAAGCAATAACACAAATAGTCTATGGCCCTGATAGCAGCCTGTGGGGATAATACGAATGCCACACAAAAGGCTTATCTTTGTCTTATGCAATAGACAAAGAAATTGGAAGATATTGAAAGAGGAACAGTAGGAACAAATCATTAGTTGGCAAATCACAAAATGGTAATAAATACATGGTAGATTAACTGGTAATGAAAATATTTGTTAGTTACAGCCTGAAAGTATATTTACTATGGGAGCCGAGACTAGCTGTGCTTTTTTTATATGCTGTTATGTGGTTATATTTAGTTAATTACTTTGAGAAAACAAAAGATTGTTTCCTTGTATTATTTATAAGGTTTATCAGAGATCAGGAGTGCCATGTCGTCTGCACTGAAAACGGCCCAGAATGGACTGATAGGACTTTTAATTTGGAATACCTCTGTACTTGATTTTGTGTCTTTATGTAGTCGCATATTTCCATAATTCGAATGTATCAGTCATTGTCAGAAATTATTCTTCAATCAAAGAATAAAGATTTTTTCCCTCACAATGTACTGAAGAAACACAGATAACATTTTGTATTATTCTTGTGACTATGTGGGCTGTTTGAACTTTTTAGCTCTGATAATTAGTATTAGTTTAAGTTAGTATTAGTATAATTATAAGTGATTATTAGTAGGGGTGTCACGATTCTCCAAATCCCCTCAGTTTCGGCACCATTTCCTGTCAGAGCCACCATGCTTTGTCGTACTCTGCATGTTTACATCACTCACGGGAGAGGCAAAATGTTGTCACACTGGTGACTTCTGGGAAGCAGGAAGATTTTCTCCGTCGTCTCAAACTCTACACTATGTTATCTGTGTGTTGTTTATATCTTTGGACGCGCGCAAACAGGCGAGGGTGGGGAGAAAAAACATACAGGAAGAATCGTAACTAGTCCTTCTGATTTCTAGAATTGAAATCGAAAACACATGTAGGTCAATTTTGCGATTTAAAATCTAACTTGTGACCCCCCCCCCCCCCTAATTATAAGTTATTAGGGGAAACTAGTATCTTTAGTTATCTCAAGATAAAGCTTGTTTTATCAATGACGATGACAAAAATAATTAACTTGTGATGTCAAGAAAATGACATTCAAAATATGTGCATTAATGGCCATGCTAGGCTTCTATAATGTACAGCTGGTATTAGAGTGAAACACATTATGTTCTATCCATAGTGTACCCTTCCAGATGCTGTTTGTATACTGACATTTTGCAGCTATGTGCCAAAATGCTTCTTGGGGCCTATTTTCCCTACAGTGATCCTTATCTTACCAATCCTGAAACAGAAAAAGAAAAAAAACAACAACCACAGAATCATATAGTCACAGTTTCTATTTTTACAGCCTGACCTTAATTAAAGACAACGGCCCTTGCAACTGTATGACTGGAAACGGTCCCACGCTGTGTTTGGGAGAGTAGACTTTCTAAACACAGCCCCAAAATTACCAATCAATTCTGAAGGCGGCCTCAGGAATTTCTCTTGATTATGTGCTTGGTTTCCCGTCATGGCCACATTAAGAGATCATAAGAAAACAACCAGCTTACATTACATATTATATACATATATGGCTAAAAATGCCAAGTCTCCACCTCCAGATTTTCCTCCACATATGGCACTTATCCTGTAAGATTGCAGGGGGTCCACTTTCCACAGCCTGGCTCCGTCTCCTAGGGTTGTTATTGACTGTGTCAAACAACAGTCAGCTGGAGGCCTTCACTGTCTTCATCCTGAGCAAGTTGTGCCGGTATTTTAAATGTTACCATCCAAGATATGAAAAGAGATGTCAATAGAGAAACACGTAGATACGTCTGGAAATGCAAACATGTTTTGCTCGGACCCGCATACCAATAATTCTGAGTTTGGATCACATCAACTACCTTTAAGCTCTCATCTGTATCATTCATGTACTGAAACACAACCAGTTCTGTTACAGTAAAAATAGGATCAACTCTACTTCCTTTCTCAGAAGTGGAGTGCTTGGCAGGAACCGCTGCTCCTGGTAACACACTCATTCTGGCATCTTATCATTAAAGCTGGCTTGGCACAAGTGACAGACCGCCATTTAAATTAGTAGAACCCAGCCACCACCCTGCAGAAACACTTTGATTCTCCTCCTCCATCTGTGTGATGGGGAAGAACCGTGGTTGTCTGAGACGTGTTTATGTGGATGATCGAAAATAAAGAGGAACTTGTGCCGGACAAGGAGTCAGCTAGGTGAGTCTTATAACACCAAAGAGATTTTTTTTATGTGATGTCACTTAATATCTTTATAGCCTGATGATATGACAACTGCTCTTACACAAGTAACCTGCTTTGCATAGAAACTGAAACACGGTTGGAGCACTGCTGCAGTCAAGGAATTGCGGAGTCGACAAGTCAAACTGAGACTCGACCTCTGCTTCTGTCCTTGTTGGGAGGATGGTGAGACTTGCTGCCATGGCAACTAGCCTGTTACCTTCCCAGGATGCAAAATTTATTTCACTACTGAGCAGCCTCGGCCTGAAGGCTTCCTCTACTTCTATCTCAATAAATCCAAAAACTGCACCGAGAGTGTAAGAAATAAGAAATGCTCTCGTAAAGGTCAGGTCTCAGCAGCAGCATAGATGAGAACAAATGACTTGTGAAAAATGCTGCTTTGCAAAGAAACAACCGGTGTCTCCTCGGCACTCGCCTAAAAACAAGAACAGTATCATTCCTTAGTATGTGAGTATATCAGTAAGACAGAACTCCCCAGAAACATTTTCAAATAGGATCTGCTTTGTGAGGTTTACCTGAGCTCACATGCATGTGTGTGGTTGTGTGTGTGTGTGTGTGTGTGTGTGTGTGTACTACAGCATTAAAGACATGACTCCCATCCACAGACCTCCAGCTCTGCCACATCACAGCAGTAGAGGAATGAGTTTAGTGCAATCCAGCCAAGGAGGCTGAAGGAATGTATCACTCAGACACAAATGTCCTTCACTGCAACAAAAAAACAAACAGTATCTCAAAATAGTGAATCATCCCGACTCACGCCTAAAATAGTTTGGTTCCAGGGGTGACAAGGTCCGTTGGTTTGTTGTTCAAACACTTTGGTCTTAAGGAAAATAACTGTTAGATGGATTGCCCTGAAATGTTGTACAATCATGTTTGATACAAAAATTGTATGGCTATCCATCTTATGGTTGTTGACAACAAAGTGTTGGACAGAACCCAAGACCGATGTCCCTACCTTCTTGTCATTTAAGAACCAAAAAACTGCAGTTCAAGCAGGTGTGCCATTCGGTCAATCTCCACTCAGCCTCTCAGTCAAACACTATCAAGTGAACGTTCAAGACATTTCTACCTCATGACATCATCCACACCTCCCCGAATCGTTGTCACCTGACAGCAGGCCTGCCTGACCTGTCTTTTACACGTCCCTCGCCTCTTTTCACTCTTTCTGCCCCTCCTCCCAAACCCCCCTCTGGCAAAATGAGTCCTAATACTTCAGTGTGAGAGCTCCAGGTAAAAAAAGAAAAAAAGCACACCTGTGTATGTGGTGCAGTGTGTCCCCACCCTTCAGCAGCCAGTGTGCGACACAGCTCGAAGCTAAGGCTCTGTCTCCTCGCCTTGTGGCCCCACGGGTGCAACTTTCATATCAAAAGGAATGTCTGAGAGGACTTTTTACAAATTCTGCTTCTTCTTCTTAATAAATGGGCGCAGTAGCGTCACAAAACACGAGAGAGGAAGACGGATGAAGTAAACAACCATACCAAGAATAGCTTATCAGAAATCTTTCACAGCACAGTTTTCACAGTTTGTATATCTAGGTTGTTCACCAGTCTCAGAATGTACTGTAAACACTGCCACAGTATATTAGCAGTCGTATATTAGCAGATAAAAAGAGCAGTTCAACATGAGAGCATGCAAGCTTGTTCTAGCCACTGTTGAAGGTTGATCTAAAATCAAAGATCCAACAGGAGAGCCAACTCCAGAGCAACTGAACGGAGAAAGTAGAAATAAAAATAAATAATAAAAATCCCAGCGAATGAACTCACCTTGGCGTTTGAGACAGACAGGAAAACAATTGTAGAGTGAGTATCCTTAGTAAGGGACCACACTCTGTGTGTGTGCGTGTGCTTGTGTGTGTGTGTGTGTGCGCGTGTGTGTGAGTCCCCAAAGAGCGCTAAGTTTAGGCTCCATGCAATCTTCCCAGGCACTGTCGCTGCTGAGTGACTCATCTCAGTGAGAAGACTCGCAGAGCGGCACAAGACTCCTCCTTCACTCTGGCTCACACACCCACTATTACTAAGTAGCTTTAAAAAAAATAACAAAATAACACACACACACACACACACACACACACACACACACACACACACACTGAGGGTCACATTTACATTTTAAAAGCTACAAACAGCACCAATAAGAGTCCATTGGATTTATGGCAAATTAATCTCTCAGATTAAACTTTTGCAAGCACAATGGGCCTCATTTATCAATCTTGCGTGGAAACGCAGATCTGAGTGCATAATTGGTCGTACAACAGGACCCAACGTGTGATTTATGAAACATTCGTATCTGACCAATCTCACTGACGAATGAGCGGGCCTTGATAAATGCGGCGGCTGAATTCGATTGACATTAACATGTTACGCCCTTAAATATTCCTGTTTCGGAACAACATGGTGAGGAAGAATGCTGGTACAAAAAGAAACTTTTCAGACACACAGATCGGCATCCTGACATCCGAGATGGAGCAAAATAAAGATGTGCTTTTTGGCAGTCTTAAGAGTGGAATGAAAGCTGCCCATGAAAATGCTGTATGGAAAAGAATAACGGAGGCAGTCAACCCGAAGCAGCGCTCCATTGTGACCCGTGTGCGCGTGTGCGCACTGCTGATCCTGCGCTCCTGCTCTGTAGCGGGGTTTGCCAGCGGTGTTATTAGGTATTCCGTTAGAGGATAACCTTTGTCCCCTAGAAGAACCATACCAAGATGGTAATCATCTGATACCTCGTTTGATTTTTCTGCATTTATCGAGGGTAGCCACTTACCGAGGAGATGACTTTGGCTCTGCAGTGCACTCTCCTGCAGCCGCGCGCCAACAGGTTCATTCATTCACTTATTTATCTTCAACCGTTTGGCGATAGCTTGGCATCCCAAATCACCTGTACATTTATCGAGTGGTAGTTTTGGTGATTGATGAACGCGTAATCATTCATGGATGGTGCCTTCAGACGCACATGAGTGCAATCAATCGCTCCAACCACAATTTTTATTTTTTTATTCGTTTTGATCTGTTCTTAATATGTGACTGCATATGCTTAATGACAGCTGAGGTTTGTTCATTATTTTCAGCCAGATTTTGCTGTGCTGCACCGCAAATAGCACAGGCTGAAACTTACGTCGTGTAGCGTACACGACCTCAGACCAGACGTGAGATTTGATCTTAGCTCCCGCTCACGTCCAAATTGATAAATGCCGAAGTTTGCCAGGAAATGGTCGTACGCACGTTTTTCTGCCGTACGTTCGTTTGATAAATGAGGGCCAATGTGACTAAGATGCTCTCCAGCTTCCTCTCACTTGTTTTAATCTGATCATAAAAGAAGCAAACAAATAAAGCCTCTTTCCCAAAATGTTGGTGTGAAACAGGACCACTAGTAGGGGACAGGCTGTATAACAGTCACTACACTTCTTGTTCTGTCCGATGAGTCAAATCAATGATTAACAAGCACCACAGTAAAGCAGCCTGGAGCGCCACACACTAGTTCTTTCTCTCTCTGCCTGCTCAAATCTAAATGAAGCCCAAAGCCTCTAATCTATTATTTTAAACCGCCATCCCATCGACTCCTCCTCCCTCATGCGCTTTTCTTGTGCAAACATTTAAGACGTGAAAACAAGACAAAACTGAGCGAGTCGACACAAACAAGTGAAAGCAACGTGAAAATGTGCATCTGGTAAAATCCAAATAACAAAATATGAGTTTAAATCTAGATCAACATATATAAAAATGAAACAAAGATCCCAGGAACAGGCTAAATTTTACCATGAACAAAATGTACCTTTTGCAGAAGTCAGTAGAGGGAACTTCTCCATGTCTGTGACAGCCAAGTTCAGAGGTGCTTGCTCTTTTGAGCAGTTGCTGTAGTGTACAGTGTTATCTATCAACGTTGAGCCATCACATGATTGCAAAAAAAAAAAAACAGGACAGGAAGCCTTAATTTAAGTCATGCTAACAGCTACGATATGACATAAATAGTTCTTGTCATCTTGCTATCTGTGGACATGTGAAAGGTATGTGTGTGTGTGCGTGTGTGTTTGTGTGTGTGTGTTCTTATTTTTAATGTATATTCTCACACACATTATCAAACACCTGCATGCTCACTGATGTGTGTTTTGTTCATCAGGGCAGGATAAGTGCGAATGCCAGGCATTCCAGTAAACCAGTCTGACAGGTAGAAATTCCATTCACTAAATTCCCTTTAAATTACCCATACTTACAGTAGCAGTAGTTCAGGAACCTTTCAGATGGATGAAGCATCACCTATGTTGCACTAAAGTCGAATCCCCCCGGTGTGAAAACACCCTGAATGATTATGCAACGGCCACCAAAACTGCACTCTCATGCTTACATCTAAGTGGTGCAACCAGAAGTTGCTGCCAAAAAGTACTTGACACAGCCAACCTCCTGCAGCCTTTTTGTTGGCAGGGTCTCAAGGGATAGGATTGACTGGTGTCATCAGTGAAAGATCATGGTTAAATTTCACCGTCAACCAACTGTTTAGGAGCACTGCCGTATTTAGACTGATCTATTTAGTGGATTCATCAAAGAATACATCCTTTTTTTCCACATTTTCCTTTCCTCGACATCATGGCTACAAAACCTGAGGGGCACGCAGGGGACACGTCCCCCTCAATATTTTAGAGCATGTGCATTTGTCCCGCCCCAATAAAAAGGACTTCTATATTGAAGAACCGCTAGAACTTGACTCATAGACACGACAATGTAAGGGGTGGAATGCAACCTCCAAAGCAACGACAGGTTCAAAACCCAGGCCCTTCAAAGTTGAGTTTGCATGTTGTCTGCATGGGTTTTCTCCGGCTTCCTCCAATAGTCCAAAGACATGCACTTGTTAGGTTTGATTGATGACTCTAAATTGCCCCTTAGGTATGAATGTGAATGTGAATGGTTGTCTGTCTCAGTTTGTCTCTATGTGCCCTGCGATAAACTGGGGTCCTGTCCAGGATGTACCCCGCCTCACGCCGATGTCAGCTGGGATCAGCCCCAGCCTCCGTGCGACCCCGATAGGGGATCGGATGGATGGATGGAAGATTTTGAGGATTAAAAATAAAAAAAGATAATAGAACAGGTTTCTATAAATCATATTATTATATACATATTTTTTTTATTTTAAATTTGTCACATGGGTTTTCCTTTACATAAATAAAGACATCTCTACCATAAATTGGTTCGTAAACATCCACCTGAATGCAGGAAATTAAGTGTCAGACACCCGCTTAATAGGTCAATGTTGAAAGGAAATCTGCTCAAATCTGCACAAATTCATGCATGGCAAAATAACTGAAATTCTGTCAGCAGTGTTAACTGGTTCTCACTGGTTCCTTATTTTAATTTGGTTTAAGTAAAGAGGTTACAGCCAAAAGCCGAGAAAAAACAGGTTACTGTGCATGCACACACACTACCTTTCATGTAAATTCTTTGCTGACACAGTAAAAGTGGGAAAAATACTAAATAAATACTACAGAGGCACATGACAGATACAGAGACAAAGTGTCAATATGCACAAAACGCAGTTTCTAACCACTTCTGGTGCCATACAACACTCTAAGATTAGAGTGTGTGTAGTTACAGTACATGTCTGGCTCTAACCTGATACATGAATTGTCATTGTGTCCATCATTATGGTACAGACAATGGTGTCAATTGAATGTATCATATCTTGTAATTTTGCCTTGGCAACACATTTCAAATGCATGCCATGCCAACAAAAGTCTTGTGAATTGAATTCAATTGAATTTGGTTGAGTGTGTGTGTGTGTGCGTGTGTGTGTGTGTGTGTGTGTGTGTGTGTGTGTGTGAGAGAGAGAGACAGACAGGGTGACAGATAACCATTAGCACCAGGCATGGGGATTAGCTGTTTTGGTTCAACTACCCAGACTTTCTTCAGATTAACCCTGCCTCATCCTCTAATCCAAGGGCCAGCGTGAGATTAGAACCCCAGTCTGCTCTGAACCGGGAGGCACCGGGGGTTGGGGTTGAGATGACAAAGAAGATGGCGTGCGGAGAGGTGAAAGAAATGGGGGGAAGAGAAGCAGAGACTGAGGATTAAAGAGAGAACTGGACATACTGGCATTACTTTGCAGGGGTGAGCTAAAGGCGGCAGGTGCATGAAACAGAAAGGAAGTGAGGGCATGATAACTACAGACAAGCACAGAGAAGATGGACAGATGAAAAACAAAATGGAAGAGGAGTGAAAGGAGAGAATGAGACAGTGCACATACAGAGGAGAGAGAAAATGAGACAAAGGGAAAAATAGTAAGTCACTGGGGGCTGAAGGAATACATCCATTCATCACACAGATGCAGACTGTGAGACACACACACACACACACACACACACACACACACACAGTCTGATAATAAAAATAGAGCAGAGACCAGCAGCTTTCTTCACACACCTGCATAACTGTGAGCTGCGGGGAGGCGTGTTCTTCCTATACTGCCCTCCGCAGCGTCATCCTGCATCCCCTCTCTGCATATCAACCTCGTCTTAAAGTTCACTTCACTGCAGGCAATTTGCGCAAAAGAAGCAGAAGATCTTGCTGGATTGACTGAAGTTTAGAAAGCACTGAAAGGCTTGAAACTCTAAGCGTGATATTGAATGAATTCAAATGCAGTCCTCCTGCTGTGAATCAGAGGTGGTTACCGACAATGAACAAAGCTTTGCATCTTAATTCAGCTTGTGGCCGCACTACCTCCCACACATCACAAAAAGCAAACTTTTTTTTTTTTTTTTAAAGGACTGCATCAACAGTGGCACAAATACAGACGGATGGGAAACCACAGGAAACGCAAAACCCCTCACACAAGTGAGATGTTAATAGCTATACATCTAGAGAGAAAAAAGCTGCATTTAAAAGAAGGAGATGAAAATAGCCTTGAAGCGGCTGTGTGGCGAGTGAAGGTGATGCTGCCTACCTCTGGAGTGTTCAATTTTCACCGCCACGCAGGCCTCCTCATCAGCGTTCTTGGATTGGAAACAGTCCGCTTTGCCTTTCTTCTCTGCAACAACAAAACACACAATTCAGTATAAAAGAAGCACAAGCGTATATTTTGATACGGACCTGCATCTGAGTAAGGAGCGTCAGGCTGTTTCAGGCTACCCCATGTTTTATTTAAGAGGAACACCAACACGGTTGTATAGAGAGAAATAGCCATACCATTTCTTATTTTCCAACAGCTGAGACGACATGCTGGACATGCATGAAGCTAGAGATTTTCACATGTGGGGGGTAAAAGGCTGCCAGAGTTTTTATGCCCTCTTCTGCTATCTGCATTTATCGAGATCAGGAGTACACTTGTGTTTGTTTTGAAAATGAAAAAGAATGTACCGCCCCTTGGAGACAAAAATCCTAATTAGTCTGTCTGTGATATGTAGGGCATAGTCTGCGGGGAGAGCTAACACTCTTTCAACACAGGCGTTTAATATGCACATAAAAGATTAAAGAGAAAATAGCAACGGTTGTAAAAAACAATGATGGGCTCACATGAGTATTACAAACAAACACTCAAACACACACACAAAAAACCTATGCTCTAACTGATCTATGAAGCATCAAAGCTGTCAAAGCTGCAGAATGATCGATGTAGATGTTGACGTTGATCTGGCGCAACATCTGCAACTGACAGCACAATGTAAAAGCTGTACAAATTAAAATTGCTGAGCTGACTTCTTTCAACTTTTTGACATCATATTAATGATGGCCACCCGCTTCAAATGTTATCATGCCATTAAATGGCTGTAATCCGTGGTGTCAGGCTCATGGATATGGGTTAGAAGGTGCGAGCTACACCTACTAGTAAGTTCAGAAAGATGTTATCATCTCTTGACATGGTAACGGTCGCCGTTACGACCCCTTAGCATCACTTTTTTAAACAAAAAGGAGATTAAACAAATGGGGTTGTTACTTGGTTAGGTAACAAAATTACATGGTTAGGTTTAAGCAATAAAACTTTGTTTCTAGGTTTAGAAATATATTGTGGTTTGGGTAAAAATACTAAAGAATATAATGTCCCCTAACCTTCCTAGAATTTTTCTAACACTTTCTACCTTCATACTACGTCATCATACAGTGCTGCAGTTAAGCAGTTTACACAACATTGTTGGGTGGTCCCACTTACCATTACAATAGCAGATACAGGTCTGCTAAGGCAACTAGGCTCAAAAGTAGGGCCATACTGCCTCATATCTTAGGTGGTGTTTTGTTTTTGTTTTGTGTACGAGAATGGGGGTTGGGGGGTTTCTGTAATGACAGAAATCGGTCAAATCGGCTGTGAAGGCAATAACACCAGTGAATCACAATCAATATACTTCTCCCCCAGTTTATCCTGAATGATAACTGATTTTAGGACAAAAGGTGACATCAATTCATCAATGCATTAGCTCAAAGCACCGCTGTGAATGAGTACAGTCTCACAGAAGGGCTAGCATAGCTATAGACTCCATTAAGGCCAGATTCACTGTTTTTCAGGGTGCAGATGTGACACATTCAACCCCAAACAAATATTATCACATGTGATAATTGTGTGTCATGTATGTGTGTCTACAGGGTGAGCCTCTCTATTCATTGCATATGCATTTTAGGGAGAATAAGACAAATATTAGGAAGAGAAGTGTTAACAGAGGATGATTATGTATTCCACTGGATTGACTGAGGTCACTGACCGCCACATTCTGAAAAGGCAGCATAAACACAGCGCAGATAGGACTTACAAGAGCCAAGAGGAAGGTTATACTGAAGGAAATAGATGTGCGTTAAATATAGGCTAATTTAAAACTAAAACGTAATTATTAAAAACAAAAATGAAGAAATTAGGCTATTATTAAGTCACACAGTATCTGATTACTGATTACATTACAAATGTATGGAGGACGGAGCATCATGGTTCGTGTTCATTAAACTTTGAACTTAGCTGCAAATGTACTTCTCTTTGTTTTGTTAAGACATTTCAATGTGCATGTGGAGTATACACAAATTTTGTCATTGAATTAATCTTTAGTAGACTGTCCATGAGTCATGTTTCACGTTTCCCTTAATACACCAAACTATAATTTGCACCAAATATTAAAGCGCAGTGTCACTTGGGATATATCAACACAGCGGTACTGAACTCAGAACGACATAATGGAGCGTGGATAATGCAAAATAAAAGTGTACAAACTCAGTGTGGGGTCGTGCAAACAGCCGATAGGAGGTACACATGACTTTGTATGTGTGTGTGTGTGTGTGTGTGTGTGTGTGTGTGTGTGTGTGTGTGTGTGTGTGTGTGTGTGTGTGTGTTTGTGTGAAGGGGGGTGTAATATCCTGGCTCACGGATTAAAGGAGGGCTTTCTCCACCCACCATCTGGACTCCTCATGACAGGCCTGCCTGCTGTTCACTCGCTCTCTCTCTCTCTCTCACACACACACACACACACACACACACACACACACACACACACACACACACACACACACACACACACACACACACACACACACACACACACACACACACACACACACACACACACACACACACACACACATACACACACCCAGTAAACCAAAAACGCTCTACTCTTGTCGTCTTACCAAGCGCATTCAAAAACACTTACTTTGTAGTACATAAATTGAACCTCAATTTGTTATATAAATTCCCTATTCAGAATATACTGTAACACACGTAAGCAGCTTATCAAAAGCATTACGTACATATCTCTATTGAGACAACCCACTGACTTAACTGTGCCCCCCCTTCATCAAACGCCTATTGTTTCCTGAAGTGGGGGATGTGTTACTATGTCAGCACTGAAAAAACACACACACACACACACACACACACACACACACACACACACACACACACACACACACACACACACACACACACACACACACACACACACACACACACACACACTCACACACACACACACTCAAAAAGAAATGAAGTCACACACTGCACAAACCTAGTATCTATGAAAGACATAAAGGTCAAATTTATGGGTTTCTTACATGTGAGTGAGGGGGAAACCTACTTCACTGATGATGTATGATGTGGAGAGTCTACTGGTCTGACCCTAAACCTCCTCTTCCTGTCTGTCAATTTCCTGTTTTTCATATTCTATAATCATGAAGTCTCAAGTCTTAGCATACCAAGGAAAGGAACAGTGCAATTAATTGCATGGACATATCAACACGCACAGCAGTTAACTGGTAATTGGTCAGGCAAGATTTGGGAAATTATGTGAAACACATTTCCCAATCAGGTCTGAATACTGATAGCGTAACTCAAGAGCTTTTTGAAAGTGACTGACAAGACACTGTTCCAAAGGATGCCTCTTGAGTTTGTGATTTAAAAAAAAGAGTTCAAATTAAACAACTGATCCTGTTATAGAAACTGAGGGTCTGAGAGGGCAGCGTCCATTTTCTTCATCCTCCAGTGAAAGAACATAAAAATCTAATTTAGCAGTTACATCCACAGCAATCCAATCAACTTTCGAATGAAAGCTTTTGCTCCTCTTAAAACAGCGGTATTACATAAGAAAATGGTTGCAACCGCTCCGATACCACTATAAATTGGTCTGTGCTGGTTTAAGCTCTATTGATAGGAGCTGATCAAAAGCACAGTGGCGACTTATTCTTGACGAATAAAGTCAGTAATGAGCTGTGACATTTATCAAATATTCAGAGCTGTGACTGTGTGTTTGTGTGTGTGCGTGTGTGTGTGTGTGTGTATGTAATATCTCACTATTGAAAGTGTTGAAAACAAAGCTATTATCAAAAAAGTCGATCTCTCAGCTGTTGATAACAGCCTTATCTCTGTTTACCCGCTCTAGCAACAAGGCAACTGATAGACGACTGACAGACGACTGACCGAAATTAGTTGAGACCTGAGTCTGACCTTCAGTCAACACACAAAATGACATCCTCATCCCCTTTCACACATGCACTGCAAACCTGCAATTGTCTAGACATTACCCAGAAAAGCTGTAACTGAGAACGCAAATGTCCCAACCAGACATTTAACAAATTCTAACCTACCAGCTCCCTAATACAATGTCGGTGTATTAACAGATTGAGCCCATGTTTTAATAGAGCAGGTCACTGGAGAATTCATAGCGAGCAAGCAGGTGTGTTGATGATGTTTCTATCATGCGGCTTGCCAGAACCGGAAGAAAACCAACACCAGAGGGTGAAGACGAAGGGTTATTTACAGAGAGACGGCAATTACAGTCTAACTGGAGAGACAACAAGATTCAGGAACTTCTGTTGGTAAGGGCTGATGCTGAAATCTTCAAACACATTCAAAGCGAGAGACGCGGTTGTTTATGACCAAATTACAAACCGGCTACGTTACGTGAGTATTTCCAGTAAGTGAGAATGTCTCACACGGAGTTCTTATGAGAAAACATCTCTAGTCTGCCCATTGTCACTGCTTGCCCTCTCTGTTCTCTTCAATACTCCTAGCCGCTTTGTAATTCACATCAGAAAGAGTGGACTTGGGCCATTAAGATTATGGATGCCCTGTATTTAGTAGAAGCAGATGCCAGCCAGGGCAGAAAAAGAAGATTACTCTACAATGGAAGTATTTCCCTGCACTAAGTGCATAGAGTAGATAAATCCTAAATAATACACACATCAAGAAACAACACGTTAACACGAGCACTATGCAAAGATACCTGCAACACCACCACAGCGCTGCTAAAATCAACCGCACCTGTAAAGAAAATACTGAAAGTTAAAAATAGTGTTCAAATCTCGTCTCTTCCTCGTGAACCCAATATCGTGTATGGTCTTGTCTTGCGAGTGTCCTAATTACCAATACAGCCAAATACAGTTTATTCCTCTGTGCCGCCTCCATTGTTTCCCCCAAACTATTAAAGCACATCAAGCCTCTTCATTGCCATAAATATAAGCATTGTACTGTACTGTAGTTTAACTTTTGACTTAGTCATACACCATCCTGCTGCTAAATACTCAATAGAGCACCAAATGTTTATCCGTCTACATTGGAAAATTGAACAACCTGTAATACAGAATGTTCAACTCATCTTACAAGCCGTGAGAAATCCCGACAACAGGTAGGCTGCATAGTCAAAATGTTTTTAAGGTGACTCGCACAGGCATTGATTGATCCACCTGTCTGGCTGAACCTGTGTGTGACGGTTTTGGCGTTAAAAACAGTGCTTCCTCCAACTCTTTTCTCAGTGGTTCACCAGTAACAGCGCATTTCTGAAACCAAAACAAACTGTACTTTCTTGATGTCTTTGAGCTGCTTGACTGTTTAACAAAAGAAAACATCTCTACAGTACCTGTGAGCACTCCTTTCCTGTACGGCTGGGTTTTCCCCGTCCCGTCAAACCCACGATGTTTATACATTTCAGAATACCTCTTCAACTCAGTTATATCAGCATCTATACGGAAATTACAGCCCTTTCTTCAGGCACAAGTTTCCTTGTCACCTGGTTACTTCATGTCTGTATTTACCCATCAAACCCTTGGAGTACCTGCCCCTTCACTGTACAAACCGGTTCCCTTGAAACCAGAGTCACCAGGTGTGGGAGAGACGAGGAGGAAGGGGGGGGGGGGTTGTCCTTTAAGATGTTGACTCAGGGTTACTTTTAACCATTTCCATATTAATGCTTTGAGGGTTAGCCAGTACTCAAGGACTAAAGTCACCCCGGGGTGGGAGGAGCGAGTGGGAAGAGGAGAGAAACCAAAAGACGGGGGTGGAAACACTTTAAAATCACTGGTGGGGAGGGCTGGGGGAAGGAGGGGAGAGAAGCGCATGGATGGGGAAGTGAGAAAGAAGAAAATTAACCAGCCGTAACGGTTAATATTTAACTATCTGCAGTCCTACCAAACAGTCTGACATTATTAGACACATTTTCTACTGTGATAAACAAGGTTATGTATGCTCCCTGCTAGTGCGAACTGCAGTTTCTCACCTGCTAACTGTATTTCAAAATACAGAGCCTAATTTTAACCTAATCGGAGCCCTGATATACTGCAGCAAAAATGAATGAGATTCTGAAATTAAAAAACCTAAATCACAGAGGGGACTTATCACTTCTTATCATCAGATAATGATGAAAAATAGATACTATT
Organism: Echiichthys vipera; assembly: GCF_963691815.1. Classification (NCBI taxonomy): domain Eukaryota; kingdom Metazoa; phylum Chordata; class Actinopteri; order Perciformes; family Trachinidae; genus Echiichthys; species Echiichthys vipera. Next base: position 20,218,414 of record NC_139832.1, read on the forward strand.
AAATAATAAAAAAGAAAGATCATAAGCATACCAGAATGCCTCAGTCTCATCTGCATGGTTGCCCTAGATCGAGACAACTGACATTCAAATGTAACTCATGAATAATGGAAAGGAGAGAATGTATTAATATGCCAAGTCACACCCCTTTAATCATAGTGATAATGTGTGTGTGTGTGTGTGTGTGTGTGTGTGTGTGTGTGTGTGTGTGTGTGTGTGTGTGTGTGCGTGTGTTTGTGTGTGTGTGTGTGTGTGTGTGAGCACATGTCTGAGGTTTTCATGCTTGACACAGAAGAGATTGGCTGTTGAATGAGACCAGATGCGTCTGTCTCCCTTCTCTACTGTCCCTCCTTAATGGACAATTACTAAAGAGTTATGGTTTTCTGCCACAAACATAATAGAGTGGAAATTAAAAGGCCTTGTACAGCTTTTTATGTGGTCAAGGCAACCAGATGAGACCCCTTCTTTAGCTCAGGGAGCGAACATGGACATATGATGTAGTCTACTCTTCATCTAACATTTCCATTCTGTGATGGATTATTGTACAGAGACTAGGCCAATGAGCAACGTCTTTACAGGATATTTATGCTAATCTAGTGCAGCGGATTCCATGTGGCTCTCCTTTCAGCTTTGGTTTGGTCTCCACTAACTGTGTCTGTCTGTTGTTTGGTGCTGGGCAGGTAGATTAGAGTGTTAGCTGAATATACAGCTGCCTGCTGTGGCCAAAAACGTTATGGGTTCATTAAGTGTGAACAAAAACATTAAAGTTGTGCACAAACACAAACAGATGATAATCAGAGTCAGATTATAATTTAGTCTGGCTACATCTAAGAGGGATTTTACATACTGATTGTCATGTGATCCAATATTAAAACTATCAATTATTGTCAGACGTTATTTATTTTTTTGTCACTTGCAGCTCAACATGCTGTAAACACAACATTGACATATCATTATACTATTGAGTGGATATGGAAAATGTGTTAGCAAACAGTTGCATGTTTACACATCCAGCAAACATGCAGCAAAACTAACTTTGTGAGCAAGTCCAATGTTCACTTCTTTTTTTTTTCTCACAGTCCCTATTGGAACAGCTGTATGGGAAAATCATATTAGGCAGCTTTAACTTTTGAATTTTTCTTATACTTGGCCTGTAAAAGTCCTTTGGAAAATCACAGTTCATGTCCACATTAAGGCCATAACTAGTACTCACAATTACAGACTGTATGTAAAGATAGACAGCTTGACAGCTCTCAAAAAGTGAAGCCAAAACATCTTGATTGTCCTCCGGTGGCTGGCTGTACTCAGGTCATAAATCCTGCCCCTTCCATATAAGCGGTTTGCACATGGGTCAAACTGAAAAAATCTAATTGCAGTGGTTTCTGTCATTTTAGGTGGTTCATATCACGCTGATGTTTGTTCAAGTGTTTTTTTCTGATAAGCTGTGATTACCCCAAGATGGGTCAGGCGAGTGTATGGGCGGGACCTTGATACCGCAGGCTCCACCGCCCGATCCCTACTGAGCAGACTCTGGTTCCAAAATTACAACATGGCGGAGCCGGTATCATATGATAGGATATTTTGGCTTGTACAGTGGAAGGAAGTGGAGACGCATCGTCCATCTTTATATAGAGTTTATGGTCACATCCCTAAAATTTTGGAAAACACTAATTTAGTGATCTCGTGTTTTAATGAAAGATATCATTTTAGAGTTAAGTATATAGTTTATAGTTATATTTGAGCAGTTGAGAGTGGGTCTTCCTTAGCAAATAAGATTCCTTCAGGAAGTCTTCCTTTTTAAACTCCCCCCTTTGTTCTTCCTCACATTCCAGTAATTTAAAATTGTGCCTCATAAGATCTGTACATCGTGTGCAGACATTGTTCATGCTTCTGATTCTCGGTGTGCTTCCTATATGGCCCCCAGCATGTGAAGATAAGCTTTTAGCATGATCTGAACACGCTCTGTGGCCCATGTCTAATGAGGGCAGGCCTAGTGGGCGTGCTGTGATCCTGAACACCCCCCCTTGTTAAACACTTCCTGTCTTTACTTCAGAAAACATAAAAGAAAAGAAGGAAAGGAAGGTAAATGTTTCTTGCTTGTCACTGCAGTAATAATCATCATCTAGAGAAGAATCACCCTATCTATCTAAATATTCAAACACATTTAGTTCCATTATTGATCTAAGTAGGTACCAAAACCATGAGTGAATTTGTACAAAACACAAAAGTTATTAGCAGTGCGAGAGAGTTACTGAGATCCAAACAACAGTGTAGAGAGAGTGGACTCGCGATGGGCACTGAACACAGGATCGATTACTGGAATCAGAGTATGCGATAACATCGACAGGCAGCAGTCATACTCTCCTCTATCTTTTTTACTTCCTTTCACTATGACTCTTTTTTTCCCCGATACCAAGCATATTGTCTCTTTTTCTATCACCTTCTTCCTCCTTCTACTTCCCCCAACCCCCCTGTGACCTGCCTGTCTAACATGGAAAACGGTTCACAGCTGTTGGGAAGGAGCTTCCAAATGTGTCAATCAATACCCTGTCCACCCAATGACCACGTCTGACTAGGCCCCAGCAGGCCAGTCTGTTCATAAATCAGCCACAGTGTTTATTCACAGCATGCTCTTCTATGATAAGACTGAAACCAGATGGATTTGAAATGTCTCTCAGATCAAGTGCAGATATGTGGAAGTGACATATATCCAACATAAAAGACCTCTTTAGTGTGTAAAAAAAAAAAGAAATCAGAATGTGTCTATAAAAAGCAATAAACTTCAGTTTACTGAAGCTGACTAGCTGCACTCTTATATTTGTATCAATTCAGGCTCAATCACTATAATATAGAGTTTCCATTCAATGCTACATATTTTTAAGCAAAATGTTGACAGAAATAACCAAACATTTCCATCAGCTCAGCAAAACTAAATGACTTCCTAAACTTTAAATATCGCTCCAGCTCTAAAAATAACCCCATGAGAAATTCTCACAATCTGATGATGAGTGAGTTCTTGTAACTCATCTGTAGCTGGCTACAAATCATGCTGTCTGACGATGAAAACAAAGAAATGCACTCTGTAATATAATAACAAACTGAGCCACAACAGAGCCCTTGTACCAAGGAGGAGTGACAGCACGTGGCATTTGTGAAAGGTCGTGGTGGACAGATATTCAGTCAACCACCTTTCAGAAGCTGATTTCTAACTGTTATGCAGCGACTCTGAATCGTTTGCAGGTTTGATTACGCCAAGGGTATTTTACTATTTGTCCTAATGATACAGTAAAACTGAAATTGTCTTACAGAACTTTAACCTCATTGACATTTAGTTAAGCCCCTCTCCTGAACAGAAACTATGCAATCATAGCTTAGCAAAGGTAACTAGGCAAAGAAGGGCTGTCAGGCTTTTGCTTTTTGGACATGTTGAAGTGGTATACAAGTGGCTGTAATCAGAATAATACTTTGTATATAAAGAGTTTGGATGGTGGTATCTAAAACCAAGAAACACAAGAGCAAATTTGATGCAAACGTTAGCATGTCCTGCTAAATAGCTCCTTACAAACAATAGTAACTTGGTGTTACTATGGACAGCAGCACAACCAATGTGTAGTAGGCCTATTATTATAAAATGCAAACAATAAACACTCATTTTATGTTTTGTCAAAGTGTGTTAAGGATTCAGGTTCTGGTCTTAGACTTTGAAGCATATTTCTTTGTTCAGTGTCATAGGATGAACTAGCTCTACCGTGCAAAACAAAAGCTGTTTCTTTATCTCTGTGTCTTCTACGTGGATCATCTACTGGTGAGGATGCTGACATTTTGATTGGAACATGCAGCTTTTAAATATTTAAGCTCAATATCACATTTGCAGGGCATCAAATTGAAGACGCTTTGACAGTTCTTGTTTTAAAACGAGTCAGCTTGAAACATTAGTTGCTAGCTTAAATAGAAAGCTCGCCAGGAACAGTTGAAAATGGTTGCATACTCAAAATACAAAGCCTGCTTTTGTCTACCTCTGTCTGAAATCAAGGACCCATAGTTTAAAAAAAGAAATCTTGTAAATCTTGAGTTGTAAATCTGATGCTCCATATGAGAATGGAGAGCTTGGCATGCATAACAACAGTAACGATTGGGGTCCTGTGCTCAATTAAATTAAACAGTCAATTAATTCATCCTAATTCAAATTAAAACACTCCTGATGAATTCTTTATTTCTTAAATATCTCTTTGTTCATCTCCTATTGATTCCACAGCATTGAGGAAACAGTAAGCAACAGAGATTCCTTCATGCTAAACAGATTGAAATCAATGCATTATGGATGAAGTCAATAGATGTTGAATATAATGCCAATCAAACAGCGTGGGTAAAAACTTGTGGCTCAAACAGGATCATTGTGCTCAGTATGAATGAGCCCCTCTGACTGTCTAGAGGCAGTCTGGGGCTGGAATGCGCAGAAAACCATGCAACCCTGAATGCAACCCTGACAGCAAGCCTGCAGGCAAGCCTGCAGCCAAGTTCCGGGCTCTAATGAGGCTGAGAGAGTTAAGAGAAACTAACATTAAAATGACACAAACTTCCTCTTTAACAGTTAATGGCTGCACTGAAATTAAGTCCTCACTTCCTCTTTCCGTCACCATGCTTGTCAAAAATCTTCTCTTAATGCAGATTTGCACTTTCCAGATTTAATGCATTATTTATACACAGTGCATGTAACTGAGTCACCTGCTTTTCTGTACGTCTGCATTCACACACGCACACACACACACACACACACACACACACACACACACACACACACACACACACACACACACACACACACACACACACACACACACACACACACACACACACACACACACACACACACACACACAGCACATGTGCACAAAGCACTTAATCTGACACGTCCTGGTGGAATTAAGATGAAAAGTATCAGCATTTCTGGTCTGTGTCATGGGAGGCTCAGCAGAAAAGACAAACCACTGTACACAGAGAGGACAAAATGACAAGTTAATTGTCTGCCACAAACTGAACCAGTGATGCCTGCGTGGGGCAATGACCCAGCATTTTTTACTTTGGGATTTAGAGAAAGAAAATAAATAGACAAAAATAATTCAAGAGGTAAAGTGGAGAGAAAGGAAGCAGGGCAGATAAGGAGGATGAATCCCATGATGATTAAGCTGCAGCTGTTGACAGAGAACAGATCAGACTTAGATGCTGGGCAGGGGGGGACTTAAATTCACACGTATTATGCATACAGATACTCATACACAAATGCATGCTAATGCAAGAACAAGTTATAAGACTGTATTGTTTATGTGCTTGTGTGTAAATAAGTATTCATTTTGATGAGGCCCTTAGCACTCTCTCCTTATTTTAGCTTATCTTTAGGAACAACATGCTTTCACCTTTTTAATCACATTATTTTTCACATCATGTACATGGCCCCTGTCGCCTTTCCTCTGAGTAATGATACTGCGAGCTAAGAAGTAACCTCTCTTCCTCAGTTTTAAAAAAATCACATTTCCCCTTCATTCAACAACGTAAGGTAGAGAAGGGAAAGGTGATGAAGAGTACATGTTGTGAGTTGTCAAACCCACAAATCTGCATATGCTATTGCCAACTAATTCCCCAGTGTCCACCTGATTGGCACTTGATTCATTAATGTCTGAGAGGCTGATTTTCTCAGATGAAAGCTATTAAGGGGGAACTACATCCATTTTAAAATGCATGCATGTTATTCCTATGCTCTAAGACAGTCCAAAATATTAGTAAACATGAACATTTTTCTTCCAAATCCCCAAACTAAAGAGCTCTAAAACTCAAATTTGTGATGTGTCATCAAGTATAAAGTGTTAAATATGTTATAAATGAAACCTAGTGGAATGTTTTTGCATTTTCTACAATATAATAATGCTCATTTGGGTTTAAAAAAGAAAACAGACAAAATCTGTCTCCTATTCATTGTCTAAGGAACAGGACCAGACTCTGTTTGAGATTTACTTCTCTGGTTTTGACAGAGTAGCTCATGTTCACAAATATTGATTGCACTTTCCTAGGCCATGGAAATAACATATTGGAATTCCTAATTTAGGTGTCCCCCTTAAATGTGATGGACAGGTCTCATGGGCAACCAGATCCTTCAATCCTAACAATGCAACACCAAAATCCAGCACTCTAGCACTCGATGACAACTTTTTACAGTCTCCCCATAAAAACCTACTGATTTATATTTGCATATCCTTTTCTTAACCTCTTGGATTTGTTGCAGGGACTTTCTCTATCCGGGAGGAACCCCCTCAGTGGGATTTCACACAGGCCCAGCGAGGAGCCTTGTTAGTATAAAGACCGTTGAATGGTTGCCTCCATCGCAGTACAAACAGCAGGATCCGGTAACACCCCTGCCACTGCCTGCCTGTATTGGAAGCCACGGTCAAGGAGCGGAGGAAGCAGTACAGAAAATATATTGCTGCAGATAAAGTTAATGGTTTCAACTGCAGAGATAACCAGCCAAATGAGTGCACACAGCGACAAGATGGATTGGGGAGATTGAACCCAAAGAGAAAATAAGCACGAGGCATATTATTCTTTTATTTGTACAATCATAAAAAGGTCATTATTGCAATAATTTATTATTTTATGAATAGTATTTACAAAGCTATTTTCCTTAGTTGATGTTAGGAATCAGGACAGGGTGCAGCAACTACAGGCAGTTAGGATTACATCCATCGTCAAGAGATCACATTACAGCTGTAATGACAAGGTGACTTTAAATCATAGTTTTGTTTGCAGACAGTTCAGGAACACCACGCCACAATATACACACACATGCACACACACATGCAAGCATCCACACATACTCTTGAATAATTTCCCACAGCTCACTGTGGACAGCTTAGGCTGATCACTCTGATCATGGTGAAACGTGTTAACTGAAATCAGCAGTAACAGCCGCTACGTGCAAAAGAATGTGTGTGTTTGTGTGTGTGCATGCGTGTGTGAGATGCAGATGTGTAGTGCATATCTTGAGACAGCCTGCAGCTGAGAGGCTCAGTAAATAATGCCTTAAAGAAAATGAACAGTCCCCTTCAGCCAATACAGCTCCCAATGCTTAGAGTACCCACAGCTCCCTCTTAAACACACACACACACACACACACACACACACACACACACACACACACACACACACACGCAGTCACACACAGTTGTCACACTTCACTACAGCACCTGCCAGACTAACATCTTGTGGTGAGATCCAGGGCTTGTCTTTTGTGATGTGTGCTTCTGTCTTTGTTAACCATCAGCCTCAGCGGGCGGTGTGTGTCTGTGCGGAATAGCAAACGGTGTTTCAGTGTCTCTGTGGTCACGAACCACCCACATTTTCTCTCAGCTCTGTTAACCCAACGCCCCACGGCTACATTGTGCACTCGTTGGATACGGCGCTCTGGTGCCGTTTGGTAAACCGGTCTAAAAAAGAGAGAGGCACGAACCTGAGTGAAGGATGTGTCCAGTGCAGGGCAGCGAGCTGGGGTCCAGTTAAGGACTTAATATCCACTGATAAGACTGAAGTGAAAAGACCTCTCCCTCCTCTTTCTCTCTCTCTCTGCGCTCTGTCGCTCGCACTGGCAGGTTCAGGCTTGTGTTAAACTGCTGCCTCACTGCATTGGTTGCATCCTCCCTCCCTTCCCTCTCTCTCTCTCTCTCTCTCTCTCTCTATCTCTCTCTCTCTCTCTATCTCTCTCTGTCTTTCACACACACACGCTCAGTGACAGACTGACTCGCCCTTTCATTCAACCTCCTGTTTTGCCTTCTCAGATGCTTTCCTTCTTCCTTAACTCATTCCTCTCTATGGTGAGTGAAGATAATCACATTCCAGCGGAGATGGAGCATATGGCGGGGGAGCGACACTCAGCCCCAGAGTAAAGCCCCCTCTGTCTGTGAGTGTGTGTTGCATGGACAATCGGTCCCATTGTGTTGGCCAAGGGGAGGGCCAGTGAGAGGGGAAGAAGCCAATGGCCGTACTCATCTGCTGTCCCTGCTGCTCCTGCTGGCTATAGCAGACATAGGTGCTGAGCGTGACACAAAACAACCCTCTCCAGGAAGAGAGGGAAGGGGGTTGAGAAGATGAAGAATTGATGCTATAAAGTAGAAGCCTGTAGGTTTTTACAATCTCAGATACCATTTGTCATTTTGTATCTCTCAGTGGCTTGTGTGATGGTCCTTGAACTCCTTTATTCCAGAGTTCACACTGAGTAGCACAGTGTAGGTTGGAGGTAGTGGGAGCAGTGGAAGTAAAGGCCTCCCACTCTTTTCCCATGACAACCAAACAGTGGTACATGATAAATACAAAAAGAGCCAAACATTCAATATTGTTTTAATTCAGATCCAAGCTGTAAAAGCCCGAATCTAGAGAATCTAGAGACATCTATTGGGGCAAGTCCAAGTAAATCCCCAAGTCAATCGAGACAAGTCTGAGTAAAGTTTAAGTATCATATTAAATCAAGTCTCAAGTCATGTCTCAAGCAAGCGGCAACCCTCCTGTGCTGAAAAATGAAGCCAACGTGGAAGTGCCAAAAACGGTGGTTCCTCAAATGGCCACTTGAGGCTGGCTCCAAAAGCCTTTCAATCCCCATAGACCCCTATGTTAAGATGTCCAACTTTTCTGCAGAAACGTCATGACAACTGCATGAGGGTGGAATTTTTACATAACTCACCCGCTTAATTTATATTAAGCCCCAAAGTTCTACATTATTACTGTAAGAGCATCTTTGAGTGACAGGTAGGTCACAGATAGCTGGCATAGACCGTAAGCTTCACTCAGCCCGCCTCAGCTCCAGCGCTGGATTAGCCAGGAAAACTAACAACATTACCAACACTCTCAGCTGTACTTTGTTATAGAGCTAATTGGGAAATTAGCATGTTAGCATTCTAACATGCTAGACTAAAATTGTGAACATTGTAAATATACCTGCTAAAGATAACCATTTTGGAGAAAAAGCCAATGAGGTATCACCACTGTCATATAATAACAAAGTACAACAAAAAGAACAACCTTTTGACCTTTGATAATTTTGTCCACATTGCAAATTCCTGCTTGATTTACAAAATTAGTCAGTTTCACTCCTCCACCAAAGATGTATTTTGTTTCACTATTGCTTCTATTGTCCCTGTTAATAACAAACAAACAAACAAATAAATAAACTAGAGACCACGACCCTGAACAGGGACAGGAACGTAAAGTGGTGGGTCAATGGCTACCCACCCTTGCTCGGACCACACCCATCTTTGAACGCAGCCGTCTGATCTCAACTACACACCTGTGAAGTTGCGTGACTGCATCTTGTATGGTTGCGATGTTATCACAGTGATACAATCGGGCTGCAGATGGACAGAGACAGACAGAGAGACTAAACAAAATAGAAAAATACTCAAAAGTGCCCTGTGGTAGTTCCCTTTAAAGCAGGTGTCTCCAGGACCACATTTTGTCATGATGACATACACAGACTCACACACACACAGACTCACAAGGTGAAAACAGTACCTGCGTTGCTGTTGCGGCTGGTCATCGTCATGTGTCTGAGTGCAGCCTCAGCGAAGAGCTAGCAGGGTTTACACTCTTATTAATGTTTTCTCTTACGAGGTCAGTAATCATGTCTCATAGCAGTCAAGTCCAGTTCAAGTTTCAAACTTAGAGCTCTTGTGAAAGTCTCTAAAATGTCTCCATTTCAGGAACTACATTTTTTTTTAGCTTGATGACATTGCATGTTTTTTTTCTTCTTCATATTTGGGGTTTTGAGCTGTTTTCATAAGAAAAAGTAGTCAGATAATGTCACCAACACAGAGATAATCACTTAGGCCTCCAGCTGACAAAAATAGGAAAATACATAAAATGAACTTTGTGAAGTGAAAGAAAAATCATTTTGGGACTGCAAGGGTCTTTTCATAAATGGATGCAACAGATGTTTGGCTGTTTGCATCTTCTTTCTCCATCATCACTCACAACTGCGCTTATCAGCAGAATACAGCAGAGACTACAGAGCAGAGAGATCTCTGTTCGCTGGCTGGAGCTGCTTAAGTGTTGACATGGTGAGAAAGAGCACTCGGTTGTTTTCATATTGTCAAACCTGTCTGTTAAAATGACCTACAGGCACGGATGAAGTGTCACAGTGGCACGTAGAGAGAAGTGTTGCTTTCACAAGTTATGTGAAGAAACATGCTTTTGGTCGACGCACAGCACGTACAGATGCACACTCGCCTGAAAAAAAATCTTCATGTCAAGGAGCTTCAATGTCCATCTCTTTTCTAATTCGGACTGGCTGCCATGCCAGTCCTGACCTCCTTTATGTTCCTCTATGTCATCGCATCTATCTTTTTCACCCATTCGTCTCCTTTTAACCTTAATCCTCATTTTTTATGATGTACTTCTCTCTGTTTTTTTTATATCGCTTCCTAGTTTCTACCACAGCTGGATATTCAGCATGGGGCTGCTGATTCTCTGTATAATGACCCAACACACCCACCCTTTATTGTTAACCCTTTATAACCACACATGGATGCCCTTTAAAATTAAATCCTTTCAGCAGTTACATGAAACGACCTGCTTACAGCCGACATACGTACACTCCCTCAGTCTCACACGCACCTTGATACATGCACACTGTGCGTCTGTGCAGACCTCATTACACAACACAGTAATTAGTGACCGGAAGGCCAAGAGAGTCAATAACTATATCCAGACGTCACAAACAGCAGCTGTGTACGTGTGCTGCCTTTATGTCTCTGCACACTGTGAGTGTGTGTGTGTGAACCACATGCAGGAAATCAGCGTACAACAGAAATAACTGTATGCTCAGTTTCCTTTGTGGCCATTTACTACAGAGCCATTAGCACATACAGGTCAGTACGGCTGCTCTAAGGTCAGACAGCCTGCAGCCGTGCACACACACTTACACACACAAAATCACTTGCAGATTTATGTGACTTTAAGACCAAATGCAGTTTACAAACAGATGTGCAAGTCCTTTATTTGGCCTCAGACTAGGCGAAAACAGCAACCACCATATGTGATATGTGATGCGTTACTATGAATATGCAAATGTTTGACTGATTTTTACAATCAGGACTTAATGGCAATTTGTTGATCCAGTGTTATTGTTTTTCAAAATAAAAAACATAACTTTCACTCCATAGAGAAACGTTTACCAGATGATAACCAGGTGCTTTAAGAGGTTAGGAGAAAATTCATTTAAAAATTGGAGGAAATCCATTTATTTAGTACTGTGATGTTTGCATCTAAGGCTAGACACAGTAGCCTCTTCACAAAGAGGTTCTGCATTACTGCTGTAAAGGGTATCCGCTATTATGCTGCTTTTTTTACACTGAATACTACTAGATAGCATGCTGGCAAAAGAGGTGCGAGTCCCACCCTGTCAACTGTTCACAAATGTCAGTTTGGCTCTTTAACTACCTCTGCTGCCGGCTTTACAGAAGGACAACTCTGTCCCCCAACTCCATGTCCGTACCTTTTATACAGAACTTTGATGCAGAATAATACATTCCCTCCTTGAACAGGCTGTGTGAAAGGGACAAGTGATTCTGGACCTAATTAAACACTGCAGTTACTGTCCTCAACAAAAGTGACAAGTGAGGATATTAAAAGAAACCCTCTAACAAATTCAGGGTTACATTTATCTTAATGTATCATCCCTGATTGGTGGTGATTCTGTTAAAAATCAGCAGGAATTGTGAGACATTGGGGAGACTGTTGACACGGGGAGCTGAGAGTAAATGTGACAGCACACAACTCAGCATGTGCAGCACCATTTGGGTTATTTAGGAGGAGAAAAATATGCAACATGTGCTAATATCTCAAAAATAATATGATATGGACAGAAAATTTACTTGTAAAAGGACAGAATCACTTCTGGATTTTTGTCAGTCGTTGCCACTCGAAAGCAGAGCGCTATTTTACCAGGAAATGACATCAAGAAAAATGTTTGGCATCTTGGTTGTGGTGAACATTGCAATATAATATTAGTAAATTATGAACAAACACATTCATTGAGTATTATCTGCTGGGTGGTCGATTGTTTCCATGGTGACATCTCATCTCTTCTCATCTCATCTTCATCCGCTTATCCGGGGTCGGGTCGCGGGGGCAGCAGCTTTAGCAGGGGACCCCAAACTTCCGTTTCCCGGGCCACATTAACCAGCTCTAACTGGGGGATCCCGAGGCATTCCCAGGCCAGTGTGGAGATATAATCTCTCCACCTAGTCCTGGGTCTTCCCCGAGGCCTCCTCCCAGCTGGACCTGCCTGGAACACCTCCCTAGGGAGGCGCCCAGGGGGCATCCTTACTAGATGCCCGAACCACCTCAACTGGCTCCTTTCAACGCTAAGGAGCAGCGGCTCTACTCCGAGTTCCTCCATGGTGACACTTAACAGAATAATTTTTTTGAGACAGTGAATAATGGAATTAGCTTAAATATTCTCCTTACAGTATGCAATTGGATTTGAGCGCACAGACATACTGTATATAGACAGTAGGTTCATGCACACAGTACCCACAGCACACTCAAGGAGGCAGACAAATACATGCAGAAAATGACACTGTCTCATAAATACACACCGCGTGTGAGAAATGCAATCAAATACTTAATGCACACGCTGCATGGTGGTAGATAAGCCCTTCCTTGCTGCACAGATCAGTCTGTTGTCACATACTGTGAACATCAGCTGAAGGAATCACTCTCCACACACATATATACAAACTCTAATTTGAATTCCATCTCTTGGAATGCAGTTAAAACTCAAAAGTAATGAAACACATCATGTAAAACCACCACGACAGACATTTTGTACACTTTATTTCTCCAGGAGCAAACTCTCCTCTTCACACTTGGGTGACCCTGAAGATCTCACACGCCCTAACGTGCACACATCCTCATACCTCTGATAGTGTGGAAGTACTGGTAGCAAAGAGGAAAGTTTTATCTCTCACTTAACAGCAGTCTTAACTCCCACCTATGCTTTAGATAGACTCACTCACACTTGTTGAGTTGTTCAATGTCAATCCTTTCAGTTATTTAATCAACTCTTACAATCATGTTATTGTTGGGACAGTCAAATATCACATCCTGTATCAGGATGTGAGGAGATTTGGCAAACGGCAGAAGTCTACAATCTTCAGACAAATTATTGCCTTTAATTAAAAATGTTCCGGGCAGAGGGCATTTCCTAGACATGGATTAAACACATTTTTGTCACGCCGCGGTGAGGTCTGTCCTGTCTTTGGGTTTTTGTCTTGAGAATTTCCTGTTTTATTTTGAAAGGTAACTCTCCAGGTCACTCGCCCTTCCTATTGTGTCACCGGTCTGACGTCATTCCCCGATTCCCGATTGTTTCCACCTGTGCTTCCCCTTCCCTCATGTGTATAAAGTCTGTGTCTTCCCCCCTGTTCCATGCCAGATTATTTCGTAACTTGTGTCGAATGTATCCAGCGTTTTTTCCCACAGTCTTGTTCAAGCCATCGAGTTCTTTGTTTTCACCTTCAGGTGTTTGTATTCCTTGTTTAGTCAAAGTACGTTTTTTTTGTTTGTGGTTTTTTGCTCTGTGCCACGTTCTGGTCGTCAAGCAAATAAATTCAGTGTTGATCCGTGAACCTCCGCATCTGAGTCCTCATTCCTGCCTGGGCCTGACAGTATAATCTGGCCAGTATGGACTCAGTGGAGGCAGGTCGCCTATCGGAGGCACTGCGCACCCAGGAGGCTCGCCTCGTCCAGCAAGAGGAGTTCCAGACGGCCACGGCCAACCACATGGGACAACTTTCCTCACAGCTACAGGACCTGCTGGGGCATTTTTCTTGACCAGCGGCCACAGCTCCAGCTCCGGCCGTGAACACTACCCCAGCGCCCACCTCGCCAGCCAGGGGCGCAAGTTGTAGGATGGCTCCTCCTGCACAGTATTCAGGAGAGCCTGGAACCTGCAAGATTTGTTTAATAGACTGCTCGCTTCATTTCGAACTTTTGCCTCATGCATTCCCCACGGACCGCTCCAAGATTGCCTTCATGATTTCACACCTGTCTGGCAGAGCCAAAGCCTGTGCGGCAGCTGAATGGGGCCAGGGCTCCGCTCTCTGTTACTCTCTCCCTGAATTCCAGGCCGCGTTAATCTAGACTTTTGACCCCGTTACCAGGCACCAAGAAAGGGCGCAGGAACTCAGCGTTCTAAAGCAAGGCAGCGGGTCTGTATGTGACTATGCCATCCGTTTCCGCATTTTGGCAGTAGAGAGCAGATGGAACGCCACAGCTACATACGACGTGTTTTTGAAAGGACTCGCAGCTCCTCGTTCCTTTGGAATATATTCAGTGTTGATCTGTAAACCTCCGCATCTGAGTCTTCATTCCTGCCTGGGCCTGACAATTTTAGTGTGATCCTTGTTTTATTTCTGAATTCATTCCTTTCAGTTTTATAAAGATTCAGCAAACTAGCAAGAGCATGTCATGTAAAACGAGTTTCTCTCATTGTGAATGGCTTTTAAAACTCAGCATTGCAAATAGTCATTTTCATTTTTTTGCAACCTTTAAAGCGGGAAACAACATAATTTATGTGCATATATTCTCTTCTGTCCTTTTCTTCCTTCCGCCTCACTTCCTCCCACTCATCGCAAACACACTGCCCACCTCACACTTTTCTCTACCTTGTTACCACTGCAGCTGGCATTTTCCTCTACCCTCGCAAATTCCCCTACCTCTCTACCACATCCACCTACTGCTCTGTTACTGTAGTCCAAGTCTCCCTCCACCATCCATCTCTTCACGTCTTTATAAGAATAGAACCATGGGCCTCCCACACACATCATTAATTAAACCCACCTCACTTAAAATGCATACACATGTTCACCAGCACACACACACACACACACACACACACACACACACACACACACACACACACACACACACACACACACACACACACACACACACACACACACACACACACACACACACACACACACACACACACACACACACACACACACACACACACACACACACACACACACACATACACACACACACATTTGGCATGCACACACTGCATTTGAGCGCTCGCTGTTTTCATTGACTCCCCCCTCCTCCCAGTGCACCACGCACATTATGAAGGTCAATGATGAATGATGGGTATTGTTTGGGTCTGCAGACACACATGTTTGTACACACACACACACACACACACACACACACACACACACACACACACACACACACACACACACACACACACACACACACACACACACACACACACACATACACACACACACACACACAAGAACAAATGCTACAAAGACACAGTGAACAAGGTGTAGTGGCTGAATCTCTACAGCAGCAGGGCACATCTGTCATGATGGCAGAACAGGCACGGGTCGGCATCTGCCCCCGCATCGCTGGAACAACTCACTTTGGATTGGCTCCCACAATCAGACTGACACACACACACAGACATACACACAAAAAAACACACACGCACACATATGCGCACACATACATGAAAACGCACACGCCATAGACTGTATGGCACACACACACACACACACACACACACATCTAATCCCTGCTCTCAATCGGTTCGTTAAAAAAAAAAAAAAACCTGCCAAAATCAACGCTGACTGTGCAGAGTCCATCTAGAGCTGCACAATGTTTGGTAGCTTCCATCAGCCACCTTATCTTTCCTTGTAGCAAACACACGTAATAAATCCAACAATAATCCACCCTGAATCAACAATTCAAGTTTAAGTGAGTGGGTGAGCTAGCAAGTGTGTGTGTGTGTGTGTGTGTGTGTGTGTGTGTGTGTGTGTGTGTGTGTGTGTGTGTGTGTGTGTGTGTGTGTGTGTGTGTGTGTGTTTTAGCACTGTGAACTGAGGCCAGTTTATCAAGTCAAGTGCCAAATGTGAATCATGACAATTATGGTCTATTATTGATTCTCCTTAGTAGTACTGTGTGGATTTACTGTATGAACTTAGATTACTACCTTCCGCATGTACCTTTTCAGGCAGAGGCCTGGCTAACAGGATTGACTACGTTCCCCTTTCCATCATTTATCTCTGTAATAGGGCATTCACATTTCAGCAGGCTGGGTAAATTGAGTGCTCTGTTCTGACTGATAACAACATTGGAAGCTTAGATTTAATTTCAGCAAGTCATACATCTGCACTGCACTGACAATGTCTTTCAAAATGTTTAGGAGTTAATACAGTTAGCTGTTGAGTGGCACTATTTACAGAACCATCCCTTAATAAAACAAGTTCACTATTGACCCGAAAATGTCTGTGACCACTGAACAGTATAATGAGGTGCTCACTCATTTGCTCCTGTTAGGTGTAACAGAAGAAAGCACACTGCTCTGCAGTGCCTCTGGGTGCCTTTGATCAAGATTGTTGAAAACCAGCACTCATGTGGCCACAGTCGAAATTACAGGTCCCATTATGCCTGCCTCTCTTAACCTCCAAACCTATGGACCTTTTCAAAGATGTAAACATAAACATTCCAAAACAATCCTAGTTTGTTTCCTGTTGCAGTGTATGTGAATGACATCCGCAGACAGTAAGTTAGCAAGGACCAAGGCTGTTGCCTAGCAATGGAATGCCGTTAAAAAGGCCTAAACAAACCTATAGAAATACCTGAGAAATCAAGACACTTCCTCACACAAATGTTAGCTACAATACCCAAATACAGTGATAAATGGGACAGAATCTCTATTGTCTCCCATTTATATAAGGTCATATTTTCCAAACCTATATCCAATATATATATATATATATATATATATATAAACAGTACCAGTCAAAAGTTTGGACACATTTTCTCATTCACTTAAATGCATGTCCACACTTTTGACTGGTACTGTGAAAAACAGCATTGCCATACATCTTTCATGTCATGTGCGTGGACCTGTCAGTCAGGCAAAACCAGAGAAAAATAATCCAGTGTGAATGCTGTCTAAAGAATGTGGAAGCCTTTAAAAGTCTTTTGGTGTATCTTCTGCGTAGGTTTCACTGGAATGAACCGGCTGCCATCAGGTACATTTCTCTGAAAAAGAGAACATATTGATACAATATGTCCTTTCACTGTCATATGTCCTTTATGTGTTGGAGAATATAAATAAATATCCACAAGTGTATGTCTTAAGTTTATCTTTGTGACAAATGCGTTTCTTAATGTGTCTTATCTTGTCATCTGTCAGTAAAACTATCGGAGCGTTATGTCAGGACTCTGGCATGCTCCAAGGAATGCTGATCAATGCTGAGAAAGAGAGAGCGAGAAGGTTGAGGGAAAGAGAAAGAGAAAACAGCATAAGAAGAAAATATGATGGAAGATAGAAAAAAAACACTGACTTTCTGGAGAAGAAGACCTCCTGTTGGAGAGGCTGACAACCACACAGCGGGACTCACCAAGTGGAAACAAGGCTACTAATTTTAGCTCATCATCATCTACTTCACCTGACTACCTGACTTTCGAGTTTTGCCTTCAGACTCAGGCATTCACACACAAATCCTATCTGGTTAGAACAAACTGGGCTATATTGAAGCACTGTAGATCTAAAACCTGACCTCCTTTAGAGCTGCAGAACACACACAAGGAGGAAGGTCAGAGGGGATATTAGTAGTAACCATGCTAAAAACAAGCAGTTGAGCCTCTGACCTGTGGATCTTACTAAAGATGGGGATAAAAATAAATACATAAGAGTAGTGCTGAAGCAGAAAATAAAATGGTTCATCTCCTGGGGTGCATGAATGCCTTGGACAGCTTTCCGCATATTATATTATGAGATATTTTATGTTCAAAGTTATTTTGGCCCAGATAAGATGCAAGAGGAAAGCTTTAAATTGTTCTAAATGGAAAAGGTTTATCCTCTGGTGATGTGTTTTGTGCATTTAATGTCAGTCTTTAAGTACATGTTCATGTTTCTGGTGTATCAGTGAAATTATGGTGGTGTTAAAGAAAAAAAAATCAAAGGGATCTTTCAAAACCTATTCATTCTATGGGGACAATGAACATCCAAAACAATCTGGCCATCATTTTTCAAAAGACCTTAATGTGGAGGTCAAGAAGAACTTTTTGCATGATAAAAATTACAGGAGGTCAACAAAAGCATAAGGTAGCAACATTTTTAACAGCAGTGAGAAAGGGTGAAAGTGTGTGAAGTTAAGTGTGTTTTTTATACTATGCAAGTTTTTCAGAGAGATCTTAAAAACAGCAATATATTGAATCACAACCCCTGTACATAAACATAATCCATCTTAAGAAAAATTAAGACACTATATGCAAGACCGCCACACATTCTCAACCTTTTCCCGGGACTGTTGGAGCATTTGAAGGCTAATATAAAATGGACAAAAAGCTAATTTGCACATATGAGTATGTACGCGCTGACACTGACAACTATGTGTTACTAGTACTTGTGACACCCTCTCCCACGTTGAAACAATAAGCGTGGTGAAAGGACCCAGGCCTGCTTGTGTTCCCGGCCCTTTCCTTCCTGCCAATGAGAATGAGAGCCAAATGCCTTACAGTGTTTCCTTTCCTTTGCTGTTAAATAAGACTCAATGCTCAACGATGACTCCTTGCCAGCTCACCGACAATACACACCACCCTAAGAAAGATGCACAGTTGAGGGGTTGCAATGTTACAACACACACATACTCGCACTTCCATTGCTCTACTAGGCTGCCTATAGACTTACACAACACAAACGCAGTTTGATGGCCCCATCGGGGATGTTGCCAAAAGGCCAGAGTGGTTAGAAGAGGGTCTAAAAAGGGGGAACTAGTTCCCAGGCTTCTGAGAACAAAACATTTTTTTCCCAGCCTGGTGGATTAAAATGCACCCTCAGTGAATGAATACATTTACTCCAAGTATATTCACTGTATCCGACAAGTATTACCTAAACAAATACATTTACTAAACACTCACGTTGGTAAACCACTGACTTCTGACAAAACATAATCACAAAAAGATTAATTTACTGCAGATAGGAGGGAACTTTTTCAGGTAATTTGCTCTTGTTTTGTGCAGCCCTAGCACTTCGTCAGAGGGAACAGCAACACACTAGCAGAGTGGGAAATAAATGGTCTATATGGGAGAGCAGCCGGATGATAACATGAGGAAATGGGTCCTGCTCGCTGGTAGAAAATGATTATCTAAATGCCAGTCAAACAAGGATAACAGAGCAGCAGGGAGTGTTTTAAGGTAATGAGATTAGTCACAGATGATGTTTGTGAAAGGATGGGCAGGATATAAAACTTTTCTTCACATATTATTATTTTCATCTTTTAACATCAACATATCCTTACTTTTTCAGTGTACAGCCAAGTATGTAGTCTCCAAATCTTACCATAACAGCAGAGAAGACACATCTTTGCGGTTTTACCTTTCCGCCTCCAAAACCAGTACTTGCGTCGTCGTTTCATTGTCAGTCCAGTGTCTTTTATTTCGATTAGGAAAATACCAACCCAAAATCCTCCAAACATATATATTCAACTACTGACAGTGTTCATCCTCACTGTGTTGTCTGGCATGTAAGGATCACCTACCCGAGGCAACGTGTCTGAGGCGGGACCTCCGGTAACCAGCAGCCAGACAGTCCATTCTGTGTCCAAGCTGGTGGACAGAACGCAACAGAAAGTGTAGATTGAGAAAGTGAGGTCTATGAACGGATAAGATCAAGGAAAAGTTTCACTTCCTATGTGGAAGCGGTGGCCTAAAATACACCTCTGTTTAGTACTTTCTCCCCTTCCTTCCTCTACCACCAACAGCGAGGCGGAGGAGACATCTTGAGTGGATGCTATGCTGAGACCTGTACTCTACTGCTGAAGCGTAGAAAGACAGCGCTGTGGAGGAAGACAAGTCATCCAACCACTAACACCTTCACATCTTTCTGTCCTCTTGCAGATGGGATGTCCGTAATTTCGCAAAGGTGAGAAAAAAATGGTTGGGTTACACGATTGCCCCACATCTTCCTCTCTGTAAAGTTACTTCCTCAAATTCCCTCTGTAGTCTCTTAGTGTCTCAGTAACTTTCTGGGAAGAGCCTCACAGGCTAACGATGCCAGTCAGGAGGGGGAAACAACACACAGTCAGGAAACTCCTGTTGGCGCATGGTTAAAAAAACAGTGTGTCATGGCTGAAACACACAGCAGATATTTAGGCATCTACTGACTTTTTATATTGGGATTCAGAGTGAGCACTGACAGTTTGCTCTGGTTATTAAACCCAACTGATAAGGTTTTAGAGGTGAATAAAATTAGATTAAGAGTAAAATACTAATTCCATTAGAGAAGACAATCTGGCTTTGGGTGGTGTGTGACACATAAAGGTGAGTGCACACACATACACACACACACACACACACACACACACACACACACACACACACACACACACACACACACACACACACACTCATATAAAGGAAACATCATCAGTCTGTGTTCTTACAGTATCTCATTTTTTTTCTGGAGAAACCCTACACGTTGATGTTCAAACAGTCTAAAAGTAGCCCATTGTTAGTTTCCTCTCTTCACCTCATTGTTTCTCCAGCAGGCATCTGTGAGAAATATCCCTGTCTATACAGAATCACCGGAATATAGTGTTTGTGTGTGTGTGAGTGTGTTTTTGTGTGTGTGTGTGTGTTACAGTGAGAAAAATATCATATATAAGTTAGCCTGTGAATGTTCTCATTCGTCCAGGTCATCGTTATCCGCAAAGCAATTTCAGTCAAAAACAACTGGACTGGTTGTTTCTCTAGGAAGACGTTTCACCTCTCATTCATATATAAGTTAGTCAAAACTAAATAATTAAAAGAGCAAAAGCATGATAATGTGCTTTCAAACAGAAGGACCTCTTGGTTTTATAGAGACAATCTAAGAAAACTGCTTTCTAATTGATTTGGGAGAAACAGCACAGTATCATGCCAGGATATAGCATATATTGATGGTTAGTTTGTTTCAAAGGAATGACTCTAGTCTGCATGTATCCACAACACACACTGAGCACCGAAGGTCCACCTGCTGGGCAATGGGTGAAAACATTCCTGAGCATTTACCTCCACCTACTGGTAAATTTGAAAAGTGCAGTGACTAGTCCTCATGGTGTTTGTGATAGCATGTGTGTGCAACAGCTGAGGGATATTACACACACACACACACCACACACACTTTCGCACACACACAAACTCACACACAAATTAGCTGTTTCCTGCTGCAGCCCACACCCACTGTTATTATCAACTACGCAATCCAACCACCTCCACACACAATCACGTCTAGTCCTAAACGTCTCTACCAGAGACAAAGTTAACACAAGGAAAATATTTAAATATACAGCGGCCACGGGTTCGACTCCAACCTGCTACCCTGCTGCATGTTTCCCCCTCTCTCTCTCACCCCATTTCCTGTCTCTCCTATCTAATAAAAGGCTTGAAAACTGCCATAAAAATGATCTTTTAAAAAAAGTGGTAATTTCATTATTATTGTTGTTATTACTGGCTAACTTCCGGGTGACAAGTCCCTGATTGTCAGCTCTGCATGGCCTAGGGGTATGTATGAAATATGAATAAACTCTGCTGTATGGCTTATGTGTGTCGTGTCTAGAGCTGCCCCAGCTTGGTTGATCAGTCGATTAATCAGCCATTTTGGTCTTAGTTGACTATGATTTCTTATGTTGATTAGTCATTTTTATGGTTTTTCATACTGAATAACTTATTTATGAGAGCTCAATCAATCACTTAATGCTAATGTTTACTGCATCTCATCAACATCTCCATCATGATTGTTATATTTTATTGCTGCCCTGCATTTCTGTATGCGTCAAAACATGGCTGTAATGAGTCTTGCTTTGCGTTTTCCTGCTTTGTGTTGCGTACTTGTATGGCTACATGTACTGAATTTAGATAGTGTTGAATGTGGATGTACTGTATTACTGTAATTGTTTTGCTGTTTCCTATTGCTTTGGTCAAAGCAAAGCTCAGCAACAGTTTAAAATCAGCCAGCTGGCTCACACTGTTAAATTAATATGTGTTGTTGTTATAAATAAAACTAAATGGAAATCAAAATTTCTGTTTAGCAGTTATTTACAAAACTGTAACTCTGGTATAACCACAAAGTAGGGGAAAGGAAAAGACTTTCCACTTGACCTTTTATAATCTAAAAAACAATCACAGTGTCTCTCTGTGATGGGTGTATTATATATCGATGTGTTACAGCAGTGCACACCATATAAAATAAATCATCTTTAAGCCATCATGAACTGAGCTGCACACTGTTGCCTCAAGTGAGTTAAAGCCAGGAGAAGACAGCGAGAGCGTTCAGCACAGGATGAATGAGCACCAGTGCAGCAAAACAATACCAGAAGCAGTAGGCTAGCAGGCCACACAGTACCTAATTCATACAATCCCACTGCTTCTATCTTAGCAGATAGAAAACAAACAGCATCATTGTTGTAGACTAATGCGGTTGTCCTCGCGGTAACACCAGCTAAAACCCACATGCCTCCGAGTTATTAGCGGTAAACACAAATTAAATTTCACTCAATTAAATTAAATAAGAGACTTGGGCAAACTCGACTTCACACAAGAAAGAGAGAAAAAAATAGAGCTCTTTCAAGTAGCACAGGGTGATCTGGCTAACATACTCATATAGGTCTTTTCATTCTTTATAGTGAAATTTATCACTATATTGCATGTTTTCTGGTAGATCAGTAAATAGTCTATATAACAACCATATGGTTAAGTCTGTTTTTGTACACTCCTTTGTGAATACCTAACAAATTAGCATTTTCTCATTTTATTAAGTTAAGTAAGTTACAAAATGAACTTCACAAGCAAGGAATCGCAATAGAAACGATAATGAAAAATACATACGATAGATAATATATACGATATACATTCTAATATAATTTTGATGATATATATATTGTCATATTGTCAGTGTGTTAGTGCATGACGGCTAAAGGAAGCTTTAAATCCCTCAAAATGATAATAATACATTCATATATTTAGATATAATAAGCCATCTTAAAGGAACAAGTCATGATAAAATGAAAGTTCAGTCATGTGTAAGACTACCAAAAGTTCCAACCTTCTCCCAAAACTGTTGGTAACTATTGCCGTAATGCAGTGGTCATAAGTTTCATGGAAATGAATCATTCAGTATGAAAAAAGCATAAAAAAAGAAGAAATCTTAGCCAACGAAGACCAAAATTAGCCATGTGAGGGCAGCCCAGCCCAACTTTAATGTGTATGATAGTGGTATAGTGTTGTCACAACCCAACTCTGTTAAATAAGAGCCGACAGGATAATAATGTATTAAAGTTTACAATTAAAAGCTACCTGGGCTGAAAGGACAATAGACTTAAAGACTTGCTGCTTCCTGACCATTCGTCCAGGAAGAACAGATCACAACAGACATAAACAACAAAAAAGCATCCTCTTTATCATGAATAGTATGGCCCTAAAAATCCCATTTCATACACTCCTGTGAATCTTCTAAAACAGACCGATACAAATAGAGCCAAACAACAGAGCATGATAGATCACTGTGTAAAACTGCTTCGCTACCTAAATCATATCCGTGGTCTGAGAAATGCGGGCTCAGCCACCACAATAAAACTGCTGGATCAATGAAATGTCCAACGTGTGACGGGGGAAATCACATTAAACTGATTTGTTTTATTCAGTTCTTTCACTTTCAAAAATCAACCAATGTTCATGTCAAAGAAGGTTTAGTTTAATGTCCACAAAAACCATCACAACAGACACAAATACAATAGCTCAGTAATGAAACAGTGGGACTGTTTCCTTTTAGTTTATAATGGGGAGCAAAAAAGGACGGGATGACAGGAGGGAATAGATGTATGGTGCTGTGAGGAAGATAAACTGTACATCTGTGATAGAAAAATCTAATATAATCTAATATAATCTAACATCTAATGGAGCTAAAATTGCTCAAAAGCTATTGGTCACACTGGGTCATTATCATCCATGAAGCTCAGACCTTGGATTCAGCCCAGCATACTTTTTTTTATTATCTACTGACCAGTAAAGCAAATGTTGTTGAATATGTTGTACTGTATATTACCAAAGCATTACCAAAAATTGTGTAATACTGGGGGCAGAAGCTCATACATTCCAATATTGACTTCAATATTGCTAACACACAGTGATTCACTGACAGATAATACATCTGGTCATTCTAGTGTTTACCTCGCTTCCTGCAGATAATCGTGCCTTGAGCTGAAGGCCCCTTGCCTCATCTTAACAGTGGCACTTGACCACAGAGCAAAGTCCACATCAAACTGCAAGTACAGTATCCTCAGCTGCATGTTAGCACAAGCAAACTGCAGAGTTTCAAGATAAGACGAGCACCTCCCGTCCCAGTAAATCTTGCCCAGACAGCACACACCGCAGGAGAGCTGACATGTATTTGGATCCCAGTTTTCTGAGAAATATGGACTTAAGCCTCGCCAAGCTGTCAGTTACAACTGCCAGGCTGCAGGTGTGCAAAGATCCATCTGGAAGTTTGTCTGGAGACATTCTTTTTGACACCCAGGGCTGCACAGGGACCCATCATATAAACTAATCTTTGCATGCTCCTGAGCGCATAAGTTCTAGGACTTTCAGAAATGAAGAAAAATTTGCCCTCCAGCATGTAGATGGTTACACAACAGGCTGGGACTTGCCTTTGAAGCCTCCATAGCTGCTGAGCAGCCAGCAAGTCAGAGGTGGTGTGTAAACATGGGCTATAATGTAGGTGTGTTACAGTCTGGCCATTCCATGCTCTCCCAACCTGACAAAAACAGCATGGATAATAGAGGACCTGATACAGCCTTAACACTGAGTCACAGGGAAAACAGCTTAAGACTTTACAGCCTGTTATAATCCTTTAGATTTTTTTACTCATGCTCTTACTGCACAGTAAAATGCAGAAGGACGTTTCCATGAATAGGCAAATCAGATAAGACATACAGTAGCATTTAAAAACAAAACACAATCAGCAGCTGAGGAATGATGTCTTATTATTGTTATTAACAAGCACTGGGCTTTACAATAGGTTGTAAAAGAGCATAACGTAGCCTGCGGGAGTCCTTTGAATCTCTAGCAATAGTTTTGGCATAGAAAAGTTAGGATTTCGTTTAGAAAGAAAAGGGATGTTCGAGCATTCCTTCACAACTCACCTGTTTCTTCTGGCTCCACGGTGTCCAGACTAAGTTGTTTCCGGCGAAAAGCGACTCGGCTAAAGCCGTCCATTCTGTTTTGAGGCGTTGACCGCTCCAGCATTGAGATACTACCGTGAAACGCATTCAAATTGAGCGGAAATAATAATTTACGAGTTTAAGAAAGGCGGTCCACTCCCCCGTGCAAACTCAGTACCGCGTCCAGGTCCAGCTGCGTTACGACAGCCCATGTGCGCCTGCGCGGGTCAATGAGTAACATCAGACTAACAGGTGAACGTGTCGTGCACTTTTCTCAATCCCAATGTTCCCCAAACCCCGCCCTTCTCCCCCCTCTCTGTGCGGACCTCCTTATTATAACACCCAGACAATGTCTCACACACGCACACACACACGCACACACACACACACACCCACACACACGCACACACACACACACACACACACACACACGCACACACACACACACACACACACACACACACATATCATCATTTTGAATTGATGAAAATTTGAATGATTGCATTCAACATTTAAAATAATAATAATAATTCATTTTATTTATAAAGCGCTTTTCAGAAACCCAAAGTCGCTTACAGAGTAGGACATATAGTATATACAGACGATAAACAACAGGAGACAAGGATGACAGGGAAGCAAGGCGAAGGGGGCGTGGGGTAATGGTGATACAGACAAATAGTAGAAACAGGTACAACAATAGAGGTGGGGGGATGGATTGAAGAGCAGTGGGGGGGGGGGGGGGTCAAGGGGAGGGGCTGAAATGGGTGAGGAGAGCGGAAGGAGTGTGGGGGGGGAGTCGGGGGGGGAGGCCGGGAGTGAATGTAGTTATGGGTAGGGGAGGTTGTAGGCTTGTGAGAAAAGGAAGGTTTTTAGACGGGATTTAAATGTTGTGAGTGATGGAGAGTCGCGGATGGGCTGGGGGAGAGAGTTCCAGAGTCGGGGTGCAGTTCTAGAGAAAGCTCTGTGTCCGAAGGTTTTGAGTTTGGAAGGTGGCATGGTCAGAGTTAGGGAGGAGGAGGATCGGAGGGCTCGGGAGGGGCGGTGGGGGGTAAGGAGGTCAGAGAGGTAGGGTGGTGCCAGATGGTGAAGAGCTTTGAAGGTGAGGAGGAGTATTTTGAAGTCGATGCGTTGTTTGATCGGGAGCCAGTGGAGGTTATATATTTATTGGTTGAAGATAGTTTGTCAAAAAAGAAGATAAAGAAATAATATATTCTTATTTATTACAGATGTACAATATAATAAACCATGATTATGAGGCTATAGCATCTGCATATTTAAAGATGCTACATTCAATTGTGAAACACAATCTCATTAATAAGGAGGAATATGGTATACATTTATAAGGAATGAGTGTCTGTGTCTAACAAGAAACTCTGGCTTCATGAAGGGTTTTGTCTGTTTCTCCATATTCAATGCAGTATTGTATATGTAGTTTGATATTCAGATAAGCTCATAATGTGCAAGCAAATAATGTGACCCTGCCATATTTATTTGCTATGACTGGACATTAAATTAAATCAACATTGTTCTGATTTTTTTCTTTCCTTTGTGATAACGGACTGAATTTATTCACCAGTCAAAAGATGGCTGCAGGGCAAGTGAGGAAACTACCTTTCTAAAGAAGTATATACTGTACAACATATCGATCAAAATCAGGATTATAGTAATGTGACTCATAATTACGCCAATGAAGAGAAAAAAATACACCATGTGTTCAATACACTTAGTAACAAAACCCATTGTTGACCTTCTTACTATAAGCTGCTGATGTCTCCTTTTACCTTTTTCCTCAGTCTGTAACAGACTGCTTAATTTCTAAGTGCTGATTCAAATCAACCATGTGTCCTGAGAAGTGATTGCCTTGTTCTGTGAAAGTACTAAGTTTGAGGTGATGCATAAATATGAGGATCAAACCCTAATCTCTCTTGTGCATTAAAAAACAACAACATTTTAACCTATTATGTGCTGTTTTAGGCATGGATATGGAAAGATACGTTCTGTCTAGTTCATTAAAAAAGATTAGACAGAAACATACACAAACACAAAGCCACATACAAATCCAAGGACAGGTCTTTTATTTACTTGTGGAACCAGTTTAACACGGTTTTAAATGGAGGAGAAACAGTTAAACCCACTGTAGTACAGCTATTGTTCTTTTTAAACCACATTTTTTTCGTTTAATTGGATTAGTCTCTCTCCATCCACGACTATATTGTGCAAACAAACCAAGAGAGTTAGGTAACCAATGAGCCTGTGAGGGGTCAGAAGCTACTTTTGGACCACAAATATTTTAATCACTCTCCAGTTGCAAAAATAACAGTGTATACTGTTAACAAAGACAAATCCAGCAAATGCACACACAGAGAACAGAAAGAGTCCACTCACTCAACGCTGATGTCACAGAAATGCTTTTATCTGTCATTACAACACTATACTGGCTATGTAATTTCAGTTTATCCGTTTCATATCCATCTGGCAGAAAAATATGTATTCAGTGCAGTAAGGAGAACATGAACATTAAAGACATTATGAGGGAATAAAGACAGAAAAATTGAATTTCAATTATGCAACAAACGTCACACATTACATCCATCTCAGTGAGACTTAGCCCATTCCTCTGTGATCAAAACTATGAAAATATCTCAATTTTGTCCCCATTTTGTTTTTTTATGTCTTGCCTTTCTTTTCAGCCTGCTGGTTAGTTTATGGTGACAGAAATGGTTAAAAGATTGGGTAAATCTTAATCAGATCCGTCTATGACCAGCACTACTGTATTGCTATAATGCATAATTGTGCTTGGACAGTACTGCATACTGTTTGGAGGAAGCATGTAGGGACAGCTAAACAAAGAGATATTACAATGAAGGAAAAGTGGAGATTGGTATATTGAAAACGTAATATCTGCCACTGTCTATGTAGGAGGTACAAAGAACAGCATTCTGGGGTTGTCGCTAATACAGTGAAAGAGCTCACAGAGAAGACAGAGTATACTTTAAGGTGATAATACAATGTTGACATGACAGTGACAGTAACTCTAGAAGAGGCACACCTTTTGGGAATCCTCTGCTCTCAACTAATGTTAAAAAGATGGAGGTCTGTTCACTCCATGGTCACTTAAACCTGTACAATTTAAAAGTCAAAAACCTAGGCCAACAGCCCTAGTCTGATCTCAAGCACCCAGTCTCTCAAGAGATCTGAGCTACATAACAGACACAACCATGTCACTAGAGTCTGCTGTAAAAATAAATATAAATAATAAGAGGTATAAAAAAAGTCTTTATGCACATGATCCCCCACCCAAAGTATAAAAAAACCACAAGCATCCCAAGAAAGACTAGTGACGTTAGAAAGGTAGTTGAAATCCACCCATCACCACCACAATAAATAGTTTTCTTGTAATACAGTGTTTACCTTCATTAGTCTGTTTGCAATGTCAACCTCAATGTACTCTATGTAACACTACTATGTGAAAGTGGCATTCATATATTTTGATTATTATACTGACAAAATTGAAACATTTTACATGCCGTAGTATGGCATGTTTTAAATCTGTTCACTAGCCCAGAAAGAACTTTTGCAGTTCTGGTTTTGGTTGCATTGGTTTTCCTTTATTCAGGAGTTCTGGCCATGTACAGTAGTGAATGTGCTAAATTGTCTGTGATCACTGAAGTCTGCACCACAGCAGTAAAACACATCTTGAAGAATGACTAACGAACACAGAAAAAACATTCCAATAATAAATATCTCAGAAAATTGTCATAAATCAATATGTAAATAAATAGAGTAAATAAATTATAAATAAATATTAATACAAATAAGGGAACCGATTCCCCAAAATGTTTACTCATTTTGCGCCTCAGTTCAATCCTTTTCAGGACAGGATATCACTTCCAGAGAAAAAGAGAGCGTCTTGCTCTTCTTCTGCGACCCAGGTAACCAGCAGGCCTGTCAAGGGCCAACCGTGTAGCGCTTAGGGCGGTGGTCACAGAGTCCAGTAAGCACCAGGTGGCATTGAAAGGTTGGAGGGAGGTTACACTGAGGGAACCCCCATCCAAAGTGTCTCTGCATGACTCCTACCACACCAAGGCCAGAGCCCGGGCTGACGCAGCAAGGCTAGGTGCCAGGGGGCTTGGGTTGCTGGGCCAGACAGTTACGAGGGTCGCAGGGGGAGAGAAGGCTACTGCTGCTGGACAGGACTGCATGGTGTTCCTGGAGGTCTGCCAAAAATTTAGGACTGTAAGAATGCAGAGAGACAGGAGAACAGAGTAAATAAGATTGAGTGATAAAGACTGTTAATTTAAAGAACAGTTAGGGAAGAATGAGGTTACACTAAATCAGCAAACAAAAATGCAACATGTGACAAGGGCCAAAAGGTTGATGGATGATTGTCTTAAAGTTCAACTTTTTTTGGAAATACACTTATTTACTTTCTTGCCCAAGGTTAAAAGAGAAGACTGATACCACTCTAATGTCAATAAGATAAATATAAAGCTATTGCGAGCGGCCAATTAGCTTACCCCTTACTCAAAGTCGTGGTGAGGTTACTGGCAACCAGCAGAGATTCCAAGAAGTTACTGTGCCAGCATCATGGATGTAATACATCCATGGCCAGCATATAAACCCACATAAAATCAAAATGCATTGTTTTAACACTTTTGTTTGTATGAAGACTACTCCAACTAGATATAATGTGTTAAATCATGAACTTTTGAGGTGCTAGTAGGTGGAATATCTTTGGATAGAGCGAGGCTAGCTGTTTCCCTCATTTTCCAATCTTTGTGCAAAGCTTAGCAAACTGCCTTCTAGTGGCAGCTTTATATTTAGAGAACAGTATCAATCTTTTCATCTTATGTTTGGCAAGAAAACAATAAACATATTTACCAAAAAGTCCAACTATTCCAAAGAAAAGGCTTTTCATATCATACTTCAAGACGAAGTATTTGGTGAGAACATCTAGAACAGAACAGGATTGGAGAGTGTTGGCTAACCAGGACAACACTATATCCAAACATGGTCTCAGATCAGTTTCATGGTTGCCTTGTTTATATGTCTCAGTACATCGACAAAATAAAGCAAGGAACTTGTTGCCCAGTCTCTCAATAAACTCAAACATTACTGGCAACAGTAATAACACTTCCTCAAAGTGGACGTCCTAACTTGGC
This sequence comes from Echiichthys vipera, assembly GCF_963691815.1. Lineage (NCBI taxonomy): Eukaryota > Metazoa > Chordata > Actinopteri > Perciformes > Trachinidae > Echiichthys > Echiichthys vipera. The sequence continues at coordinate 20,248,832 of NC_139832.1, forward strand.
TAAGGATGCTAATTATAGCTACAGGCTAAGTAGCATGGCTTCACACTTACATCCTTAATAATCACACTTGCATGGGAAGTCATGATTGCCATGAAAAGGTCTATAAGAAAGAAAACTACAGTGTACACTGTAAAACTACATTTTAATATGTTTTTTAAATTGCAATAATGAAAAGAAGAATTAGTATACAGTAAAAGCATGTGTCAAATGCTGCCATGCAAAACATTACATGCAAGTTGAAAACAACAATTCCTTCTTCCCCTAGTGATGATGATGTATGCAATACAAGGGTCTCATTAATCACTTGCTAATAACTAGCCAATGTAAGTGTGAAAACTAAAAGCATGCAAGACTATTTATTTTCTACGGATGCAGGTCTGCAACTAAGAAAAGATGTGATAGATAGACGCCTACTAATAACAGGTTCCATAGCTTGTTACCTGCGGGCTAAGGAGCCTCTCCCTCGCCTTAGTTGTGGGGAAAGTGACGGTACTGAGGCAGCAGGCTGCTGACAATCTACAAGAAACTGATAAATTAGACAGATATACAGAGTGGTGACACTTAGGGTTAGACAGCAGGACAGATAAAACACGGAGGACTAGACTGGGGAAGACCTCGTCAGAGCCGGTTGAGACTATAAGGCATTGGTGTTGCGATAGCCCATTTTTATACTGAAGCACCAGTCTGACCCTAGTCATATATATATATATATATATATATATATATATATATATATATATATATATATTAACTTTCATTTTCATAAATAGAAATGCATAAAAATAATAATCTAACATACAATTAATAGAGTCTGCCACAGGGAGGTGCTGTGACACATTATATATTGAAGCAGACATTGCAGCCATTTTTTTGCTTGGTTTTCACTACGAAACACTTCCAAGTAATCTAAGAGGATGATAAATAATACAGCTATTCAGATGCCAAGAAAGACGCCTGATATCACATATGCATATCTATGCAGTCCAACCTTAACCAATAACAAAAAGGCTGTTCGGTGCTGTTTTTAGGATGGCGCAAGCTGTTAGTGGCTCCTTCTTTGTGTGTTGCTGCATGTTCAAACCATAGACATATGAAACCAGTTTTTCATCCTCTCTGTATCCTACCTAATCCTGCGTCTTCTGGGAATTGTGTACGCAGATGATGAATCATCGCCTTCGTCGAAGGTGAGGAGATACTGAGGCAGGGCTACTGGGGCTGTGAGCTGGGGACAGTCGACCTATATCTTGTCTTAAATAAAGGAGTCGTCTGAACTCTAAGGTTAGCTGCTCAGGGTCTACCATGAGCGGCCGGGTGCCTAGAGACAAATGAGGGTAACTGATGTTCGGTTGAAGAGTTGAAGCTGAGGTCTGGAGTGTTTCAGAAAGTGTGTCCGAAGTCCATGCAGACATGGACGGACAGGCGGTTAGTTCTACAGAGGGAGTACTACTGAGGGTCAATGTGGTGATAATGGAGCGGTTGTGGAGCCTGGTGGGACTAGAGGGAGCTGTGAAGGCGCCTCTGTGACTTACTTTGGGCGGGCTGGTTTTTATCTTGGGCACTTTAGCGCTGCGGCCACGGTAAGTCTGCTCGTGGTCAAACTCCAGATCCTCGAGCCGTTGGGTCAAGGCCAGTTTCTGCTGGATGGCCATACGGAGGAGGGAGTTCAACGTCTTCTTCTCATCCTCTGCTGCTGCCAGCTGCCTCTGCATCTCATCCAGCTGGGTAACGTACTCGTCACATCTGTGGAGAGAGAGAAGAAACAAAGAGTTAGTGAGAGATTTCTCTAACACGTGCCAATTAAAGTTACAATGTTCTCTTCCCCTCTCACCTTGTGGCAAACATGGCCCTGAGAGACGAAAAGGTGGCAGCATCTTCTTTCAGAGCCTTCAGCTCGTTCCTCAGCTTCATCATGGTCTCTGTCACCATCGCCTTTTCATTCTCGTATTTGCTCTTCAGATTTGCCAGTGCACCCTCGGCTGTCTGCAATGTGGATCATTTAACATTTTATTACAGGCAGGCCTGATTCAGGTACAGCTTGGATTGTAACTCTGGATATAATTGATATTATGTTATATTATTGTCTTTCACCTGTTTATTTGCCTTTAGCACCAGCCTCAGTGTGGCTATCTGTTCTCTTTTGGTACTGAGCAGGGACTTCAATTTGAGTATCTCCTCCATGCACTGCTCCTTGTCCTTGTCAAGCATAGGCGCCAACTCCCTGGCTGCAGCCCTCTGCCTGGACAGCTGCAGAGAACGATCCACAGCCCTCTGGAGATGTTTGATCTGGTCTCTGATGATGGCGTTCAGGTTGTAGATATTCATGGGCTCTTTCCGCAGGTCCCCACCTACCTCTGAGGGCACTGGAGATGGGCATGGCGAGATGCTGATGACTGGGGAGCCTGTGGGGTTGCGGGTGGGGCTGCTATGACAGGAGTCCACTGTGTTGGTTGCTGTCTCATTGTGATGGGTGTCTTTGGATGGGGAGTCCATGGGACTGCGTAGGGCCTCGGAGGAGCAGGCTGCAGATGCTGCGGCAAGGCGGCGTGCCAAGCGAGGCGAGAGCAAAGCCCGATGGTCGTCTGAGCCTTTCAGGCTGCCACTGCGGGTGACGCGGCTCTGGCGGTAGTAGTCCAGCATGACGCGGTTGGGTGTTTCGTTGTTGCACAGACAGACGTGGTGGTACAGCTGAGCCAGTTCCTCACTGAAGGTTACCAGTTCATCCTGTGCGGCATTCAGCATGCCCTGACTCTCTGTGGCTGTGCTCGCCGCTGCTCGAAGCTCTGCCTCCAGGCTCCCCACCCTCTCCCGGCTCTCACGATAACTACGCTCCAAATGAGTTACCTGCTTGGAAGGAATCAGTTGGAAATTTGCAACATAACAGGGTGCAAAACAGAAGTTAAGAGAAGTTAAAATCTTTCAATAAAAAAAGTATATGTTGTTGCAAAGGTTAATGCTGCAATTAATGCAGGAATAAAAACACAAATATACACTGCATGTAATAATGACAAACCTGTTCACTCAGTGCCTGGACCCTTTCGTCACTGTGGCTGTCTCCCTGCCCTTCCACCGCCTGATTGTACTTCTCCTTCAGGACCTTGAGCTCTGCTTTCAGGTCGATCACCTCCGTCACCGCCACCTTGTACTTACACTCCAGGATCTCAAAGCCGTGGATATCGGGATCATGGTGACCATTGGCCGGTGGTGATAAGGAGCCACCATCGGGTTTCTCCCTGTCCTGTGGGTCATCAAGCTCTTTATCTCCATTGAGACATTTCATGCTGTTGACACGCTCCGTCAGGCGATGGACCTGCTCATTCTGCTCGGTCAGGGCGCCATGTGTGTGCTGCAGCTGGGTCTGGGACTCCTGCAGATTCATGAGCAGCGCCGACTTCTCGCGCTCCACCTGCAGCATCGGAGAATACACTACCACATGAGAGGCGCTCAAGACAGTGAGAGAAAAATACAATGTTGCCAATGTGATTAATGATATAAATCTTCAATAAACTCAAGTGCAAAGCCTTTTACTTTAACGTTAACAGATCAAAATGTGTGACTTTCAAGTTCCAACCAACTGCAATTATAATGTGACCTACAGCATTTTCCCACAATAAAATTCTGATAAAAATAATAAAAGCAATATTCAAGTGCCGCTGATAAAAGTATGTATTCTGTATGACCTGCACAACTCCATAATATTAATGGGCTAATAAAGATAAAGAGAATGTACCGTGCAACCATCATTATTGGGCAGAAAATGCACAAACACAAACAAATCATGGACTTACAATACATCAGTTGAATTGTATTTTTGATTGTACAAAGGTATTTAAGGACATGTGTTGACTCAAAGCATGTTGGTGAAAACAATGGCAACTAAAATTAAGTGCTGATCGATTGCTTCATGATCAGTCATCCCCTAAAAGGAGTGCGCTCCCACAGCGCTGAAAGGGTTAAACTTTATTGATCCAACTCTTCCATTGCCAAAGGAACCTCAGCAAACAGAAAAAAATAAATGATGATAAATGCTTAGGGCGACACCCTAAATGCAATTGTGAGAGTTCTTTAACAGTGTCCATATTGAGAAAGAAAAAATAGTTTAAACAAAAAATTCAACCAGCGATTAGAAGCTTTATGCTGCTGGTGTTTACATCTTCACCAGTATAATCATCCTGAAAGAGAAAATTGATTAGTGAGTAATTGTGTTTACAGATAAAAGCACACTGCTAATATTGCAGCCACTAATCTAATTTTCTATTTCCCTCAGGGGCTCAGCTGAAATGAACAGTAATGACTTAATTAGATTTTAGCTTTAGGGTACTTGTCCCCCCTCTCCCTCTACAAAAGCCCACCTCTCTCAGGCCGCAGTTATGCGCGGAGCGGGTGCACTCACACTGGTCAAACGCACTAGGCTTTAGCCGAAAAAATGGTTTTGGCCCGGTGCGGAAGGACAGTGTGAGTGCGCCCTGAATCTACCTACAGCATAATTTTATGGTGTTCAACACACTGCATGTATTCCTCCTAAATGGGGTGCCTGTTTTACGAATGTATGTTGCACTAAGGTGACTCAGTGTAGAAGTGACTGCAAGATAAACACATTTCCTATACTAAATAACTGTAAATAAGCCCTATATTTATACTCTAATTATATGGTTGTAGCTTATCACAACGCGCAGTTGGAACTTATTGTGGTAGAAATGTGTACAGTGCCTGTGGAAAAACGCCTATGACATTTCCCCCTCCCTCTCTGGGCTTATTCCCTCGTCAGGTCTCTATTTCTGTCCCCTTGTCTCTAAACTAAAAGCAAAATGTAGTCAGGCTGTGTCTCTGTCTTGCCTATGCATCTGCTCCCTGTGCCTAGTGAAAGCAAATCACCATGACAGGGCTCCCGGCGCACCCAAATGTACTGCCTCTACTCTTTCTTCTTTGCTATGATTTACTGTAGCTTTATCACTCCCACAAAGTAAGTAGTACATATGAGAGCATACATTAAAACTATCGCTGCCAAAATCATTGAATAATTATGTGTTTCCAGATGCATTTTGTGGCCTAATATGTTTTAATTACTGTTTTTTGTTGGAAGACTAACATTCAGTAAAGCCTGTAATATTATGCGGTTCCTGTATTTCTTCTCATTCCCAAACTACCATCCTTGCTGTTACCAGTGGCACACAGCTGCTTTCATCAGTAAAGCAATGGATACTGAATACTGAACACTGAAAACCCATACACCAAACACATGCAGACACAAACCCACATCCACAGAGTGCATCAGGACAATTGATAAGACGCCTCAGTCTCTGCACTAAAAACTGAAACGTACTGTGGGAAAGGGGATCAATAGAGTCATCCTCTAATGTACCGTTGGCTCCAGTAAATTGTCTTGGGGTTAGTGTTGGTAGCAGCTTTAAAGCGACTGAAATCTTCCAGACAGTAACTCGACACACAGCCCATGTGATGTTTAAGTGGTGTCAGTGCTGACCTTCTAAATAACGTTCAATGATGCAAAAGTACTGACCAAAAAACAAGCTGCAAGTCAAAACTGGTGATTTTAACGTTATTTGATTTACTGTGGGGTTAACTGTTATTATTTTCTTATGACCCACCTGTAGCAGCTGCTGTTTGAGCTTCTGCATCTCTGACAGGTTGAGCTCACTGAACAGGTCTGGCACGGGGAGCAGGCCCTCTCCTTTTCGAACAGGTCGATAGTCCCCGTTCATCTTAGCCAATCCGGTGCCTGTGTGAACGTGGCCATTGCGGCGGTTGCTGTCCTCGTTGTTGCCGTTAGTTGCAGGGGTGACGCTGCCATTGGTGCCGTTGGTTCCGTTGGTCTCGTCAGGGAACTTGAGGCCATCGACGCCAGTGACGGTGAGCGCCAGATGGGCCCCTGCTCCGTAGACGCTGTCACTCAGACTGATGTGGTGGGCCAGTTCCTTTCTCAGAGTGTTCTTCTGCTCACGCTCGCTCTTGAGGGCATCCAAAGCCTCCTCCAACTGACCCTCAGAAATGTCCTTCAGACGTAATGCGTCTTCCAGCTGACTGTTGAGTAGGACAGTCTCCTCCTCTAGTACTTTGATTTCATGTTTCAGTCCCTCATATTCCACCTGAGGGGGTGCAGAAAGGACAGGTGGGAACAGTTTTGCCCTTTAAAATCTTAGTTAAAAATAAAAATGTGGGAACTAAAACCAAAACACAGCACCACATTACATTTGACTCAGTATAACAATATAATATTTTAGCTATGAATGGTGCTATCATACTATAGTCCATTTGAAAACAAACCTGGATGATGTGGGCGAAAAATAATGATAATAATGATCATAATGCAGGTAAAGGTTTCCATTTTTATTTCAGTTAAAAATGTCCACTTACTCACAAGGATGATATTATGTTGATATATGACCTTAATCTACTCCAGCATAGTACAGCTATTAAAAAGAGAGTGACTAAAGCCAATAGACACTGTATGGCACTGTAGGGAAATAAAGGATGGTTAGCAACTAGATGAGAGCACTGTTCGATCCACTGCATGCGGGAACTCATACTGAAAACATAAACAAGTGGTTCTGGAAGTGATATTGGCAAATTAAGCAAGTCATTCATCTTATAAATGAGAAGGGGCTTGGTGTCTCGTCATTAAAGGCGGAAAAATCTGTATGAGGAAAAATCTGCTAGTGTGTGTTGTAATTAGAAATTAGTTGAATAAGTTATTACTGACCTGGCTCTGCTTGAGCGTGGACACCAGTTTCTGCAGCGTGATGTTCTCCTCCTCCAGCTCCGTGTAATCCTGAAGAAGCCTGGTCTCTCTGAACTTGTATTCCTTGATCTCATCCCTCATCCGGTTCCTCTGCAGCTCCAGCGTCTCGTTACTCTGGAGTAGAGAAGAAGGGGATTAAAAGAGAAAAGCAGGGGAATAAACATGGGTACAATGAGGATGAGAGAGGAGGAAGAAGAGGATTGGAAGTCAGTATAACCTTAATCACAGAAAATTATATCTCTAAAACATACTTGTAGTCAACACTCTCTGACCCATACTATACATAATTCACATTCAAGTTTTAAAAAAATAATACTATTCCATGCAATATCTGAGTCTGAGAAAAGTGCACACGTTAGCATATAGTGTATGAGTGCATGAACCTGGGTGTAGTTGTGTCAGTGTGTCCATGCATGTGTATGAATGAATGAATAAAATTGTACTTACTTAATTGCTTACTTACTTACATTTAGACAATTAGTTTTCTTAAATATCATGTTAAAAGAGGCCTAATTTAATGCTAACGTTTGGTGAATTTAGCTGAAATCTTCCAATAGTCTGTAAGAAGGCATGTTATGGGAGCACAATAGTCCAAAATCTAAAGATTGGCCAGTTCCTGTAGTGTCTTGCTATAAGAGGGTTCATTCTACATTTGCTTGGTCCAGGTCACTTAAAATGCATTCCTTTGTTTTTACAGTAGGCAGTAGTGACAGTGGATAATTGTTCTCCTGAATTTTCTAAAGATTAACTACAGTACTGTGATGTGTATAAATGTGTACAGTACAATGCAAGTCCCGCTGCACAGAAGCATCAAATGAATAATGGAATAGAAAATCATGAAAATGTTTCAGTGTATATGCGCATGGATGTACTTCTTTCACTGCAGCGCTGCCTGCAGCTCCCCTGCAGCTCACTGTACATATGGCATAAGTGCTGACCCAGAGAGTGTCAGGAGTGAGTGGGTACACTCACAGGAGGAAGAAACTCAGAGACCTGAGACACATATGGTAAATTCTGTGCTCTTAACCTCCAGAAGCTCTGTTTATGTGTGTGTGTGTTCAGGGGTGGATGACAGTGGTGTTTTAAGAACTGGCAACTGAACTAAAACTACAGACCGTTATGATTCAATGAATCTTTTGATTTATACAGTAGATGACAGCAGTTCCTATACTCTTAAAGCTAATGGAGCCTCAACTGCAAAGTACACAGAAGTGCAGTACAATAGGACTGTACTGAGAACACTTTAATACTGATCCAATAAAATATCTGATGTCTTAAAAGCAGAAACCAAATGACAGACCTAATTACCATGAAAAACATACAATAACACATCTTTGGATGCTGTATTATTATTGATTACAAGAACCTCCCCTTGCTACATCCTGTCCACTTACATATTCATGACAAAGCAGGGGAATTACACTGAGCTGGGTATGAAGTGCACAGGATTAGAGGCCAATCATCAGTCACTGAGGCTCTATAGAAGCGTAGCTGATCAGGGGCTACAGAGGCAGGGGTCAGGGACAGTGCGGCACACAACACTGGCAATTAGCCTGCCACAGGGCCAAAATGGGCAACTCACCCCTGATCTGGGGTGCACAGTACAGACTGGGACTGTGACAGCTTTATTGAATTCATGATACAATGGGAAATATGGCAGAATTCCAGCCATGTATTCATTCATCATTACCACCGCTGTTGCTGCAGTAATGGGGAATAAATCCAAAATGTTTACACAGGATAGGGAATATATATAGTCATATTTTGTAGGTTTAGGCATAAGAAAATATATACTCTAGGTGGTTGTCTTCTACATGGGGGAATTGGGGTGCTGTGATTTTTTAAAAATGTTTTATTTCCTATGTTTGTATGAAACTACAGACTAAAGACAACCAAACTAAACTTCCTCTGGCTGAAGTAAACTTTTCGCATAAGCTTTAATTCTTGTTGAATCTGTATATGGTAATAGTGTTTGTGAGAGATCACTTGGAGGCTTTTGATTAGACGTGGCTTGTGACAGATGAAGCCCCCAGTGCGACTGCAACAGCTGCTCCTCATGATGAAAAGGCAACTCCACCTAATTAATGTGCATCACACATGCAAATGAAGTTTTCAAAGATAGCCAAAAGCCATACATGTGTATGTGTGTGTGTGTGTGTGTGTGTGTGTGTGTGTGTGTGTGTGTGTGTGTGTGTGTGTGTGTGTGTGTGTGTGTGTGTTTGTGTGTGTGTGTGTGTGTGAAGGAAGAATAACAACTCATCATGAATATGTCGACTACACTCTACAAGGGAGTCAGCTTCCCAATTGAAAATATTATTACCATAATTGTACCTGTTGTGTAGTATGACATTTCTCTGCTTACTTTCACACTGACATATGTATCATTTTCAGAAAATTGACAGAGTAACAACACTCCTTGATGAATGTAGTGAATGAGAGTGTGTGTCCTGTGGGTGTATTGCTAGGTTGAGTCATGAGAGGCTGGCTCACTCTATCCCTACACATGTGCCGAGCTCAGGGCATTTCTCTTATTCCCCAGCTTAGCACCGGATTTGCCCCCCACAATGGGGTCGTGGCAGCGGCGTCTGACCCAAGGTCGAACTCCTGCACTGCCGGACACAGTGGCTGCAGACGTATGAATGCATGAATGCACACTTCGCACGTACGGATATGCATATTGTTTTCTGTGTCATGTTCTGCCCGTCACTGTGACCTTTTGGCTTTTTATCAAACACACCGATCTCATGTAAGTTCATGTCCAGTAAATAATAAGAATGAGGAAAATAGTCTTCTTAAAGTTCAAGAAATTACAATAATGTAAGATGCAAAAATAAGAGAGTTTGTTGTACTTTTCTTACAATCCCAAGTTACCTTTTTCAAAAACTCTTTCACAACAAAGAGTTTGCACAAGCATGGACGGAGCTGCAGATTATTATTTTTTATTTCTCTGCCACAAAATGCCTTCAGTGACCAAATATTTCAAAATAAAGGGCATCTTTTACTCAAACCACCAAAACTCTATACAACTACAGTTAATTTTGCAAATCTTAAATACACAACTTTTTCCAATTAAATTGTACTGTATTAGTATCTAAACAAAAACAACAAAAGCATGATGAATACCAGGAAAAATGTGTCTGTATGACAGAACGAGTTCTACTGTCAACTAATACGAAGTAGTTTTCTCATCATATTCCTGATTTCCCTGAGTTTACCTCGTCATATGTCTGGCATGAACTGGTAAATACAATGCAGAAGGCGCACTCTGTAACCGTTGACAGGCTCACCTCTCGTAGCTCCTGCGCGAGTGCGTTGAGCCTCTCGTTCTCGGATTGAGCGTTGGACGCCACCGAACGGCTTAGCGTCATCTCCGTCTGAAGCACCAAAAGACGGCCCATGTAGTAGGCCTCCTTAGAGGCTGACTCCTGCAGCAATGTCTCCTCATTGGTCTCCCCGTCCTCAGCCACCTTACGCTGGTTGGTGTAAGCCTGGCCGAACGCCTGGAGAGTAAGAAAAGGAGGGATGGTAAGGGGTCAAATTAAAGGAAAACATTACCTAATTAGTTTTATAAACCACCTGCCTCTTTCACATCTGACCTGCTGTTGGAATACTCATCACCAGCCAGCAGAGCAACAGTAGATGTTGGTACAGATCCAGTCACTGTCAACATTGTCCTGTCATAAGGATTTCAGTTATGGTCAAACAACTCGAATAAATGACACACACATTTTTCCCACTCTGTCGATGTAAAATCACAATTCATTCATAATCAGAGCACTTTTTATACAGAAAGTTACTGATTCCCTCAGCAGACATGTTCTAATTCAAGTTACGATTGAGGGGACACTGATCCAAATTCTGTCATATAACATCAACATCCTAATCCATGCGAGGGATTTGCGCCCACTGGCATGCAGAGTAAAGCTAGCTAAACATATTTCACAGTTATGGCCACTAGGCGTACTCCCGCAGTACTTTTAAACACTGAGAGCACAGACAGCATACTTGCAAGGGTTGTCCCTGAAGGATACCTGCTTTCTATGTGGGATGATGTTTCACTGTGATCAATAGACACACTGTTCCCATTTTCCTGACACAGGTTTTCACGGCACTGAGAGCTGACTTGTCATTAAAAAGGAGCCAAGGCTTGATTGAGAAAATCAAAGCAGGCATCAACAGCAAAACACACCTACCATACTCAACCTACTGTACCAAGTGCTGGGTAGACTGCATGGACCAACAACAAATTTAGAGATACAGTTACTTTGTGCAAGGTTAAGGGAATACCATATCATTTCAACTGTATGAACGTGCAATCTTGCACTATTTTCCCGACGAGGTTGCCTGAATGTAGAAATAATTTGATGACTTGTAAAGGCACTCCTTGACACACACGCAGCAGATACCTTAGTGGTTCGATAAATACTATGAACCATCCTTCAGGTTCTCAGCAGATCGGCAGAAAAAATGGGTGTGTTGCCCACAGCGGCCCCTCAAAGAGACAATGGATCAATACAGCTGTCTCTGAAAAAATATTTTGTGGTTTACAATTGCCACATGAAACTCTGTATGCATGCACAGCAAGAACCATGTATAGCGTTCTGGATGCAATTCCTGAACAGAATCAGAACAAATCATAAAAAAGCAGCCTAAATCATAAGCGAGGGATATATTTTAGACTAGAGTATTAATGATTCCCAAAGAGTCTTCCCAATCCAGCCGTGACATAATAACAACATTTTCTGTTTCTCTCAGAGATTAATCATTTATAAGGTACAAACATCCATTATTCGGAGACATGAGCTCCAGAGTGCAGCTATCCTTTCTTTCCACTGTGATAGTAATTTTTAATTTTTCTGTTTGCTTCATGATTCATGAGCTAACAGGCGATAAGTAGTATGGACTATGCTGTGGTCCTGTTAGACAAGGGAAATCTATTAGGGCCAGAAATCTACTTTAGTACAGATCTTGGAGTACATAAAGCACTGGCACAGAGAGGAGTTGTATGTTTGGCCATTGTGATGATGAGCTATGAGTCCACACCTCTTTGTTGTTACCAAATAAATTGGTATGCAGTTCCGTGTGAATGAATGAGATTAGGCTATCTACTGGCAGTGAGATTTGAACATCAGCTAATTAGTTTTATTGACCACCTGCTTCTTTCACATCTGACCTGCTGTTGGAATACTCATCACCAGCCAGCAGAGCAACAGTATATGTTGGTACAGATCCAGTCACTGTCAACACTGTCCTGTCATAAGCATTTCAGTCATGGTCAAAAAACTTGAATAAACTACAAATGATACATGCATTTTTGCACGCATTGTCGATGTAAAATCACGATTCATTTACGTATTGTAATTAAAATAAATAGAGCAATTTTTAAACAGAAAAGTACTGATTCCCTCGACAGGCATGTTCTAATTCAACAGCTCATTAATTTGATGAATTACAAATGTAATAGTTAGCATATGAATAAGAGCAGTCCAGTTGTCCACAGAATATTCTGCCACTCAACCATCAGAAACGTTATAATGACTAGAAAACCCTCATGCAAAAATACTTTATTATAATCATGTCTAGTTTTCCCTCTCAGTCTCTCTCTGCATCTCTTTTATTCCTAGCTCTCTTTCACACTGTTTTGTTCCCTCGCCCCAGCACTCTCTCTCTCTCTCACTCTCTGGGGAGGCACAGTGTGATAATAGTGAACGATTAAGAAGGAGGGCCTCGCGAACAAAAAAAAGCTGATTAATTCCAAGCACAGTGTGACTGAATGAGCTTGTACAAAGTGGGAGGCTGTCAATGTCCGAGCAGGCCTCACAGCAACAGAACAATAAGACTTCTACTAAGTGGAAGGAGCGAGCAAAGGTTTACATTCTGTTCTGTGACAGCAGACAAATTCAAAAGAGAAGGGGCTGGGTATTGTTTGAAATGTTTTGGTCCAGATGCTGAAATGTTGCCTGTGTTTTTCAGTATCTATATATAGTTTGAGGAATAGAAACATGTTTTTTGTTATAATTTCTTAACAAAGTAGTTACAACATATTGGAAAAATATTGATACAACTCATGTATGTATGTCTGTATGCTGAATATGAAGCTTCAGCCAGCACTGAAAGCAGCAAGAAATATTCTACCTGACTCTGTCTATTGGTAACAAAGTTCCCCTACCAGCGCCTTACTTCACTTATAACCATCTGTTTGATTACAAAAACAGAGGGAATGACCTGAAGTGAGCTCGCCAGGCAACTAGCAGAGACTTCAGGAATGTTACTGCCAAGAAATAGCCCGGCACATAACCCTCTGTAAAACTATCACTTGTTTTTAATAGTTGTTTAGTACAGACTACACAAATTAGATATAAAGTGATTATTAGTGTGGCAGAATGTATTGCCTTTGGACAGAGCCAGTCTAGCTTACTGTTTATGCTAAGCTAAGCTAACTGGCGGCTAGCTATAGACTTACATTTAACGGACAGATATGAAGTAAAAAATGTTTTACTAGTTTAATCAGCAGTACAAAACTTTGCCTAAATAAAAAATAACAAAAGGGCCTTAATGTATGACTTAGTTCGGGAAATATTTGAACAAAGAATAAGTAGGGTAAAGAATAGTCTTACCAAACATTCTATGCCAACTTTCCACACTCATTTCATTCAGTATTTAGGCCTGATAAACATGCCAGCTGACTAAAAGTGACAACCACACAGTACAAGACACACAGACAGAAGGACTGTCCCAGTTTCAGGCAGTGATTCAGCAGCAACTCATCCACGGAGAATCGGTGGGCCTTGGATGCGTAACGAGAGGCAGATGGTTTCGTAACAACCCTCCTTCACGGGCTGAGCTGTGGTCCTCGAAAACACGCTCGCTCCATCTGGCTACTGCTCGTCCTCTTAAAGGAAGTCACAGTGTGTGACAGTGATGGCTGAGGCTCAACATTTACACATAAACGAGCACAGGTTGCTCTGGCCCTCCTAATGCTTTTGCACCATAGTTTCTGTTGGGCTAAAAATAACATGGTGACGGCTTTGTATTTTTTCAGGCTAATCACATAAACGTCACTACCAATAATGCATGCTGTATCATAATAATAGATAGATTTGCATTAGCCCTGTACAGTATGTGTCCTTATTAGTAGACATAATACCGTTATTTGAGCCAGATAACATGTGAAGGACAGTAGTCAAGATTAAAGTTTAATACCATTTCCTCAGGATGATTTTAATATGGAGTCACTGATTGGCAGCCTGTTCAGGTTTTGTGTACAGAAAACGTCCTAATGCATTCAACCTTGGGGCTCCTCGGCCTTCTGTGCCTCAGTGGATAAAGTCTGAACAATAGAGTCCCCCTCTGTAGATATTCATCCCTGGGGCTATGGAAAGACAAACACGCAGAGGGAACAAACCAACCACTGCACCAGTGTGAGAGGAGGAGCCTGTGCAACCCTGAAATCCTTCCCTGTCTGTTGCAGCTCCTAATAAGGAGTCAGGGGAGGACCTGTGTGTGTGTGTGTGTGTGTGTGTGTGTGTGTGTGTGTGTGTGTGTGTGTGTGTGTGTGTGTGTATACACCATGCATCTATTTTTACACCCAGGAGGTTGAAGAAGAGTAAACAATTTCTACATCAGCAATTAATCTTCACCAAACTTTCATAATTGGACATTCCATTTCTACCCAGCTGTATATATCACTGTAAAAATAAGTGGCAAGAATGATGTGTATTTAAGTTGTAAAATGATGGGAATTTAAATTAGATGATTACCTAATATTTACAATTGCCATGTCTAAATTATTTATCACGTTACAGTCAGAAATTATGAATGGATAACGCGTGAAAGAGAAATTAAATTAACTTAAATTGAGGCTTTAAATGACACCATGGCAGATGAAAATCAACCAGCTGTGCTAAGTCATATATATTTTATGAATGTACAAGATGCGAAATGTGCCACTATTATTGCTCAATTTGAGACAGTACAGCCTTAAATCTAGATCATAAGTTTGATACAAATATCAACCAAAAGCCATCCTGCAGAGCTCTAATCTCTGTCACTTTGATAAGTTATGGGTAAGCAGAAATCAGGGTATTAGAGAACTCATAAGACGTGACACTCTTGAAAAACATACAGTCACAACAGACATATACACAGATCAACACACACACACACACACACACACACACACACACACACACACACACACACACACACACACACACACACACACACACACACACACACACACACACACACACACACACACACACACACACACGTGTACACTGTTCTGTCCAGATGGTCCGCCCAGCCAACCACATCAGGGATTTCAGTACCATGGAGAGAGACATGTAGTACTGCTGTTGAGAATCCGCGCATCTGTCGTGCGTGTGTGAGAGAAAGTGAGAGCAGACAGTTTTTTTCTTGCTGCAGCATGTCATTCACTTGTTTGATGGTCAGTTGTATAACATGCCATGCCACTGTCACGAGTGTTTGAGACCAAGCCAAAAAATACATTAAAAAAAGTCCAGAGGGAACAAAACAACAGCTCAAAATGAATCTCATAAGTAATACAGCATTGAGAGCGCAACCAATAAAAGAGACGTAAGTCTGAAGAAGCATGCAATGTGTCAACCTCCAGTCCCAACAAGAAAACACACACACAAACACACATCAACTTGAGGTGATGACACACAGGATTTATTCCTGATTCACTCACTCCTTTTGACAACAGGGGAAAAATATGAGTTTCCTCTTTACAAATTGTCTCTGTGTTCTGTCAGTTTTGTCAATTACAAATGATGATGTGATGTCCCCTGTTTGGTTAGTAAATAACTTGCAAATTCTGCTTATTTTCATGTATCTGAACAATACTTAACCCTTGTCTGATAATTCTTTCACAAAATATTCACTCTTTTGTAATGGTGGTAATCTAGAAAATAAAATGTACTGCTGCAGTTGCTCTGAATAAGAAAAAACAGTATTTTTGTTAAAGGGAAACTGCAGTCATTTAGTATTGGATGTTAATAGTTGGGGGGGGGGGGGGGGGGGGCGCTACGACAACACAAGAGTGGGTTTTAAAAACAACAACGTTAGAATCAAATAAGCAGAGGCCAATACATCCTGAATTTTATTCTCTAGTATGGGTCAAACACTGGAGCCTATTTCCCACAATGCAACTCAACAGCGTCTTTCTCTTACTACTTCCTAAAAGCCAACTCCTTTTAAACTCTACACTTCCATGCAGGCTTTCTGTTAAAATTCTTAAATATGAAGCACACACTGAAATTACAATTATTACTGATATACAGAGCTCCCTCCAGGGCCACAGAAAATATTACCAGATGAGTGGCACTTTTTGTGAAGTGAACTTTTCCATGTAAAATCGAGGGAGTGTCCCTTTCAATGGAAGTTATTAGAGGAGCACTGTGTAGGTTTTTTTCTCCCATCTTGTGGTAAAATTGTATATTGCATTTAAAGGAATAGTGCTCTCTAGCGCCTCACTTTTTCAAAGGGAGGGAGTTGTAACCTGGTTGCAACTACGGTAAGTGCTATGTGCCAAGTAGCTGTTTACATTCATTTTCTGATTATGCCGGTCATGTTGCCTTTTAAATTCTCCTTTTCGCTTTTGAGGCGATGAGGATTCCTTCTCCTGGGGCGTGGCATACATTTGATCTTGCATTATCAACAAAAGTGCAATGCAGGCTTTCAAATTTGCTGTGGCAGTGACAAGCGTTTCTCACTGAGCTCCTTCTCCAGTCTTCCACAGTCAACCTTAGTTTAGCCTTATCTTTAGGTACCACGTAGTGCTTTATGTCCCTCTCGGCTGTTCATAGTATCTTATGACTGGAAGGACAGTCCTATGTAAATAAAGATAAGAAATTATTCCCTGAGGAGGATAAGTCAGATTTATGGCTGAGGTAATTGTAAATCAATGAGGACTTATTTATGAATGAAGACGTTGATTTGAAGTAATACATTACTTAAAATGCTTCACAGTGACCCTTTAAGCATCACACAGAATTTAGGCTTACTCTGACACCCAATCAGAGTGACGTTTAATACATACCGTAAAGGACAACTCCTTTTCAGTTCAGTATATTTAGTATCCTAAAGAAATATGTACTTGTGTGATAAACTTGAAACCCACTTCCATGATGTAGCAGGTTTATGGGAAGCGTTGCCCCGGCATATTTCGTCTTTTGACAAGGACACAGAAACGTCCCCATGTGCTTCTCAGCCACAGGGAAAAGTGCCAAGTCAAGAGATCTGTCAACTATAAAAACACACAAGCACATTTTCACAAGCGAAAGGAAGCTGGGTAATCAGAGCCCAACAACAATGGAGGTCAGTCACACAAACAAAATTAACTAATTTAAAATATGAACTGTGTGTGCCGACAGAACGTATTGCCCTTTGTGAAGTTTTAATTACATATTGATCACTAGATAATGCTAACAATAAATAAAAATAAAGTTTTAAAATGGAAATTATCGTACAGGCAATGCATTGTGTGTGTGTGTGTGTGTGTGTGTGTGCGTGCGTGTGCGTGTGTGTGTGTGTGTTTCTGTATGTTTTAAGCCATCAAGAGCCCTCTACAGGGATGTTAATAGTTCATCATTGTAATGATATGAATGTTTTATACATACTAAAGAGGGTACATGTAAATTACCCTGCTTTCCGTTCCTCCTTACTGAAATGCTATGTAATGCAGCAAAGTCTATTATTCTTCTGATAACAATATGCTATTATACAGACATAAAAAAATCTATAATGCAGGATAATAGCTGAAAAACGTCTTAATGTGCTTTATGGTGGAAAATCCCTGTCAGTTACAACAAAAACACAATAGCGTCAACAACCAAAACAATGTGCACAGTACAAGTGGAAAGGTCTGCCAGGGGACAGTCTATATTTAGTTTAAAAGACATGGCTAGTTAAAATGATTCAATTTGGCAAAAGTCTGCTCCTGATAAGAAATGGTTGGATTATTTCCCAGAATGCCCATCACTTATGTGTGCTCAGTCTGAGCCTGACTGGATGGACGCTGAATTGTTAGACAGAGAGGCAGCTGGGAGGATGATTTGTTAAATCCCATATGACTCTTTTTTTCCTATGCTTTCTCCTGAAATCCATCCTCACGTTCTACTTCCCTCCTTACTACAGCTTACTACGATCATAACTTCGGCATATTAACTGCTGTGTCAATGACGAGCCATTATATCTTCTACAATGTTCACTTTTTCAAGTTCTAGAATACTTTTTGAAAGATGAGAGTCACAATATAAAGAGGCAAACAGGATTCAATGCCTCACTTTTATGAAGGAAGCTCTGATCAGAGATGACAGACAGATAAAAACAGTAATAAACTGCACAAACTGAACCAGCTGTAAATGTGTCATTTGTAGCTTTCTGTCTGCTTGGTAATGCGCCCTCCAGGAGATCATGTCAACCACAAAAACATGTGTCCTACCATTCAGTTCTAGCACACAAATACCTATTAAAAATACCCATGGCTACAGGCACACTCAGACATGCACTTCACTGGTATTCATCTTTGACTCCCGCCATTAGTTTGTAGAGTGAACAAGAGCCGTCAGGTTGAAATGGAAAACCAAAAAAAAAGCACTGAGTGAGAAGAAGACAAGGCTTTAATGCATTGTGCCCTCTGAGTGTCCTGACACAGACAGAAGGAAGACTTAATTCATCTATGAAGCAACCACCAAAACACCCAGAGGTTAAAAAGTAAACATTATATATTAGAGATGCACGACCCAGTTTTTTCTGATCCAATCCGATACCGATACCAGGGCCAATCGGCCGATACCCGATACTGATCTGATACTACTCGGTGCATCTCTATTAAATATAACTGAGAAAACAACAAATCAAGTTGGCTAACTAGCCGACTTGAAAGTTTATGAGAAAAATTACAGGAATATAGCAATCTCAGATTCCCAAAGCCCATGTTGACATATTGAAAGAAATATTTCAAAACCCATAGATTTATGAAGGAAAAGACCCTCCCCTCCCAGTGTCCATTTTTCTGAAAAAATAAGTACGGTAGCGCGTGGATAAAGAATTTTCTGATTCTACTTGAATTGAGCCTTGAATACATGATGTGTGTCAATTTAAACGATAATTTTGAAAGAAAGTTTCAGTTCGTCGTAGGTTTGTCATAGTACCATAGTAATCTATGTAACATAGTGAAGATAATTCAGGTTTGCAGTGTGTGTGTGAAAGGGGCTTCAATAACGGAACAAACAAACAAACAAGTACAAATGGCCCATTTTTCTATTACCTACTTTCTGCTCCTAATCTCTCAAAGGACAAATGTTTTTAGTCAAATATTTTTATCCATCCTTGTCCAGAGTCCTTTAAGTGGTTTCTCCCTCCATCATAATCTTCCAAAAATGACAACAGTACTTAATTGAGGCTCATAATGGAAATAGTCTGAGTCACCTCCGTCAGTCAAGTGTTCAGGGACTTGCTTGGGGTGAAGAATAATTAAAGTGCTAATGTAGGGAGTACGAGATCGACCCTCTCTGTCTTCCCTTTGCTACACACCTCCCACCCTACTTCCTACAGTCCTTCATCCATTTGCTTGACTAAGAACCATTTCATGGGACAAGGAAGCTAAGATAAAAGAAAAAAAGTCCTGACAAGGGAAAGTGAGCTTGGATGAGTGTGCTGAGAGTGATGATGATGGCACAGAGAAATAAAAAAGATGAAGGTGTTGAAAGCTCACAGGCTGATCTGTATTCTGGGTCAGTGCCAGCAGACGCACAAGGCACACAAGAGAGGGAGACGGATTCAACTGATAACTTTGTCTCCACCCTCCGTCGTGGGTCTCTTCTGATAAAGAGGACTCAGCCATGCCAGACAAACACCGACAACAATGGAAAGGCTAGTCTGCACACAGTGAGCCTCTTAGTATTGATACATGGGGCCTCTGAGTGACTCAGTGCTTTTGTGCAGCCACAGGAGAGCCTCCATGCCAAGCCGCAGACCTGTGGGAATTCTTGCACAGGCTGTGGTGATGTCAGCGGTAGCTTTTCATCAGGCACATGAAAGTCTTTAAGCAGGATTTCTAATCTTTGTTTTTGTCTCTTATTGCATATCAAAATACATTTCCAGCAATTGGGCTGGGCATCTGCAGATTAATTCCATACCTGATATTATGATCCACTACACTTACAGCAGGCATGATACAGGATAAATTAAGAAGTTTCGACTTATCAGCCAGTTTATTGTTTCCGTATTAAGCTATACAGTTAGGCCAACCAAGATGCTTGGTCACAACACCATTATGTAGCGTTAACACCGTCCGCATGAATTAGCTTCAGGTATTTATTAGTATGATCACTCATTTGCTTTTTCTGCCGCAGATTTGCACCCGTTCATGTCTTTGCATTGACTTTGTATAAAATTGCACCACGCATTTTGCTCGAAACATGGGCTGTGAACACACCATTACAATATTCACTCAATATTCTCTGCATCTTAAAGAAAATGGAGACAATACTACTATACATAAACACTTCATCAAAAACATACATATATACATACTTCTCTTAGCTCTTTCTCTTAGCTCTTTCGGTTTCATGATCTCACTTGACATCAGGTCTCTTGTGATGGAGGACAGGGTTAATTATATGGGTTAACTAGGTTGATGATTTAATAAATGTCTAATCCTATTTGTCCTCTAACAGCATAGAAGTGACAAAGACAGATCCTCTGACCCTGATTCTGGGTTGCACACCCATTATAAGTGCCTGTTTGGGTGTGCGTGTGTTCATGCATGCCAGTGAGTATGTGCACTGTATCTGAAATAAGGGTAGATGGGCCGGACCTTCAATGGATCATGCTCACCCGTGCTCTACATCATTGCTGGATATATAATGGCCTCGGGTCATCAAGATGGGAGGCTTCTTTTTTCTCAGAATGCAGAGAGGATAAGCATGAAACTAGACTGGAGCTGAAACTAAATTGCTCTGTCTAGACCAAAGAAAGGTAGAATAACTAAAGTCAGTGATGCTTTAAAGTACTTCTTTTTGATAAAAAAAATACATCATGTGAACAATCAAAATAGGCAGCAGATGGCACAACTATAGTTATTAAATTCGAACAAGGAAGACCTTTGGGTTGCAAAATCAAAAGTATTCCTTTTGAAAGGACAGGCTGCCTTTTTGCTATGCTTTCAGAGTTTGCAGCACACACAGCTAAAGTAGAAGACTAATCAATATAGCAGCCAGCAGGCAGGGGAGTCCTATTCCCTTTTCCCTCTTACCAACTACTGTATTTCACTGCAGCAAAGAGGAGCTTTCTGAAAAACATAATCTATGCAGGACTGGGCGGGTCTGAAGTGTCTCTGCAGAGAAAACAGCTTCATTAAGTCCTGTTCCCTCTTCATGTGAGGATCTTGACATTTCAGAAACAGGGACAAAATGAAAGAGTAAGTAAGTAAGTAAATAGGTAAGTAAGTGTATATTGGGCATGTAGTCTTTTCAACTTTTTATGACTAAATTATTCTATACAGCGACAAGCCCCCACTTTCTCTCTTCCTCCCCTCTTCTCCATTAAGTCATAACAACCTGAAACAACAAAGAGACACGGCCGATGGGCTGGAGTCACTCACCATCTCATATCCTGCCCCCTCCCTTTCTAGCCTCAATCAAACATCCACAGCTACCACCCCCCCAATCCACTCACCCCTCCTGCTACACATATACACATGCCGGAAAAGTGGTCCTGGTGTGTGAGTCAACTACAAAGATAAATGACCTTCCCTCGAGGTCCTGACAAAACAACATAACACACATATCAACCCCCCCCCCCCCCCCCATATAAAACCCCACAGGCCAAACAGAAGGGCAGACAGGTCCTTATCTATATGCCTAACTGCATCCCTGAGCCTGTTGCTGAGGTCACAGGTCGCCAACACCACCAGACCAGCAGAACATTTCTTTTCTCCAAACAATAATATCATTCAAACAGAAGGAACGCTAAAATAATTTGTTAATGGCTATGCTTCAGATAACCACAGTGACTCCAAAAGAAAGCATTCCTGAGTGGGCTGCTTACTTAAGTGCTGCTAAACCTGATTTGGCTCTATTTCCACTGCTGACTGCCTTCCAGCAGACACCTCAAGGTGCCAGACACAGTTCCATCTCTAATAAAGGCTATGTAAGTGACTGATTCAACAGCTGTTGTGCATGATCTACTTTGAGGAAATGACACAGAATCTGTTTGATGTGTTTCAACATCATGCACTGATTTCCACAATGCACGCTACAGTATACACAATAGTGCGCAGCTTAGCTCAGGCATGGTACATTCTCACCAAACACAGCAGAAATCAATGCATAATTCCCACTTCACTCCAGGGAGGGACCATAGGGGAGGATGGGGAAGATATGATGAGGGGGATGGTGGGCTCATGGTGTAGAGCACAGAAAAACAGGGAGCAACACCATCTCATGAGATATTGATTCAGCCCCTCCATCCATGTTTACTGCCTTTCCTCGAACCCCAGCTAATGTAAAAGTAGATCAAACAGAAGGAGGAGGAGGAGGAGGAGGAGGAGGAAGCGCAGCGTAGGGAGAAACCTGTAATGTATCCTTTCTTCCCGCTCAAGACAGATTGATTTACAACCACGGCTGTTCTATTTTGCTATTGTTATCCCTGAATCGGAGGCCCGTTAAACACAGCAGGGTGTACTGAGCATTTTCAAGTTAATAGATGTTAATTAGCATTAAAGTTTTGATAATCTTTTCATTCAATGTTGATTCACCACCTCAAAGTAAAAGAAAGAGCCAGATGCGTCTTGACACATAACGTTAACTCTGCTGCTTCAGATTCATCTTGAGCACTCTCTGATATATCCAGTTGTGCTGTTCCGTGCTGTATAAGACACAGAAGGTTTGACGACCAGTGTGACTTTGACAGGTCCTTCACTGGGCTTCATTATTCACTCTGAAGGAGTCAAGTCAACAACAGCTTCACACCCTCATCACTGGTGCCTGATGACCGAGCAGTCACATGACATTAACTTGACTCATGCAGATAGTTAAATCCCAGGGGGAATGGATCGACTGACAGCAAATCTATCATCTACAGGATAATCAACGTGTGTTGTTATTTGTGAATTTGACAGCTGACCCTTGAGAATAATGCACTTTTATAACACTGTGCACACCGCGCTTACTGCATTGGTTATCTAGAGCAGATTTTAAAGTCAAATGGCAGGAAACACAAAAATCAGTCTTAAAACTGATGATTTCATGTGACCTGATGAATCATGACTGAATCTTTATTTTCAGGTATTTCACGTTACCATGTGATGCAGATGTCTCTAGGGATCTTTCTCAGCCTAAAGCCCTGAGAACAGAACTGACCTGTGAACTGACTGTTCTCATCTCATCACAAATGTCAATTCTTCAGCAGACTTGTAATTTTGAAGAGATAAGTTATGACAGTAGCTGAAATTACTTACTTTTGTTTCACACTCCTCTTCAGGCTAACATGTTGCAGAGATGTTCAAAATGAAAAGACTAGTTTTGTTTTAGACACTCAAATGACTTATTAATTGGGGAGACTAAGAGAGATTAAAGACAGGATTATTTTCAGAAAACAATGTAATGAAATAAAATAATCTTGGCATATAATGACTTTATGACTACAAGGCTGCACTTTAAGTGCTCTCAATCAACCTGGTTGACAGTGCGATGAAAACATCCTTGTTAACCATAACACACTGTTCTTCCCACTCTGCAGTCCTCATTCCGCCTCTTACTGAATCCTATCTGAGGTTGATCTGCCCAGAGACAGCACTAACAAGACAGAACCACGGGGTAATGGTGTCTCCGTCACTGCTTAGGCAGCTATCCAGAGACATACAGTACATACACACACAGGGATACAAGGAATGAGAGAGCGAAGGGGGCCAGCAGGCAGAGAGAGAGAGAAAGAGAGAGAAAGAGAGAGAGAGAGGGAGGAGTGAAAGAGCTTGATGTAGGAGGGGAGAGGACACCACAGAGCAAGAACACACTTCTGTTTTTTTAGAACCAAAATAGCTCTTGGCATCCAATTTCTGCTCGGCCCGTGCGGACAAATAATAGAAAAAAACACTGCACTGAAGAGCAGCAGCAGCTTTAAAAGTACTTGCAGAGGGATAAAGATCTACGAAACCATGTCATGCCAAGGATTTTTTCCTTCATTTTCTATAAATTGAGTAGACAAACAAAGAGGTCATGATTTTTTTTTTTAAATATCATTATCTGAGTGGGAGTATTTTTAGAAATTCATCTCTTTGGGTTTTGGAGTGTAAGCTATTTGAAAACTTCATCTTAGGTTCTGGGAAATTGGGAGAGAAGAAAATAATCAGTAATCAATAATGAAAATATTCAATATTGCAGTCCAGATTTCCACTAGAGGATGTTGGTCTGTTTGTCCCCCTAATCATGGCCTTTTGTTGTCATTTCATTGGCTGAAAAATATAGCCAGATAGAAATGTGCCAGTTTGGTTCAGCAAGATTAAATTAGTTCGTTATTACAGCAGCCTGTCTGTGTGTGTGTGTGTGTGTGTGTGTGTGTGTGTGTGTGTGTGTGTGTGTGTGTGTGTGTTAGCATAGTACAAGCACTGCTCTAGTCAGCAGTTCTTCACCAGCTGGGACTTGGACTGAGGGCAGACAACCAGTACATGTGGCGCATATGTGTCACCACAGACCATAACACAGTAGGAACACACATGCAAATCTGGTCAGCTTGCATATACTGTACCTGCACACACAATAGCATAAACAAAATCAATGATAAAAACATGCTTCAAGCATGGAGAGATTATTTTGTACATATGATACAACAGTCTGTTGTCTGTTAGGGCATTGTTATTGTATAACTCAATATCTGGTCAGACATGAAAGATTTTTTGAAAAATGAACACTGACTGGAGCAAATAGATAATACAATCTAAAAAAAGGATGGTGAAACTGATTTTTGGTCTTTCCAACAGTTAGTCAATCCCAGAAGCAATTCCAATTTCCATTTGCAGTTCCCATGCCCCTTTTCAGCACCTCTCCTGTGTATAGCGGGAGTATACGTGATGTTATTATAGTGGCAGGTTTGAACTCTGTCATTCGCTCTCATATTTATTGAAGTGCGACAGACAGGACGGAAGCAGGACGTGTTATTTCTGTGGCAGTAATATCACCTCCGGAAAATGTTCCCTCTCTCAGGCGAGATAGCAAGGACGGAGAGACAGGCAGGTGAGGACGCAGAGAATACAATGGGTGCAGACGTTAACGGATGACAGATCACAACAAAGAGCCCTGCTGATGTAATGGCAGAGTCACAGCTGACATTGTTAGAGCTACCAAAATCAAAGTTTTACTACACAGAATTTACAAATTATGCAAAAATAAGCGGACTACATATGAAGCATAAGGCCCACAAATAATTTTCTTGAATTGCCCTTCGCTAAATAAAGTTGCCTGAATTGAATTGAACAAAATATATTGTATGTTAACATGGTCTTCTGATGCTGAGAAAGAGCATAATAAAGCAGGCACATCCACTTGCTCATTGTGACAGGTCTATTGTATTTGTACAAAACTTTAAGATGGAAGATGAGGCTATAAAAAAGTCTTCACATCAGACTCTTTGCCTCTTGTTATTGTTTCCTCTTCTCTGATTCCCCTACATACACACAGTCTGACAAAATGTTTTGTCCCTCGGCTTCTTTCTGTTCTCTGTCTCATCACATTCTCCATATCATCCACCACATTACTTATCATTCAGTAATCCATAAGTGTGAGGTATAAGCCGGACAGGGCTCTGCTGCCGGCTATATCAGGCTGTCCGAGGCTGTCTCAGGCTGTCTCAGGCTGTCTCTTTATCTTACCATGTTGCTGTGAGCTGCACAAAGATCACGCTGATACTACATGCGAGTCAAAACAAAATGCTCAACTTGTCAAGTGTTGGAATAAAAGGGCATGAGGAAGAAAGTGGCAGATGCAAATATATAGCCATTAAAAAATGCAACATGGGTGTTGGGTGCCACATAAGCTGAGTATGTGATGTTTTGATTTTGATTTGGCTACATATAAGAATAAATTGAGCCAACTGTGCAAGAAAGGCCCACTGATGGAGTCCAATGTTGCATCTCTGACATGGAAATATATATATAATACTTATATTAATTATACAGTGGGGAAAAATGCTCATATTTCTGTTGTTCATTTCCCTTTTCGCCACATGTAAGGAACAGTCGATGAAAGTCTTAACTGTTTAAGAGGAGGATTAGCCTAGGTAGAGTGGAATGACTAAATGAATTCTTATGTGTACACCAGACAGTACTGAAAAGAGAGCTCTCTTGAACTCAATAAAAACAAGTCAAACAAATACACACAATAGGTATGAATAGGTATAATTTGGGTTTTTTCTAACACAGAATACACACATTTTTAAATCCTTGCTTACAAGGATAAATAACTTATGTCTTCTCTAACAATCTCTTGTGAGATCTCTCTCTCTCTCTCTCTCTCACACACACACACACACACACACACACACACACGCACACACACACACAAAAGTGTCATCTCAATAAGCGTCCTTGAGCTCCGTGCCGTGTCAGCATCCAACTCTTACATACATTAATGACTGAATATATAAACAGCCAGTATGAGATATTCAGACTGGATCACACAGCACATTTCTCCACTTTAACGCTCTGGTATGTATGTGGACTTGTAAAGTTGCCGACCCCCAGACTTACATAGAGATAATGCGTGGACAGCTCAGCATTTTGGTACAAAAACCTCCATCTTCTCAGGAATGCTCTTCTAAACAACCACACGCACATATCTATGTCTTGCACATTCTTGATGGAAATACTCATCTTGACATTTATATCAGTGGACAACTGAGCCACAGCACAAACTGTAGTGCACAACTCCGAAGATCCAATTACTAAGGCATTTCTGAGATATCTTGGCAAAACACCAAAAGGCTCAGACTCCCAGCAGAGTTGCCTTAAAGTAATGACTGTTGCTATGCTCAAACAGGGAAGAAACAATGACCCACAGTGGTGTGGGAGGTGGACTGGGGTGTGCAGAGTCCTGAGCTTGCAATACAGATGTGATGATAACTTATTCATGGGATGAAACCTAGCATTATGGGAACAGATTGGCCTATTGTTATACTTATATTATATTATATTATATTATATAAATGGTTTTCAACTGACTTCAATTTAAGGGATTTTAATCTATTTCTCATTTAGCCGGGGACCCTTGAGAGCACATTTCCCTCTCTCGACTGACTCCACAGATACCCGCTGCTTGCACATTAACGCAACAAACAACAAATTACTCATGGAAGCGTCGGGTGGACACCCGCTGTGGCGATGCAGCTGATCGCATACACCTGCCTGGCCCGCAGTGCGCTTGTCTCTCTCCAAGGTGTCAAATGAAAAAAAAGCAACAGAAGCAGATTCTCCTATACCTCCTGTAATTGCTCCAACTCCTTCCTGAGAGTCTCCTGCTCGATTTCCAGGTCTGCATACTTCTGCTTCAGCGCCTGGTTCTCCTCCAACACAACAAGACCGCACTCCGCAGCCCTGATCTTCTCCCGGTTGGCCTCGGCTAGTTCCTGGGTGATCCGCTCCAACTCGGCCCGGTACTGATCCACCGATTCCCCGCATCCTCCATCGGCGGCCATCGCCCCTCTGTGTGTGTGTGTGTGTCTCTCTCTCTCTCTGCCTGGCCCCCTATCGGCCTGCGATTCTCCACCGCTTTAGACAGGGACAGAGGCGGGCGGAGGCTGAGAGATGCTGAACCCCCCCCCCCCCGTCCTGAGAGAGCCAGAGCAGGCAGGCAATGGAATGAAAACACGGAGCTCATTCATGGGTGCAAGAGTGCCCCCTGTCCTCTTCCGTGAGACATAGCAAGTATACTTTTGTCGTATGGACACCTGCATCTGCTTAATAGTTATCCACTTGATGTGGCTGAAACCACTGCATTTTACATACACGATAATAACATTTACTAAAGTTTTTCTTTTTTACTTTGCATGCACACATTTATGCTGTTATGTATGTGTTGTTTCCTTTTCATACAATGTAAAAATATTAGCTATATTAAAGTATACCTTTAAGCTCAATCTTGGCTTGGTAGGAGGAGCAGCATGCTGTCTAGTTTGACATGGTGTTAGCTGGTTGTATTGTAGATACAAGTGAATGTAACATGCTACAGAGGGCCGTGTTAAATGTGTCAGTGTAGCTAGTGGTGGATTATCTAACGGGCCTAGGCACAGGTCTAGGCCCAGGGGCCCCAGGGCTCCAGAGCCTCTTTTTTTTTGTTTTTTTATTGTTATTATTTCATGTAAATAACGGGGGTCCAAAATAGCTACCAAAAAACTAAAGGGATAGACTTAATATTACACATTAAAATGTAACAAAAAGAGAAATGATCATGGGCCCCCCACTATGAGGGGAGACATATAAAAAGCAATAGCAAAACAACATCATTATTACCTCTAAGGGCAGGACAGGAAATATTCTATCATATGAGTTGCTGAGAAAGAGTGCTGCCTGTTTTCAATAGGATGTTTAAGAAAAAAAGGATTTAAGAGTCTTGGCCCAGTGGCCAATTATCTCATAATGCGTCTATGGGTGCAGATAGAGAGTGGAGTGGTCCTGGGACACTGCAAACGTAACTGATTAAAGTATATTAAACACTCAGCCATCAAAAGTGATGAGGCTGTATTCATTTCCAACATCTTATTCATCCAAGCGCTTTGTCAACTTTCTGTGCTAACAAACAACATTAGAAAACAATCTGTGTAGTTGGGTTATACAAGCAGTGTTTCCATCATATTCAGCAAAATCTCCAAATACATTCCTGACCGCTAATACAGACATTATACCCAACAAATACTGAAAAATGACAACTTTGAAGTCATGCTTGACATATGAACAAAATAATACAAAATAGTCCCTTCAAGAACAGCGTGTGGATGGATAAATGGTGCTTTTTCTATACTGAAATATATGGAAAATATGTATGCTACCAAGACATTTACAACATGTATATTAGTGGTATCTGATGTGTTACATCTTGGTACTGAATAAAGACAATGCATCATTTCAATGTCATAAAAAGCATTTTTACAGCATATGTCCAAGGACATTGTGATGTGCTTTTGACCAGAACATAAGATCCAGATAAATGTCATGTCATCTGACATTTCCTATTACAGATGTCAATTAATAATTGCAGTAGCATAGCCCAGATTATGATAAAATTGTGATTACATAATTGGGGTCAAGGTTTTTTTGTTTGATGATCTCCACCAAGTCTTTGTGTCCTCTTTAACCCCTGAGAGAACAGTCGATCCTCTTAACACATGCAGTAAAAGAAGATATGACCGGGGTGAAAAGTTTAACCGCTGTCAGAGGCCTGTTAAATTTAATCAGTTATGGTACTGGCAGGTAAGTTATGGTATTGATAGTGAAGGCGATGTTGCGTTATCTTTCTTATAATTGATAATTATTTGAAAAATGGCCTAGATAACACTTCTCAGAAAGAGGGGGATGAGAGCATTTATTTTATTTTTTTATTGTTGGCGCCTTTTCACAGAATAGAAGCCAGTTTCACAGAGACAGCTAAAGTACAAGAGGTGACATTATCATGGTTTACAGTAGCCTGATATATACTATAGGTTTAACAAAATAAATAAAGATGAATAAAGACATCCATATATACAGTTTTTAGGACAGTTTTCATGTAAGTCACATACATTTAAGTTACAATATTTACAGCACCAACACACAGTAACTGTCTATAAATTCAGCTGCTATTTCCCCTTTGATCCTATTCAACAAGTTCTCTGAATCCTCCAAGCTGACCTGCCAATAACCCTGATTTACAAGCCCAAATTAAGATAAGGACAGGTTGTCAGAAAGTCAAACAGATGAACAACTTATACCGACGTTGTATCTTATCTTTGACAAGGAAGTGTGGTGTCATGAAAAAAATCTAAATGCTCTCCTGCACAATAACACACCAAGAAACATGTCGCAGTACCGAGTATCCTCAAACCTTACAAACTTATCACAAGGTCTTGTATGACAAAGAAAGCCAACTTCTTTTACTAGAGAGCTAGGATATTCATTTTTAAAGGCAACTTTATTGCTAAATGAAAAATAAATAAAAAATAAAATCAGTTGTAAACATGCAAACTTTAATTCAAGTTGCCAGAACAACACATCTGATACTTAAATCTCATCAGTTAAACTATTATTATAGTTTAGAGAAGTGTCTGCATTAATTTACTATTATGATAAAGGTACCACATGTCATTAAAAAAAACCCATTGTCAATATTTGAAAGAAGTTGCTATCTGTCTGTCCCCAGCGGGTCAAAATACAGAGTCCTGTGAACTGGGGAATTTGTGTTGGTCAGCAAGGCAGGTGTTGATGTCGCTTGAAGGAATACCCTTGATTGATGGGGTTTAGGTATGCAGCATGGCTGCCAGCACACTGCCTGCAGCTGGGGCTCCTGTAAGAGCTGAGAGCATGTACACACGGATGAGAAGTTATCTCAAAGTTATTTAACCTGTGATAGCCTATCACTTTTGATTAGATTCACGCTTTAACGAATTATCCAGTAATCAAATCCTATTTGTGAAAAGTGTGATGTTGTATCTTGTTACAAAACAAAATCAACATTTTTTATAACAAGCATATGATCATCTACTCTACTGTAGAGGATGGTTAAAAAAATAATCGATTGTTTCCTCACTGCTGTTTCAGCTCTTTTCTTTTTATTTGTATAGCACCATGAGATACGTTTGTGTGTATGAAAGTTGGTATAGTCAGGTGTTACCATATGATAAAGCAGGTGATGACTGGCTGGTGGCATGTCCTGTCTGGTCATAAGTTCTATATCCTTCAGTGTTTCTGCCTTCCTCCATTTGGCTCTGCGGTTCTGGAACCAAATCTGAAGCACAAACTACACTTGTTAAATATATCTCCCTGGAATAACAGTCACATATATGCAGCAGAGTAAGAAAATACAGATAAATCATCATTAATGAATGATACAATTTTCGTAGACAGTTTTATCTTGTAATGTGTCATTTATATGTGGGAGGAGCTTTATGTCATCATCTGTCCAAAGACCATTACTGTTCTTGATGACTATATTTAGTATAATCTTTGTTTTAGAACATTCACTGAATGTAACCCCAGTTTGATTTATTGACTCCTTTACAATTAAAAGTGGATGTCAGCACTAAATGCGTTGCAAAATAAAGACTGTGTGTAGTCATTGTTTGTTGCTTTGACCAAATCATAAAATGAATACAATGATGATATTCTGTAATTTGACAAAGAAATTGTCAAATTATTGACTATTGCTTCATTTAAAGATACTGAATATGACACCATTTGAAGAAACCAATCATTAATGTATTAATAAATTCTGCCATGATGATTCTTGGTCAAATGATACAAACAAAAGTGTGCATATCACTAATCATATCACTAATGATGAGCTCCATGTGTCCTACCTGTATTCGGTTCTCAGTGAGGTGCAGGTAAGAGGCTAACTGGTCTCTGCAGTTGCTGTCAGGGTAGTGGGTTTGCTGGAAGACTTTCTCCAGCTCCTGCACCTGTAACGGTGTGAAGGTGACCCTCGTTTGCCTCTTTTTCCTCTGACCTGTAAACAAATTATTGTTAGTGACAACAAACTGACATATTAATATGTTTCTTCTTCCTTCTATATATTAGACATTATAATACTCACTTATATGTTCTGCGGTGACTTTTGGAGACTCTTCAAGTAGTCTATTTTGTGGAGTTTCTATTGGCAGAGAGAAAGGTACAACATTTAAAGGTATATTTCTTGTAGTCATGATTAAATGGTATCTATGATGTAGCAAATCCTTTTAGGGGAGTTTTTTTTTTTTTAAAGAGTAATAAGAAAACATACCTGCATATGAGAGTTGGTTAGATATGCTGGTGTTCTTTTTGATAACAGACCAGCTGCGATGAACTCTTTTCTCTTTTCTGACACATGTTGGCCTCAGAATTTCTTCTATCGAATGGGACAGTTTTTTGCGAGGCTGAGATTCCATTTCTTGATCATGCTCTTTCTCTGTATCTCCTCTATCCCACATTCCCAGCAGTTTGTCCCCCGTCATCAGCACCTCTGTCATCAGTGTCTTTGTTGTACAGACTTAATTCACCAGTATTCAGGAGCTCAAAATATCCTCTTATGGACAACAGCCCCACCCCACCCCCCTGTCAGCCTGTGTTTGAGCTGCATCACATGGTCATTATCAGGGTGGAGCGACTGGCAGTATGTAACTGCATATTTCGAGGAAATCTCTTGTCTTTCAGTGTCACTTTTACAACTTTTAATGTAAGGCCTGCTCATTGTTAATATGTAAGGTTTTACTGCTTTCAATGTAATCAGCAAAAAAATAAATAAAAATGTTGCGTTGTTGAGTCAAGCCCAATATCTGTGGGTCTCATTCAACTGTCAAGCACATTTAAACTGTTGCTTCTCTTTCTTATCATCAGATTTATTGGAAGGTAATCTTTATTACTTTGGCCTCAATATACCCTCTCACACTTCAGTTCACCTTACACTGGCAACACAAGGTGCTAGTGACTTCTTTGGTGTGTGGGAGATCATGTGTCTCCATCTAGTGGTGTTGGCTCTTCAGTGAATTCATGACTGATTCTCTGACTAAAAGAATGCAGTTTTTCAACAGGGCTATGGTCCAATGGTGGATGACTTTGTGGCCTGGCTTTCTTGGCAAACTATTTCGACATTTCGTAGCAGGAAAAGCACAGTTGTCTACAAAAACATTATTGATGGCTGCATTCCAATAAGAAAAGGTCCAACCAGAAGAGGTGCATGCTGACTCATAAGTGAAAATCTGCGGTGAAAAAAGGCTTACAAATATTTTTTTTATTATCTGAATAAAGGTTAGTTTGAACCAAATTATATAAAGAGGTCTTTTGTTTGAGGTTCAACATGGCAACACATAAAGGGAGATTTACAAGTTTAGCGTGTATACATAGGGACATTGAAGCCTAATGTTGTGAATTCAAACAAAATTACTTGGTTATGTTAAGGGAACATAACCATTTGGTTTAGTTCATGAAAAGATAAGAATTGAATTGGGTTCAGTAAGTACATAATCCAGGTCTCTGTGATGGCAATGCAGGCGTTTATTTCTGAATGCTGCACCAGACATTTACCACAACACCACCAATAGCATATTTAAGTGAGACCTCCCTTGCCTGCTAAATGCCCTTGTCTTTCAAACGTGGTGCCCCAGTTGTAATGCAGGATTTCTGTTACAGTAAAACCTTGTCCAAGCCTAAACTGAGATAACCCCAATGACATTGCAGGATCGTTTTCTTGGACATCAGACTAACTGCTTTTTTAATCTATTTTGTAACACACAGATAGGAGCAGTCGTGTAATAATTTATTAGATAAAAGCACCACGTAGGTGGTGCTGTTCTCTTCCTCTAATGTCACTTGTAAGTCACAAAATGTGACCCGTGTGTCTCTTGGGATCTGTAGTGATGTAAAACTGATGTGTATGGCGTTTCGGGTGGACATGTTAAAAAAAGGCACATTTTATGTATAAATGTATTGCTTTCATATAGATGCATGAGACACTGGATCAGAAGAAACAACATTATGAAAACCAAAACAGTTGGAGTTTTAATCTAAGGATAAATAATGTTTTTTTTTTTTTTTTACTATTTTTGGTGCAGTTTCATGATACAATATTAAATCACTATATAGTAAACCTGATCTGTCTCTGATCACTGAACAGTTTATAGGGTGGAGGATAAAAAGTGAGATTTCCATGTCTTTTTTGATTATAAAGCAAATCAAGGTGCTTTACAATTACTGTGAAAGTATCAAAACACTCAGACAACCTGGAAACACGGACCAATCAGTGCAGAAAAATATTGAATACTTAGACAGACATTAAAGTATGTAAAAATGTTGTGGTATAAACCCAAAATACAAGTCTTAACCATAAATGAATGACCCCTATGCTGCCTAGATTCACCTACCTGCATGTAGACCCAAGGCAATGCAATCAATTA
Organism: Echiichthys vipera; assembly: GCF_963691815.1. NCBI lineage: Eukaryota > Metazoa > Chordata > Actinopteri > Perciformes > Trachinidae > Echiichthys > Echiichthys vipera. The sequence continues at coordinate 20,282,724 of NC_139832.1, forward strand.
CTAAAAGTACAACATTTTCTCATGTTGTATCCAAAGCAACCACTGTATCCTTTTACTGTATAATGAGGGTCTGAGAGGTTTCTGGTTATCACAGGATAAAATGATCTATTGAAAAGTAATGCCAGTGATCAAACTTTAAGAATGTTTATCCAGTTGTTTCATACAGCTAAATACTAATTCTGAAAGAGAGACAATATTTGCATATAGCTTTTTGTTCAAACATTTACATGTTTTAATGAAAACAATACCTGACCTGTTTTTTTCAACATGTGTAACACATTATGCTATAAAATTTTCCCTGTCCATTCAGTGATTGATTGCACGCTGCTCCTCTCTTAACTTGATTATAGAGAAGTCCCTCAGACACACATTTAAAAAGTACCCTATCTCTGTGGCTTAATGTGATCATGTGCCTCTGAGCTACAGCTTGATGCAAAAAACTCAAATGCGACTGATGTGATCAACAATAGATTGTGGCTCAGTACAGGGCTGCAATAGTTGAGTCCACTTTTCTGAAGTCTTGCATTTGTCTTGGTCTCGTGCCTTGTTGGGCTCAGAATTGTCTTGGACTCAGCTATTGAGAACTGGACAAATTGTTAATGGATGCTTTGGGATGAGTTGTACAAAACTTGACTTGGGCTGAATAAAGCTAGTCCTGACTACAGCCCTGGTTCAATCTGACCGCAAGAAATAAAGTCCTCCTTCTTTCTTCACTAAACTGGCAATGCTTTGGTATTTGGACACATGACAACAATGGCTGATTTGGTAATTATTCACAGTTCAACCACCAGCTGTGGGGCTAAAATACAGTACATTTGATACCATGGCTCACATTTCACATATACTTGCATTATAATTACAATAAGATTCTTGCTTAACTTAGCTATTCATAATTGAATTAACAACATAAGTGATTTAAACGAATGCTGGTGCAAATCCTAGGCCATTACTACCTGACATGTGATGGATCCTTGTACAGTATACTGCTGCACACAGTCACATGCACACGGAGCAGAAGACCTCATGATGGCCCGGCACGGCTTCTCTATTGGAGTTTGGAAGTTTCTTGTGAGCTCAATTTCCTTCAACTATTCTATTTGGTGCATTTTTTCAAGTTCCCAGTCCTTATTTTTGAAAAGTGTCCAACAGCAAAGGCAACAGCTTCCTCTAAAGCCATATTTAGACGGGATTAGTTTAATATGGGGACATGGGCTAAAATAGTTTACCTCAGGATGTCTGTAATATAAATGACCAATTCGCAGGAGATTAAGAAATCCCTGTATTCTACCAGGAGTGGGAGGGGTTTCTTGATTTATGCACTACGTCGCCTACTTGTTGCCAGACTGAACCAAAAGTGTGTAAAGAAGTCAGTTAAATTTGGAGGAGGAAGTGTCATGGTTTGGGGGATGTTTTCTGCAGCAGGAGTTGGGCCTCTTTAGATCTGGGGTTTAGATCTGAACTCTGACACTTCCTCTTTCAAATTTAACCGACTTCTTTAGACACTTGCGTGAATGCAAATGTTTATGTGAACCTTCTTCGGTAACATGCCATTACTCCACTGCAATTGTCTCCCAATCACCCTGTGAAGCTGATAATGGAGCTAATAATATTAAAACAATAAAATGGCGGTTCCAGAGACCAGATCTAAACCCCGTCGAGGATCTCTGGAAAATCCTTGTCAATAAAGTAATGGCTAAGAAACCCACTACAGTTACTGAACTGTGGAAGAGACTGCACAAAGAATCGACCAAGATCAAACCAGAGCAGTGTGAGAAACTAGTGATGTCCTGTGGGCACAGACTTGCTGAAGTCATTCAAAGCAAGGGCCTCTACACTTCCTATTCACTTTTTAATCCTATAGCCCTAAGAAAACATTGTTTAAATCTTCTCTCCTGACACAATGGTTACTGTTCTCTGAACAGTAAAAAAATAACAAGTGTTAATAAGTATTAATAATTTGTTCTCTAATTTGATCTCCAGTGTATATTTAGTGCCAAACAACAATGATGCATGCAAGTGTATGCACTTTTAATATATGAAACCTATTCTAAAAATATCTAATAAATTGCAGATGTAATAGTTTAGTAAACTGAGGTTTAGTAGAGTCCAGATAGGCACTAGAAGAGACAGCTGAAGGCTGTGACTGTGTCTTGGATCAAGCTAAGTGAGGTGTACCTTTGATGAGCTCTGTCCTTAAATGGCTTTCTTTTTCTTCCTGCTGGTGTCATGGAGCTGCCTGTCTTTGACATAGACAACCATCCTGTGGCAGAGTATATATATATATATATCCACATACCGATGGATGCCAGTAGTGTGAGAATCTGAGCTTCCTCTCATGCCATATTATGTCTTCCTTAATCAAGTAGATGTGGGCTGCGATCAAACTGTTAATTTAGACTAATACTATAACTTAATCTAATATAATTTTGGGGGAAACAGAGCTTTACGGTAAATTAGTAAATTAAGTTAACATTTACTCATCATCAATAACAGCATGTGATAGTTTGGCAATGTGACAGTTATGAAAGTTTGCCCTCCGAAAACAAATATTTGGTGTTGGAATAATAAGGAAGTAGGCTGGAAAGGGCAAGACATAATTATACCCTGAACAGTGGAATTTACTATTCAGTAGCTCTGAAAAGGGGAATTTGACATGGCTGGGTCTTAAACAACATCCCAGTAAAGGATCTGCTCCCTAAAGACCACCCTCTGTGAGTTATATATTCTTTTTATGCTCTTACTTTCTTAAATGGCTCTTATAATAAAATAGCAAACAGAGTGTGTTTGAGAGAGGCAGACAAAGAGAAAAGAGAAAATAAAAGGTCAACTGAATGGGTATCTCCTGCCAGCCAGACGCTGGTTGGTCAGCTGCTGTTACTGTTGTAATTGGGCTCACATGAGCTGCTGGTGGGACTCACTTCAGTCAACAAGCTGCGTTCACATGTCTTAACTCTGCTCCTTCCTATCACACTGCCCGACCCACCTCATTCCCTTCTCTATTAGACTCTCCCGTCCTGTGTTCCCTCCCCTCTCACTGATGTTTTTTCACTTTTCTGTTTTGTTTTTGGGCTCACAAGACCACCACCTGAGCCTATAGGCTGAAGCTGATATGGCTCCCGAAAAGGACAGTAATGGTCTGGACAACTATGCATTTGCAGTAAGTATAACTTTTAGTTCATTTTCTCCAAGGAATAGTTTTAAAAAGATTACATCTTGGGTAGCTATACATGATATTATGGGATTATTAAAGTATTTCTGATTCTGATTCTGATAATAGTAAAGCTTAAAGTATATGATCGTATGAAAACACATCTGGATTGCATGTATTACTTGGGGATTTATCTTTCCTCTAACTGAGCTGATAGCCTAATACATGTGTTTTGTCTTTTAGTACTAGCTGTCTTTTAGAATCTAGATGTTGGTCAGTTAATAATTGACACCAGATAGAATAGCTAGCAAAATAGCGCCATGGAAACATACTTGTTGAAATTCTTGCTTCTCCATGCTTAAACTCACGATAAGTGAGATGATGTTTAGTTAGAGAAACAAAAGGGTTTCAGTCCAAATGTTAACTTTATTCAATATGATACTATATGATACTAATTCTTGCTTTGAACCCAACAAGAAACCTTTAGTCCTACTATTGAAAATGTGTTACTCATTTGACTGTGGCCTTTAGTTTTCATTCTATCATATAATGCCTTGGATGTGATTAAGGAAAAGGATTATCTAAAATATCTAGAAAGTCCTGAGTAGAAAAGCATTTATCTAGTCATGACCTCAAAGTTATTATTCATCCCCTTATTAGAAATAGTCAAGGCAGGAAAGTTGAGTGTCCCAAAGCTTGAATGAACATTAGACCAACCCCAGTTTGCCACAATGCAAAACAAAGATTTGCAGCATGCCATTGTTTCATGAGTATCTTTAACTGACCTCTGTGGGTATTTCTGTCTGATTAATTCATAGCTTGAAGGGCGCTTTTGTGATCTACCTGACACAAAACATGGAGAGGAAATGGACACGTCCATGGAGGGAGACGGCAACAAGCTAGCATATTGTGTGACAGATGTACCTCCCTGGTATTTGTGCATCATCTTAGGCATTCAGGTACGTCAGCAAATGGCCTTTTCAAGCCCTGTTTGACAATTATTCTCTAGCCATTTACTTGAGCTTCTAATGTTAGGTAACAAATGCAAACATGACCACAGTGTGTCATGTGAGAGCTTCCGTTTGATGTTTCCTTCACGGTTGGTTAGACTTGTTTTAGATACAGTTGAGATGGAAAAGTCATTTAGCAGCTGTGATCAGTAAGACTTTCCTCAAAGTCCTCCAACCCATATTACCACATAAGTCGTTTTTTCCTATCTTCTAAAACGACCCAGGAGGGTTTCCTAAATGATCTTTTTAAACATGTGGTTCACGTTGTGAAGAAACTACTTGGTTAGATTTAGGAAAAGATCATAAAATAAGTTTGTTATGTAACTTCCGGTATGTACGAAAGTTTGGGATGTAGTGTACGTAATGAAGTATAGCATAGTTACATACATAACGTACCTTAAGTTAGCTTACAGTACATGAGATGAAATAAATCAAGATTTCCCATTTGGTATCACAAAGGACACAAACACCGGTCTCCTGGGTGAAAGTCCTGTGTGTGTTTGACCCATCCTCCACCCTGACCTCCTGCTTACAGCAGACTTTATTTTGCTCATTGTATTACTACATCACATAAATTTCGCTCTTGGCTCCCGTCATAATTACTTTGGCCACTAGAGGCTGCTGCCTAACAGTAAACATAAAAATTATCGTAATAAGCCGCTTGTTCAAATGACCTAAGGGATCACTTTTGAAGGGGGAGGATAGTTTCCTAAATTGTATTTGCCCATATAAACAACTTCCTTTTCTCTTTTACACCACCTACCTTTACAGACTCTACAGATTTTGTAGGTAGTGCACTTTAATATTCAATCAATCAAACATGTAAATCAGTATCTTGTTCATTTTCCTGTCCTTATGTACTGTACATCCAACATAACCTTAATTTATCTCTTGATATTTCCCCCCATCTTTGCTCTCTCAGCACTGTTTGACGGCATTTGGAGGAATCATCGCCATCCCCTTAATCTTGTCTCAGGGGTTGTGTCTGCAGTTTGACGGCCTCACACAAAGCCACCTCATAAGCACCATCTTCTTTGTCTCTGGTATTTGCACTCTGTTGCAAGTTACCTTCGGCATTAGGTGAGGAAGTAAAGGAAATTTACTTAATGAGCAGGAGGATGTTTGTGGGATCCCAATTTAACAAGTGCTGGCTGTAGAAAATCTAATCTAATCTCAGAATTATTTACATTCACTCACCAGAAAAGATTGATCTGTTCAGTGCATTTTCCGTAGTTGTAAATGTTGTTCATGCTTTAACACAGAAATCCAGCAGTGTAGCAGGCTGCATTAAAGTGGAATTAGCCACGCTGCTCCTTCTGATTAAACAAGCAGAACAGAAAGGCCTTTCAGCTTTCCTTCTTAACCTTTTTTGAACTGTGAGGACTGCCAAAGTGAGTCTGCAGCCATAACCATGAACAATAGAATATTCTACTGTGTTAGTGGGCACAGCTTCTATTTAAGGGATTATCAGAGGGAAAGTAGAGCTTTTACATTAAGATGCTTTCAAATGTTGAGGTATTTTTAGCTGCGATGAGGAAAAAATGTGTAAAATAAAGAATTTGCTTAAATGTTTGTGGTGTATGTTGTGGTCTAAACGCATTCTTAACGCATTCTATTAAGGTACCAAATATATAGTAGCCTATAATATCAATAATAAATTATGCATTCTGATATGATGCAATGCAATTTAATCTGATACAATATGATACAATCTATGCAGTAGAGGACACCTTCTTCTCTGTTGTTGCAGATACCAGGACAGAGTAGCCAAAATAAAAAATAAAAACAAGTCAGGATCTCATGTGTGCAGAGACTTGACCCACAAACAGAAGTAATGCTTTAATGGCTGCTTTTGTTTTAGAGAGCTACACACTGCAAACATGTTCTGTTGATCTAAAGTTGCACTAAGTTTGTGCGGACTTGCTGAATATTGGTGTCACAGCAGGATTAGGGGAGGAATTTCCATCTGATTACGTTTGGAATCTAGCTCTTGCTTAATCCACATTCTCCTCGTTACTGATACTTTCTTGTCTCTCTCCAAATACCTGGAGGTCAGCTGTAAGGAAAATAATGTTTAATGCCACACTGTTGCCAAAAGAAAATTATTATATGCATCCCTTAGGAAGAAAACATTATAAACTCCTATCTTCACTTTTTCATGTTTTCTATAAACATACCTCCGACTATTCTGAATTACTGTGACAGACTGTTGTGAATGTTGCACTCGCATTTTTAAGTTCTTTGTCTGCTACAGACTGATGTGAACTGTTAACAGTAAAGAGAGCAGCATCATGAGGAGTATTACATAGCAGATGGTTACAGCACCCTTGGTACAGCAGTCAGCCATATTAGAGAGCATATGATTCAAATCAACCATTTGATCATATGTGAGTGAAAGAAACAGGGACTAATAGAAAATGCACTTTTGCATCACTTTTCTTGAGTAGCTGACTCTGACAGGATGATATCTGATGGTGTAGTAGGATCTGTCTAGAAATGCTGCTATCCTGACGTCATATCCGTCTGACCCCTTCCCTGAATTGACCTCTTCTCTTTGACATTTACTTTGACAGACTGCCCATTCTCCAAGGTGGTACTTTCACATTACTGGCACCTTCCATGGCAATGCTGTCCATGCCAGAGTGGACTTGTCCTGCCTGGACCCAAAATGCAAGCCTAGTCAACACCTCCTCCATAGAGTTCACAGAGGTGTGGCAGACTCGAATTAGAGCAGTAAGTAAACCATCTTATCTTTCTTGTCACAATTTACTGAATTGACTTTGTTTCAAACCCAGACAACAGTGGAGGCAAACCTAGCTCATAGATAGTTTCGACATAAGAGCATCCACCAAACACTTCTAAACCAGACAAAGACAACTTTTTTCATATAACTTAGAGCTGCACTAATCAATAATTTTATATGACCAATAGCTCAAATGACTACAGTATGTGTAATGTGAAAGCTGTCACTCCGAGTGGCAAACACAGACAATTATTATCCAAATCTGCAGTTAAAAAACCCCAACTCTACGCTATTGTTATCGAACAATCCCATCACAATCATTCTGTGGTTCGTATCTTATCATTCCACTGGCTTAACCTCAGTAGGTTGATGGTGAAAACAGTTACAAGCTCGGAAAACAAAGTGACACGAAGCAGAGTTCAGTTCAACAGTGTTCTGAACGTTTGATGAAATACTGTTTAAACAATGTGTAATTTTCATATGGTAACAAAAATGTGACAGTGATAATAACTATGATCACTGTTTAATACCTTTGTAATTGGAATGATGCCACATTTTGATATCCTCTTCTTTGTCTGTCTTCAGCTTCAGGGGTCCATTATGGTGGGCTCACTCTTCCAGGTGTTTGTTGGTTTTTCAGGCCTCATCGGCCTCTTCATGCGCTTCATTGGACCCCTCACCATCGCTCCCACCATCTCTCTTATTGGACTGTCCCTGTTTGACTCAGCTGGTACCAGTGCTGGAAACCACTGGGGAATCTCTACCATGTAAGACTTTACCTTTCCAGAAAATACAATCATACACATATCCTGTCAGTGGCAGAAACAAGCATTTTAAGTGGATGCATATTGTCGGTGCACAGTAGCACCATTTCAATACATTCGAGCCTGGTTCACAACAGCCAGACTGCGGCGCTCACAAATGATCATTTAACACTATGAATTTTTATATTGTAAATTAATTTCTTTGTCCCTGCCTCACACAGGACCACAGCACTCATCATCCTGTTCTCACAGTACCTCCGTCACATACCTGTGCCCTTTCCTACGTACAGCAAGGAGAAAAAGCTGCACACCTCCCGGGTCTACGTCTTTCAGATTCTCCCTGTACGTTTCAAACAAGTTGATTGAGATATATGAAGTTAATTATGGGTTTACTCTTTAGACTTTATTTTTTTCCTGCAGGTCCTGCTTGGCTGCACTCTGTCTTGGCTCATCTGCTACATTTTAACAACCTACAATGTATTTCCTGATAAACCAGGCCAGTACGGATACCTGGCCCGCACTGATCTAAAGGGAGATGTTATGAGCCAAGCTCCCTGGTTCAGTTTTCCATACCCAGGTATAGAGGCTGCCAAAGTATCACCTGAAGTGCCCTTTTCGCAATAAAAAAGTGAATGGAGGAAAAAAAGTATTGCAGGCTTTACACACCGTGTCATTCTCTGTTTCCTTCTGCTTCCAAACTTAGGTCAGTGGGGGATGCCAACTGTGAGCCTGGCAGGAGTGGTTGGCATCTTGGCTGGTGTGATTTCCTCCATGATAGAGTCTGTAGGGGACTACCATGCTTGTGCCAGGCTGTCCGGGGCGCCACCTCCCCCTAAACATGCTATTAACAGGGGTATTGGCATTGAGGGACTGGGCTGTCTGCTGGCTGGAGCCTGGGGTACAGGAAACGGTACTACTTCATACAGTGAGAATGTTGGAGCCCTCGGTATTACAAAGGTAAGACAAGCTTCTATATAAGAAACTTATCTGGAAGTTATTTACTAAAACTGACACATTTGCAGAGACATATAACCTCTAAAGGGAAGCATTTTCTTTTTCTGTCTTTTCATTTTGCAGGTTGGTAGTCGCATGGTAATAGTAGCCAGTGGAGCCTTGATGATTGTCATGGGTGTGTTTGGTAAAGCCGGCGCCATATTCACCACTATCCCATCACCTGTGGTAGGAGGGATGTTCATGGTTATGTTTGGTGTTATCTCTGCAGCAGGAGTTTCTAATCTGCAGGTACACACAAGTCCAAAACATTAAGCATTTGGCAAAATTGCAATTTTTACATTGACTTAAATATTGCATGAAAATGATTTTCTCCTCTGTTTTCTCTCTCTCTCATATTTTCAGTATGCAGATATGAATTCTTCTCGAAACCTTTTTATTTTTGGCTTCTCCATGTTCTCTGGTTTGGTCATTCCTAACTGGGTACTGAAGAACCCCACAGCTGTTGCTACAGGTATGTGAATAAAATGTCGATATATAATTTTTCATACACAGTTTTTCATAAAAAGCATCCTAGGTTTACTTGATTATTTTACTATTTTCATTGTTTTATGTTCAGGTGTCGTTGAACTCGACCAGGTGCTGCAGGTACTTCTGACAACCAGTATGTTTGTAGGAGGTTTCTTTGGCTTCTTACTGGACAACACAATTCCAGGTATTTTTTTTATATTATTAGTTTATGATGTTTAAATCGTTAAAGTAATTGAAATCATCATCTTTATTAACTCAGCATATTATCATAATTTTAGCAGCAAAATAACATTATAAAAATATGCGATACATAATATAAGGAATTTTACATAGACTGTATAAAACATGGATGTAGTCTTTGTGACGCCACCCATAGGTTTCTGCAGAGCTGGTTAGTGTGGGTGGCTCTGGCTGTTGCCATCTTGGCACCTCCTCACCTGCTCCGAGCTAATCCAAAAACGGGAATGCGAATAGAGCCGAGGCGGGCTGAATGAAGCGTATAGTCTCTGCTAGCCATCTGTGACAAGACCCACCTGTCACTCAAAGCAGCAAACCCTTAATTATAACTTTAAGTCTTAAAATAATTCAAATTGGTCTATTATATAAACATTCATCCCCTGTGCACTTATCACAAATGGGGAAGTCGACTATCAAGACCAAAGCCTTTTTTGTACCAGGCTGTAAACATGTTTATTCTACTGTGAAGTTGGACACTTTAACATGTGGTCTATGGGGATTGACAGTGCCAGAGCCAGACTCAAGTTGTCAGTTAAGGAATAGCAGTTTTTGGCACTTCCCCGTAGACTTAATTTTTCAGCGACAGAGGTTGCCAATTGGCATCAGAGACCACAAATTTCAAGTGAAGAGTCAACATAGAGTCTTCAGTAGACAGTAATAGTATGGTTTAACACATTTTACATGTGTCCAACAGGATCAAAGCATGAAAGAGGCATCCTGGCATGGAACAAGGCCCACGAGGATGACTCCAGCAACACACTGGAGAGCGGAGAAGTCTACAACCTTCCCTTTGACATTGGCTCTTACTTTTCTTCTTCTTGGCTCCGGTACATACCTTTCTGCCCTCCTGGTGAGCCAAGCTCCCCGGATGAATGCGGAGCAGATACTAATGCCCTTGAGCCTAAGCAGTCACTTGGAAATCCAGAGCCTTCACAGACCATTATTGGAGTTGCTCTGTGAGTTGTGTACTCACTTCAGCATTACCATCTTTCCAAATATCATCAGAGGCAGCTCAGTTCGGATCTTCTGTCCTTTGTTAAAGACACTGTACTGTAACAACATGGTGCAAAGTACTCCGCATGACCTTGCAGTAACATTTTCAAATGGCATCTTGCATAAGAATGATTAATATAGGCACTTTCCTTTGGGAGGTACTTAGGTGCGTGAAGTTACTTTTAGAAGATTTTTTGTAAATTATTCATGATAAAAAGATGATATATATATATGACATTTTTTCTGCACAGTAAACACTGTTGAGCATACACAATGATTCATTTAGTTTGCTTGATGTTTTATTAGATTTCTTTTCCGTTTTAGAGTGCAATCACAACCAGGTGCTAGTAAACAAACACTGAAAAGACATGTGAATGTAAGTCGGTCCATGTTCGGCATATAAATCCAACATATACAGTAGTTTTACTGTACATACAGTACCTCATGTTTGAATTTACTTTGCTGTGACCGTCAATATTTTAATAATTTTGTCATTATCAGTCCATGCACTTTGATTATTTGTGGCAACAGTTTCTGACAGTATTTCTCTCTCAGGCTCCTTATAGCCCATTGGCATACATGATGCAATGTTTCCTCAATGCACAAACCAGGACTACCCATTGATCTCAATGGATATTTTTCTTATAAAACTCCAACATGGACCCATTTTGTAGCAACACCAGTATCCATTCAGTTTGTCCCTGTCAGATCCTGCTTGATGGCTTTGTACAAACTAACAAAAGAGTTAGTCCACATGTGTCGTTGGTGTTCAGTAGTGGAATTAACCATCTCCTGAGCTGTGTATACCAAGGTCAGCAGGGTGCGCTCAAAATCATCCTGTTGCAGGTGACCAATGTGTTTAGAAAGGCCCGAGATGAGCCTAGATATGTCTGGTATCTTCCTTGGAATTATCTTCTCACAGATGACTTTCATGTTCTTTGTCTTGTGGAGGGATGCCAGCTCAGCATCTTGCACTGAAAACTCTCCACTATTCTCAAAGGTTATGCCAGCCAGCAAGATCTAGTAGATAAAAAGAAGAAATGATCAGTGTAATTACTGAGGTTTATTTGCTGGATTTACACTTCACACTCATTTATGGATTTATTTATCTCACCTCAAATAATAGATGAACGTCATCAAAGGAGTTATGGAAGTTGGGCTTCACCACATTTGCCAGCCCTCGCTTTATTCTGCTTGCAGCTGGGAATAGGGCTTTTGGGTAAAGAGAGACAGAGGGAATGAGGGGTGGTAGAAAAGCAAGGATGATTTCCATAGCAAAGCTTTCCTTTCAGGTTTTTGTCATGTGATTTACTGTTATGGCCTCTTGAATCTGTTAAGTTGTAAATCCCTGTGACAATCACTTTAAACAAACATGTGAGACACAGGCTCTGATCAGGACATAGGCTACTGCAGCTAATCTATGACATGCATTACAAACCCTACGATCTCTGACCTTACAGATGACTTCTATCTGCAGGCGATGAGACATGACCTCAGACTTGAAAGGCTGCAGTGGAATCAAAGGCGGAGTAACACATGGATCATACAACAGGCTCCAGATGATTTTTACATGCAGTGTATGGGTTTAGCATTTCAGCCTAATTTCCAAAGCATGGGGAAAGCAGGGTGTTAACCATAACAAATCTTGCATAAAGAAAGATCACATGCGCAAACCTTTCCGCTAGCTTGTTTCTCTTTGGACCATGAGATATAACCATGACCACTATGCATTTGTATAGAAATCCCTTGAATACTGCCGTATACATTCACACTACTTTAAGTCCTAATTAAAACAAAGCTTATAACCTATATACCGGAACAAAATATGTTAATTAGTTAATCAATCAATAGCAAGAAGCTACAGCTACGCTAGTGGTTCTGTGATGTTGTGCCATGCTATTATGAATCCCTATGCTTTTCTTGGAGAGACACACCTGTAGCAGTCAAATGCAAGGCTTAGGGTACAGGAAACCCATTTTGTTCAGGTCCTATACCCTGACCAGTTGGCTGTCCTAACCCTTAACATTTTATGGAGGACGTCTCTTTCCAATAAAAGAGGTGGGATTCATAATAATGCTCACGTGTGCATGCTAACATGCTCAAAATGCCAATGCTAACATACTGATTTTTTAGCAAGTAAAATCCCTGTGTCCCAAATCCATACTGCATACAAGCAGGAAGCAGAAAACTTTTTTGGCTCAGGCCTATGCGCTGCATGGGTGAGCAATTTTCATTCAAGTGACTGGGCATCATCTTTTGGTCTGTTATCTAATAATAATAATAATAATAATAATAATAATAATAATAATAATAATAGTATATCCATGGTATTTGCTTGTACGCCAAAGTATTGGACAAATCTAACTTGATAATGAGGGGTGTGTCTAAGTTATTAGAGTTCCATCTTGAGTCTTGCCAAATGTAGTTGACATTTGACATTTGACATTCAACCACAAGGCTGCTACAGGAAAAGTCATTAGGATTAATTGTCTGGGTTCATGAATGTTTGTACCAACTTTGGTACCAAACTATCAAGTCACCTGCTGGTGCAAGAGGAAAACTCAGGGGATTACCAAAGCCATTTATTAAGGTGTGGACAGACAGAAGGGAATTCATTCCAAAAAGATATTTAGAGCACCTCTTTTCACTTACTGCCCAGTCTCTCTAACATTATTTGCTGGCTGGTTTTATTATTGCACATGTAAGGTCTGGAGCTCAGACAGTTTACATTTCATATGGTATAGAAGACAGGCTTAAAGTTACAATGTTGGGAAGATGAAATGGAGAACAGATGGAGGGAAAAAAATGAAGAAAAAAGGAAATCATATACAGAAATGCTGACAGAAAAAAGTACCCTGTCATGCAGGAATTCGGACCCGTGGTTGAGTGACTGTGAGTGAGTGACTCTATTTAACCTGCAGTAATACAAACCAATCAACCCGAACAGGTTTGTCTGGGGTATAGATATTATGACCAACTCACTGTCTTTCATTTGTAAGATAAAGACAGTAGGAGAGAATTTTGTGATCTCAAGTCGGTTATAATGTTTAGATAATAATCACCATTAATCTCTGCTCAAAAAGGCCAGCAAGGGCTTGGTCATTTATCAGGATTGTTTTTTCATGAAGGCGAGTCCTCCACTGACAGGCTAGGTCATTTGCCAATGAATCCCGCAACAACATATATGATTATTACACATTGCTAAACGGCCTCATGGTGGAATTTTTCAACATAACCATTCTATTTAACGTTGTAAAGTGGTCACAGTTTTAATTCTTAATGCTGTGAAACGAAACTACTTGGTTAAGTTTAGGCAACAAAAAAACGTATGATGTGGTAACGTACTTCCATAGTTGTACTCGTCAGATTTAAGATACATTGTTTCTAGCGGCCTCTTTGGCGGTAAGATGTAATTGCAGTTGAGCTTTAGGAGCTCTCCATCTGTCATGTTCATGGTCACATGGTCATACAATTTTTATAACAGCATAACCGCGACGATCTGGGCCAACATGGCGGCTTATTTACATCAAGCCCGCGAAGGTTGCCACAGAAACGGATATTGGAAGACTCGGCAAAAAAGGCAAATAGAAGTGCTTTCATTAGTGGCTCATATGATCAGTCACCATATAGTGAGAGGTAGTTATTTGGGAAACTTGGACATACCCAAAGATCATCAGTTCACTGCACACAGCAGTCATACCTGCTGGGGTTGGCCAAATATGTACTAGTGATTCCATCTTTTTTATGATGAAGTGCTACTTTCTACCTTTTACATTCTTGATTCGTTACCACACCCAATATGCAGTCTATAAGCCCAACCCAGAAAATTCAGAATTGTATCACCGCAGTCATCAGTGCATCATTGTGTTATTGATTAGGAGATGTAGAACCAAGAACACTTTATCACAAAAGACAAAAGGAATTCACTGACCACAGTCGGTCTGAATATCTCGGCAGTATGCTTTTCATTCACTTGAAGAATATGAGTTTCCTCTCAGATCACTTTTGGAGCCTCCCAATGTGTTTCTATTAGAAACAGGTGTAGATTAAATCTGAACCTTAAAGCTAGAGTAGAGTAAAAGTGGAATGTGCTGTAACTTGGGAGACACAATATCAAACATGCAGATGTGTATGAGATGGTAATTATTTTTGCTGTATTACATCTTTTTCTCTTGTGTTGACAAAGTCGATGGGTTCCTTAAAAGAAACCTGTGTTCATGCATGGAGGACGATTGCTTCAGCTCTGCTGAGTAACAGTGGAATGTTTGAAAAAAACATGTCATGTCAAATACACATAATGCAGTCATACCTGTTACAAAACCATGGTTGTTATATATTTTTTCACTTTATTTTCAGTCCAAACTTAAGAGTTAGGAAGGAATATAAACATTACATTCTGGTCTAACATTACAGTACAGCCAACCCAGTGTACAGCCAAGACTAATCCAATCAAAATTTCATAAAGGTTAGGGGTTTTAGAAATTGACATTTATTGAAATGTCATAGATTCTCCCAAACTCATATGCAAAAACAAAAGACAAAACAGTTACACCATTACAGCTGGTAAATATTATTTTTGCTCTGTGCAGAAACATGCAGAAACTTGCACTAAAACCCTCCTTCTTTTACAAGTTCATACACAAACTGAGCTGTTTGCCGTTCTGCATGAATAAAAAACTGAGCTTCAGTTCAAGTCTTACCTTTAGTCCGACATCGAGTGAGACCTGTTCTGATGCAGCAGTAGAAGAGACCAACAATGGCCATCCTCCAGGGCAGCATGGTTGCCCTGGCAATGTGAGTTGTACTGTAACTGTAACTGGACCGAGGTAGCAACTACTCGTCTGTTAATTCCCAGTGTGCCCTCCTGTTGCATTTCTACCCTTCTCTTTATTGTGCATCTGCAGCTTTACATAACACCATAATTTACGCTGTCTTCATCCCTGCTGTTCTCTCAGTCTGTCTGTCCTCAAGACTGCTTTTTCACTCGCGCTCCCATCCACATCTGACACCACCCCCCCCCCCCCCCCATTTTTTTTCTCTGCCCTCATAGGCCGAATATCTTTTAATACTTTCAGCTGGTTGTCGTCAGATTCACAGGAACATTCTCATTATTAAATCCTTCTGCTCTCACCATTTACAGGTGCTGTGTTTGTTGATGACACTGTCCTACTATCATCAGCATGTTCATATCTAGTATCAGCATTTCTCCTTGTGGTTTATATTTCTTGTATTCATTGTCTTTGAAACAGTTTTTCCTTTTCATTGTCTGAGTACTTCATAGATGACAAACTTTACGTGTCCCTGTCCTTTAGTCAAAACTGCAACTCATCACTTCACACATGGAGGAAGTGGCCCTTCAGGGCAGGCATCCTTATGGCAGAAGGGCTTTGTAGCTGTTGATGTAGCATGAAGAGCGACAAAGGACATGCAGGGATGTCGTTGTGGATGAATGGGTCAAAAACAGAACTTTCACCCAAGAGAAGAGGTAACATTGGAAACCCAAAGTAAATGTTATTATATTGTATTAAGACTTAGCTGACTTACTATTTTATTTTTATTATTATTTTTAATTTCATTATTACCTTCAGTTTTCATTCAGTCAGTTTGGTTTTGCTAAGGCCAATCAACTCCTTGGGTAGGTTTAGGAAAATATCATAGTTCGGGTTAAAAAACTATTTCACAACGTAAACTGTTTGTTTGGCTGGAGGCTAATTTCTCCCATGAGCCGTCAGTTCATCCAGTCATACTTCTTTTAAATTTGAATAGTTATATAGTTCAGTTGATACCAGCAAACCATGTAATCGTGTCCACTGTACATAGTCATTATTCCCTGCCACAGTTGAGCTATCTGTCACTGTCGTTTAAATGGGAAACTTATAAAAAGTAGAAGGGGTTCAATTATCTTGGCTTCTATTTGTGGGCTGAAAATGGTTCGGATGAGAAAGCATGTTTATTGCCCCAGTGGACCTGCATTTGTGTACCTATAGGGTCAAAGTGAGTTCTGTTTTTACCAACAGTGTGGTCCCTCAGTGGGTTGGAGCGTATGTGACGGTGCCAGGAGAATGACGACCGGCAACCCGCTCGGTTTGTGCTCAGTTTGTGATCTTTACGTGCACAAATGTGGAACGTTAACTATCCCAAGTGATTATTTCTAATTATACAAAGTATGTACCAGGAGTACTGGATAGAAAACATATGCAGAAACCATAGAGAAAGACTTTGTTCACTGCTTGGCATACTTCACCTTCTCCACAAGCCATAGGAGCAGTTACCAGAAGTGCAACCATATAAAATCAATTTTATTTGTTTTAACACAAACATCTATTTATTGCATTTGGGCTTACACACTGATGCCAACGTGTGAGCACACAGCACACAGTTTTCTAGAGGCCATTTCCATACATCTGGCACTCAGGAGCTCACATGTGCTTCTGAGGAAGTCAGAATGTGACAAAGCTGCGTCTGAGACTGAGACTAAGATGGAGCAGTCGTGCTGCTGCAGAGGAATGCAGGCAGACAGTGCAGAAACTGTCAAGAGACATATGGCCGCTGTACAACCTCCAAGAATTACAGCTTAAGAACTTGAACAAACATGTTATTCTTTCAATAGGTGAATTCAATGAAAATGTTATTCTAGGCTGTACCCCAAATCATTTCCTTTCTTAAATTGGTGTACTTACTGAGTGACTCAGAGGTGGATAGAGCTTTGCATTTGTATTTTTGATTATATTGAATAAGACAATGGATAATCATCATGGTAAGTGATGATTGGTCAGTAATTGTGATCACTATGGCTTGATGTGTATAATGTTACACTTGAACTTCTTTCTTAACAAAATGCAAGTCTGCAGTGCTGAAATGAATACAAGCTTAAGAGAGGAGAACAGGACATGCCTGTGGACTGACAGCAAAGTTATATCAGAGTCATATCCTTCTGAATGTTTGCACTCAATGACTCCTTTTATCATTAAATCTCACTTTTTACCTCACTACAGAGCAAGCTATCTTAAAATTAAGGAATAATGGACAGCAGTTGACTGAATGAAACGATTTATTAAAGTAAAACTTATTTGCACATTTTAGAATGACATTACAGGGATTTTTCTGACAGCTGTTGTTACTTTACATAATAATATTATGCTTGTGAGCAGTTATAAATATGATCCATTGCTGAATATTAAACAACCCAATAATGGCAACGTTAAAATGCTGCTTACATATTATTATTACATATAAAAATGAAACAATGACAGGGGCCCTTTGTCTGCATAACCAGTGTGTTTGCTAGTATTGATACTACTACTTTTACTACTTTTGAGACAATAACATTTTTCTTAATAATTTAATAATAATTTGAAATAACTACTGTACTTTTACCATTTAAATACACAACTTGACTCATGATGCAGTATTATCACATGGTGGTATACTTCTCCCACCACTCTGGGAGGGAACGAGTGAGTGTTTTTGTACACAGCGTGACCTTTCTCACGGCAGGCACTTGAACGTGTCACACAGTTGTAACTAATAATGTTAATTATTGCTGCATTCCATTTAGTGTGCCACTGTCCGGGCCATAGTTTTGTGCATGCTGGCTTCCTAATACGGCTTAGTATGCTTAAACGGAACAGAGACATAATCAATGCTATTTGTAACACCTGTGACTTTTCTGCTTTGTGAGAGAAAAGAGAAAAAATACGGAGTGAAAACTACAACCTTGTTGTATATTACAAAGTCCATTTATCACATTTAAGGGGAATTCCACATTTTTTTTTTTTTTAAAGATTTTTATGGCAGTTTTGCAAGCCTTTATTATAAAGGACAGAAAGGAAATGGGGTGAGAGGGGGGGGGCTTGCAGCAAAGGGCCGCAGGTTCTTTTTTCACAAGCCCCCTAACTACATAGTGAAATTCTAAATCACTGGAGCCCCCCTGTAAGGATCAATAATAATAATAATAATATTAATAATAATAATAATAATAATAGGAATAATAATAATAATTCGAATCCCGGCTGGGGCCTTTCTGTGTGGAGTTGCATGTGGCATGTTTTCCCCGTGTCTGCCTCGTTAACAGTTAAAGTCCTGGCAGGCTGCAAATTTTCTGTCTGTTAAAGTTTTGAACAGAAATTGCTAAGTGGTCATTTTAAAGCACTGTGGACATGTTGACTCGAGGTCCGGTGTTTTCTGATGCTGATCCTGTTTTTGGACCTGCTCACACTGTTATGTGAATTCAGTCGGTCTTTGGTCGGCCTTCGTGCCAAGAACTGGAAGCTCGTCTGCATGTGGATTTCAGTTAGTTGTTATATATTTATTTCACAGCTTTATTTAATTTAATTTAATTTAAACATTTTATTACCCACCGCCACAGTGTTATCCGAAGTATTCTTGTTCTCTGTTTGGTCAAAGGGCTTTACTGAAGCCTGACACTTTCTATAGTCTGATGTGCAGAGATGACCTGTATTGATACAGCGTGCATTCTAACGCAGGGTGGAGGGTTTTATAAATGCATTCTATTCATCTGAGCTGAGAAAGAAAAATACTCTCATGGCCAGCCTACCCCAGAGCATCTTCGTACCCTCTGCTGACCAATTTAATGTCTGTTCTGGAATAATTAGTATTACTATTTTTATGTTTTATCTTTACTACTTTAAGGGGTCAAACACTGTTTGTTTGGGGAGGAGACCCCGGAAGCTCAGTTTAGTGGTTAGTTCGAGCTGGAGAGCTCAGAATGATCACATTGTAACTGTCTTGTTATATGTTTTTTTTGTTCTGCTTTATGTGCGTTTGAGAACCTTCAAAGAGCAGATGTCACAGGGCAAAATGGCAAGTAAAAGACAAAACAAGAGAAATGTTTATGAAATTTGTCAGAATTTGTGTGACTTAAAACAAATGTTCTCGTGTCAATATTGAACTAAAAGACATATGGAGAATAAAAGGACATACTGTGACCATTTCAATAAAGCTCCTAAAATCTGTACTATCTGTATTCATCCAGTAGATGGCAGTACTTATCTGCATTAACTTAAGCTACCATGGCCTGCACTAAGTGATGGACAGTCCAAATGAATGTTTTTGATTTGGGATTCTTCAACTTTATAAGCACTCACAGGATAAGCTGAGAAATGTGTTACTGTTGTGAACATAATTTAATAATTTTGGGTTTAAAATTCCACCAAACCCAGGAAAGCAGTGAACTTTGAATACTCACATACACAATTTTGGCAGGCAAGTTTTATATCAACACAACAGCATTTTCTCTGCCAGAGTTTGGAGATACTGTATACAGCATTTGCTCAACCTGGGCAGTTGCCACTTCACAGCCTGGCACTGCAGACATCCCAGATTTTCACAGACCATCTGTCATCACTATGCAGTGGTATTGTATGCTGCTGTCTTCGGGCCTAACCCAGTTTATGATCCGTTCAGCCACCAATGATACTAACTTCTCATCATTTCTGACTTCTGGAACAAGTTCTACAACCAAATCTTTTGCTGGCGCAGTAATGTGTCACAGAGTCAGACTGTTAAACCCTTTGTCCATCTGTTCCTCATAGACACAGAGCATAAGAGCATAGCCATAACTGTAATTAGCTGCATGAAGAAGTTCAAAATCCCCACAGACGTGGGGAATGTCAAAACGTGACTTTCTGGGACAGTCTGCATTTAAGTCGCAACCAAAAATAGCATTGTGGGAACTGAACAGACTTTGGATTCTGGACGAAATACTGTTCCTGTTCTTTGACATATGACCTGTGTTTTTGCAATTTGGGTTTAAGTTGCAACAAATATCCTATCAGGACATCAAAACAGCAACTGCATTGTTCTAGTACGATGAGAATAGATGTAATGATGGTTTTCTTTCTCTCTTGGGTTTGAAGGAGACACAAAGGCACACTGAGCAAGAAAGAAAAAAATAGGTTAATCAGCCCTTTGTGTGGAAATAAATTACAGATGGTGGAAATCTCTAGAATATTTATATACAAAGTATTCTCCTCCTTGAAGAAAGAGTTTTTTTTTTCTTTCAAATCTATATCCAGGACTGACAATTCTATATGGGAATCATTCAATGCATTTGGAATTGAATTTGCCATATATGCATGATATTTGACATGGCATGACTATGAATGCCAAAATTAGAATGAAATTAAAATTCCTCTGAATCTTGAATAAGCTCATTTAAATGCAATATTACAACACTTGTTTATGAAACCTGAAGTTGCTGTTTAGTAAGCACTGTACATGTTAATTAAAAAAAAAAGTAGTACATTTCCCATTTAGTTTCATTATAACAACAGAAGGAATATTCTCATAATGATACCCAAACTTGTTATTTGAGTTTTGTTTTTATTTTAGCAATATGTAAAACATTTTTTTAAAACATTAAAGTGCAAACACATTTTATAATATTTTAAAATTGTGCCATATACTTTCACAGGTGGTAAATATACGGTATATTACAATTCTACGGCATGATCTCCATTTACTCTAATATTTTCCTGAACATTCACACTACAGATTACAGAAAATGATTACGGAACAATTTCTTGAATACACAATACACTTTTGTTATTCTGGTTTCATTCAAAGCACTTATTCAAAGATTTCAATCTTTAATGCTCTGCCTGCAGACAGAGACACAGTCTACCTCCCATTTTGGACCCATCCTACCTGAATTCTCCTCTTATCTTTGAGGAGGACAGATGAGCTTTCTGCAGAGGCAAGGCCTTAAATGTGCCCCTCATCACTCACATTTCAGAGTCTACTTTTTTTACGTTTGTGTGTCCACTTTTATCAGAATATACTGCGTGTCTGCAAATCCTAACCCAGAATCACATAGTCACTTATGTCCAAGGTCTTTTGCTCCTTTCTTCACAAATCCCTCTTCCTCCACATCCTCTTCAGCTCTTTGTGCTTTTACCGTCTCATCTGTCTCAGCCTTGACATATCCTGTCTACCTTCAACTGTCTTCCTAAGAGATCAGATGGAACTCGTAGTGACGCAGGGAACCGACAATCACGCAAAATCACACATGATAAGCGTAAATTTGATTTCAGTACTGTACAGGGAATACTTCAGTTTACAACCAGCTCACTCCCAACTCTTTGAAGTAAGCTGGGGTCCACTTCCTTCTCCTATTTAAGATGTAGTATTGGCTCAATAATCTGGGCAAGTGACCATAGGGCTCTGTTTCAGGCTGTGAAGCCTCTCGCAGTTCAAAGCCATTACCTCAGTCTTAACTGCGGCTCCTGCTGGGAGCTGGGAAGTGGGCATGCGTCTCACCCTACTGGAAAAAAGGAAATCATTTATTTAATCATAAAACAAAATATTACAAAGAAAAAGAAAGGAAATAGTGAGCTACAGTCTATAAGACTGGTGTGTAAACATTGGAATAGTTTTTTACATACATGCACTTTCAGATATTTTGCTCATGCAGGCTTGCACACACTCATACAAGTCCTATAAAATAACAATATGAACTCATTAGACTGATGATTATGTTGTCTCAGTTTATTTGACATGCTGATCAATATACTAATGGACCCAACCATCGCTGAAGTTGCAATTAAGGCTACTGACTTTCCATATGCGCTCTTTCCCAGGCTAATGGAGATTATATTGGTCCCCTTTAGCTATTATTGTCGTCTTTACTCTCTCTACGTCTTTCCCATCTTATCCACTTTACCTCATCCATCCATCCAGTGACGGAAGACTTTGACCAATCACAGAGCAGCTGAGAGAGCGAGCCCTGCGATTGGCTGTTCTACTAAAGCAGATGCGCGTTCCTGCTCTTTGGTGGAAACCCAGTCTGTAGCAATGGCGGATGACCGGACAGGAAAGATTGCGATTCCACAGTTGGAAACACCCGCGTTCAGTTCAAAACAATCTAAGAAGAGGAAGACAGATTTTTCATAAAGGGAGTCTAAGGGCGCACTCACACTGTCCATCGTACCGTGCCTAAGGACCTTTCACGGCTAAAATCTAGTTCGTTCGACCAGTGTGAGTGCAACCGTACCGCGCCTAGAAGCAGTACGGTTGCACTAACACTGGTTGCTGTTCACGGCCCATTTGGTAGAGGTGGACTTTCGTAAAGCATGTTTGCACATGTACAAGCACGAGCAATAATAATGTAAAATAAAAGAAGCTTTGGCAAGTTGGCGATTTCCTCGGGCAGGGACTGTAGGGTGTGTGTATGAAGAGCTTGCATTTGTGCCCATGCTCGTATGGTGGGAAGAGCTTGGGTCAGAGCTGTGGCAATGAGACCCGTGTAGACTCAACGATCACCTTTTTTCTAGATTTCCTGCCTACTGAGCCTTTAAAGTTATAGTATACTCAGTAAGAATTGATTTTCATTGATATATTTTCTCAAACTTTTGCATTGTGTACGATTTTATATTGTATTTGGTTGTTTTTCATGTTGTTTCGTGCTTGGCACTCGGGCACACAATGATTTCGGCGTTCACAAGAACCAAAGATGGCGGCATCCTTAGGGGAGCCTTGGCCAATGAGCAGCTATAGGAAGCAGCTAGGAATAAATGGGTGCCATTTTTCCTGTCCGCCATCAATTCTTTTCTCTATGCCCATTGCTTTAACTGAGACATGCAAAAAAGGTTAGAAAGAAATTTAAATAGATGAAAATCTTTGGGAGTACAACTTTAACTCAACTAAATATCTGTAAAACTAATGACATTACCATCAGCCTACGCGGTTGTGTTTAGTGCTAGTTAGCAAATATTACCATGCTATTAAGCTAACCTAAGGTGGTGATCATGGTAAACATTATACCTGCTTAACATCAGAATTAGCATTGTAAACATTGACGACATTAGCATTTAGTACAGCCTCATGGAGCTGCTAGCATGACAGTAGTCAGTGTGTCAAATCTCAAACTTACAACTTTGAGTGCATAAATGCGTTAAACTAAGAACTATGGCAAAATGCACTGCGCCCGCATAACAGTCAAAAAGAGTGTGGAACGCTGGAAATATCTTACCCTCAATGGTCGACATCTTGGCAAAATAGCAGCAGGATACAGGAAGCACACAGATATGTTAGCGAGCCACAACCAGTACCAATTCACCATTAAAAAGATGAAGAAAAAGTAGCAGTCAAATTTTAATTTCTGATAAGTGAATTACCAGCTGTATGCAATTTTAAACAACAGTAGCCTGTCAAAATGCACACACTATGCAAGTCCTACACAGTGTGCTACATGTTGGTGTGCTGATGGAAGTATCAGATTTGATAGAGACACAGACTTGTTTTACTTCTTCCACTGTGTGAATCCAACTGAACATCTCTCTTTCTGTGCTGCAGGTTTAGTGTGACCTTGGGCTGGCAAAAGAGAATCCTTATCTTGTCAATCTCTTTCTCTCTCAGTAACCCAGCACGTATAAGAGTCACCCAGATGTTCATGTGTGAATATACAGGTAAAAGCAAAGCCTGAGCACTTGATTTTAAGCCAGTAGAATTGGGATATAAATGTGAAATGATTGTTTTCACAGCTGTGCACTTGGCACTGATGCTTTAGGCTGGAGCGAGTGGTATGTACAGTATCAGGCAAGCTGGGCTGACTCCGAGTGTGCTGTTACAGTGAACAGGACAGGTTGTGCTGCGGCATACAGGGGAGATGAGATGAGGGTTAGTTTTAGGTGATTGATGGTGTTGCCTGCAGCGCTGTCATTGAGTAATTGACCTGAAGTCATCTGAGTTGTTAGTATTGAATCAAGCATTTGTAATGAAATCATAGACCCAGGCAGTGCTAAACGCAGGGATCCGGCTCTAATGCAGCAAGAGTGATGAGGTTACTGCTGCACTCATGTTTAATGTCTGTGTGTGTGGGTATCCTGGTGGACTTCTGTGGATGAAACAAAGGTAGAAAAATTCTATCATTATTCATCCATTGTTACATATAACATGCTGATTTACTGGATCTCTTTCAAAATTATTTACAAAAAATATATTTAATGATGTGCAACACGGTGGTGTGGTGGTTAGCACTGTCACCTCACAGCGAGAGGGTTCCTGGTTTGAATCCCGGCTGGGGCCCTTCTGTGTGGAGTTTGCATGTTCTCCCTGTGTCTGCGTGGGTTTTCTCTGGGTTCTCCGGTTTCCTCCCAAAGACATGCCTGTGTTAGGTTAATTGATGACTCTAAAATTGCCCGTAGGTTAATGGTTGGCTGTCTCTGTTTGTCTCTATGTGCCCTGCGATAGACTGGCGTCCTGTCCAGGGTGTGCCCCTCACACCCAATGTCAGCTGGGAACGGCTCCAGCCCCCCGCGACCCCGACAGGGACAAGCGGTTGAAGATGAATGAATGAATATTTAATGATGTGTAATCTATGTATTAAGAAACATGTAGACAGCTTTACGGCATATAATCATGCAGCATTTATAGTGCTGGAGTAGGCAGTTTATTTCTTTGGCATTGCTGGGCAAAGAATCCATCACAAGAGAAAACTAGACTTCTGCACGTCCTCTTGGCTCTGTTTTCAGGCTTTAGAAAATCTAGCCTGTGACAGATTTCAGATTTGAAGTGAAATTTAAAGTCAGAGTCAGTTGAACTGAAACACTACCTCCAGCAGTAGCCAAAAACGCCAAGGAAGTAGCCAACACAACACTGGTTGCAGCTTGTTCCATCTGCGGTTTCAGACCTGGAGTGGCACACTACATGCATGCAGGCTGCTCCATGAGCCTACAGGTGTCAGGCTAAGCTATTAGCAACATTGCTTTACCATTTCTGAAACACTTCACAAATATTGAAATGTATGGTCAGAGAAAGAAAAGAGAGACTAAGAGAAAAGAGTCTGACAAACACAATGAAACCACAGACTGTATGAAACAGAATAAGACAAACCTTCTCACAGTGGCTGCAGCTACTTCAAATTCATGTTTCTGTAAAGCCTTGAAGTAAGTAAAAGTACAAAAGTATTAGCATCAAAATATTCCAGAAGTTAAGTGCTTATGTCAAATGGCCCGTTTCAGAATAATTGAATTTAACTATTTTATTGCTGGGGAGGTTGTGAATTTCCCACAGAGACCAACAAAGTCTTATCTAATCAATAATAAATCATACTTTATTTTAGCTCTATTAATGCTACTACTACTACTACTACTGCTACTACTACTACTACTACTACTACTACTACTACAGTATTTCTATCTGTATCAGAAAACAGTACCTACAACCCAAAGCTTGTCAAAGTAGATGACTAATAATGAAAATGCTGCACTTGGATGACTACACATTGTTTTACTGGAATCAGATTTATGCAGTCTCAGGGATAATTCCTCCGTCACATGCAATGCAGTTTTAATCAAAACAACTTTTCCTGTCTACGGGAATGTTGGGTGGGTGGGTAACTCCTTCTGTGGTCTGACCACTAACCATGTCACGCACTAAATGGAGGGTTTAGTTCTGTTTGTAAGCAGGTATTTAGTTTATTGTGGTACTTACCGAAAATGACCGTCTTAAGTAACACGTTAATTTCATGGCCTCAGGGAACAAATTGCTGCACATTCATCCTTAATTTTCAGTCCTTTTCTTACTCAGATCATTTGAGACAAATGGTCAACAATGTAACTAATGGTTTGTCAAAGGTAGAAAGGATATGAGCAATATACTGATCGTAAGAACAGGGTCTCTGACCATCTCTAGTGGTAGGAGTCATTTAAGTGCTGACTCAGTGGGAAAGACATCCACAGGAATTGAATAAACAGATGACAATAAAGATATTTTCATCAGGACTCAAATTTAAATGAGGAGATTTGGAGATGGATACAAAACAGATTGCAAGCTTTCAGATACAGAAGAGCTGCAGTTACTAATTCCTAATAATTTACATGGTTTGTGAGTGTAAATTAATGATGAGCCAACATATCTGCTTAGCACTCGCCGTTCTTCAAACATTGCAAACTATATAACTGAAACTTCATTGTCTGGTAAAATAATAAATATAGGCAATAAAAAACAGTAATTTCTCTATGTAATGGATGTGCTGCAGAATCTAATTTATCAGAAGGCTACACTTGGAGAGGTTCTTAGTTGCAATTTGTATAAGTGGGTGGAATTGAAAGTTGGTGGAATACTTAGGATAATGATTTCAAAATATAATGCAATACAAAATGATGGCTAGATTGCTAGGTTGCAGTAATCATGAAGATTATATGTTATTAGAATACATTGCATGGATGAAAATTTCTCTTCCAGAACGAAATAGCAAATTGATGACCATACACAATTCAATAACTTTCATGTCAATATGTTATCTCCTTTTGTAATTTAGAGCCATGCTACAGTATCATTAAAGGATTCCTGTGTATTGTTCTGGTATTTTTTTTGGTAGCTCAATTACCATACTGTGGGGAACTGTGACATTTCCTCTCTGACTGTATCTACATGGACATTAGCAGGCCCAGAGAGCTACTCCTTTGGTGTGGTAGTGAAATGTGATATGTGAGAGCAGCTGTTTGGTCTCCACATCTCGCCTCGGCTGCCTCCCAGCAGAGAGAGAGAGAGAGAGAGAGAGAGAGAGAGAGAGAGAGAGAGAGAGAGAGAGAGAGAGAGAGAGTGCGTGTGTGTGTGTGTGTGTGTGTGCGCGCGCACACTTGGATATGTATTACACAGATCACTCATCACATAAATCAACCTCTGCTAAGGATCACCTTGTTGTCAAACCTGAACCATGCTTTTGTTACTTAACATTTACCTTCATTTTCTCATTACTGTCTATTAAATGTTCAGATTTATGGGGTTTTGCATGTGGTAAAGAAAATCTAGAAATTAAAATTGTAGATTTAGGAGCAAATGTAATAACCATTTACATGATTTAAGGAAAGTGACCGTATATATACATTGCTAATTTACTGTAGAATTTGTCTTTAAAGAAGACAGGCGCAAGTAGTTAGACTGCAATAAAATCCAGACAATTACAATGCTTAAATCAAATTTTGCCAAACTTGACTTCCTACCAAGTGCATGCTGGGACTGAGTCCAGAACCCTGTGACCATGAAATGGAGTGGGTAAGAAAAAGAATAAATAAAGGAAATAAACTTTGCCACATTCATAAACTAGCTTAGTCTTTTCTTTTGTCTGTGTGTTAAAACCTCAACATGTTGGGAGCAGTGCTGGTCAGAGGCACAACAGGAGAAAAACTGAAAACTTGACATTATATTGTGACAATATCTTTGCAGCTAAACATTAGCCTGCTGTATTGGAAACAGACATGTACTGCAAATATAAAATTATCCCTGACAGCAACTAAGTACAAAGTTTGTGTAATGTCTGATTGAACCCATGTGTGAAAAGAGCAGGTAATTGTGTTGTATGTCAATGTTGATGACAATTCTATCATGTGGCTCACACGATACCGGAAGAAACAAACATCCAAGGCTGAAGAAGAAGGGTGATTCATACAAAGTTGATGATAGGAGAAGACAAGATAGTTCTGTTGGTAAGTTCTGACACCAAAATCATCAGACATATTCAAAGAATGGCAAGAGACTTGGTTGTTGATGAGCAAGTTACGAACAGGTAATGTGACTGCTCTCTAATGCACTTTATGTCCTGTCTCCTGCACGCTCTACCCAGGCAGGCTATCCTCATTCACTGTATAATATAAGAGCGCCGAAATCTATGTAGGGAGGAGGGTTGGGTGGCTAATGGACTTTGATCCAGGGGACAGGTGTTTATGTCCCAGATGTACAAAACCGAATCACCATTTTTTCCCTTATTCTTAACAAAACGGTTTTAGTGCCCATATATAACTGTCACTGTTTGCATTAACCTAACCAGTCACATATTAGCTGTTTTACAGTGTTAAAAGGAATGTCTTATTTCATAAGATATCGTACAAATTAAGGATCAATTGATATGGATTTTTTAAGGCCGATACCGATTTGTTTTTCACCGATTCCGATTCTACTTTAGCTCCCTTAATTTACATCATAAAAATTACTCAATGATGAAAACAAATGTTACGAGTCTCAATTTTTAAAAAAGAAACATTTATTGAACTTTAAAAAAGCATCTACAGCAACACAGATCTGCCTGTGGATGCCTGTCTGTAAATAATGCCGGGGAAAAAAGGCGAACACAGAAGCCTGCATCGGCCGATACAATACACGTAAAAAACGCAAATATCGGCTGATGTATCGGTCTATTACTAGTACAAATTGTGCATAGATTTTATTTAAATATCACACAAATCTGTAGATGAGAATATATTGATCGAGGCACCACCCCTATCCAAATAGATGCTTGCAGTAAAGAAGAATGTGTCTGACACGGGCAATATCCTATTGTGTGCTACATGTTTGAAAGGGAAACTTCAGACATGGTCCAGAGTTTATATGAGAAAATAGCTGAAAAGTCTATAACCATGCTAGTAGCTCTGTGAGGCTTCAGGCTACTTAGGCTCAGCACTGCTTTAGGCTGAATGTCAGAATGCTAACATGCTCATTTTTACAATGCTAACAAGCTCAGGTCAAGCAGGTATAATGTTTGCCACATTCATTGTCTTTGTTTATATTGTTAGCATGTTAACATTTGCTAAAGCACTTAACAGAAAGCAGCTGAGGCTGATGGAAAATGCCAATTTTTCACGTATTTGGACATAGATTACAGCAGCATCCCATGTTACCGCTTTCCCAAGTATTTACAAGTATTTCTATGTAAAGCAGAAATGTCATGTTGTTAAGGCAGAATCCCTTGAGATAGGTGCACCGTCCATTTAAACCAAACAAGATAGGCCTATACATATTTTGCTTCACATATTTTTTGCTATTTAATTTATTCCCCTTATTTCAAATTCTCAGTATAATATCCACGTTACCAACATAAATATCTATATTAATTCAGAGGTGAAAGGAAATGTCTGCAGCAAGATAGGGACTGTAAATTCCTGGTTGAATTCAGCCCCATGGAGATGAAAGTTTAATGATGTGTCAAATCTAGCCTGGGAACTAAAAAAGATAGCATCCTTCTGGCTTTCCTGGCTTTCCTTCCACTCTTCATCGTCAATTATGACAAGATGGGTCAAAGTTTATAAATTCACCACTGCAGTTTCAGTACTGTGATCATTTTGGAGTGTGCATTTCTATAGCAGTTGATCGTCTTGATTATTTTGACAATTATTTTTTACTGAGATTTTGAATTTGTTTTTTGTTGGCTTCACATCCATTAAAACCTGAAGTCATTATATCTTTTTTATAACAATGCAGCCTCACCCTTTCACCCTTCAGCCTCCTACGTTAGGTAATTCAACAGCTGCAGACAAAGCTTGTGCTTATTACAGTATAGAATCATTAAAAAGCATCACTATCATTAAATGCAGTCACTCATTTTTTTTCTAACTATGAAAGACAGAAATCTTCTAGATGCCAAATGCATGCATTTTGTAGTTTGTGGAAAATGACTCTGTGCTTTTAAGACTGAATTATCCTCCACTATAGCTGCTGACCTTCCCTTCCTGCTGGATGAGACAAAACATGTCCAACACTGCAGGTATCAAACACTATTCAGAACGTGCTTCATCTGTTGTGAAACTCTGCTTTCTTGCTGTGCAAAGCTCTCCCCATCAGACCCCCCAAAACAGGATGACTTTTACCCAATGCACATTAGTCTTAATTAAACTAAAGTGTTTTCTCTCTCAAGACTGCATCGCTCCTCCTTCCCTCCTTCCCCACTCTAATCCACCCTTTTCTGTCCCTTCCCTGTTTTTCCCCTTCATCACATTTAATTACTTAGTTGTCAGGTCTCATGGGAGGTGCAACCAGTTTACATTCATTTATTCACAACTGCAGGCAATAAAAAATACAAACTTTCAGTTCACAAACCAATGGGATGTTTGCAAAGTATGTGCAATGAATCTCTACTGTAAATCACTGTGTGAAGCCTGGTACAGATCGCCAGGCTCTTTGTATAGTACTGTACCGAAAGTGAGCATGCAAACACAACGTTTTGCTCTGTGCGGATATCATTTCATCCATGAACATATTTCGCTGGATTGACATCATCCTCATTTATATGATATATGTGTATGGAGAACGTAATGTATTTTGAATTGCACTTTAAGTGGAAGCTGAAAAAAATATAAAAAATAAATCTGGCGGATCTGACCAGATTCCATGAACAGATATGAATATATTATGAAGTATATGTTATTCCTCTGTGCCATAGATCTTATCTGTTGTTCAAAAACTATGGAAAACACATCAAGTTGTAGGCGAATGTCTGGCCCACATTTAAGAGAGAGACCCTATGCATGTAATGATACTTTGAACAGTTTTGTTCCTACACTGTGTCGAGAGCACGATTTGGCCAAATCAGCACACCACACACAAACAGATCCATTCAGGAACAACCAGAGTCTGTTTGAATGCTCAAAACCGTGAATCTTGCACGATCAAATGTGACTTTAGAGTAAACAAATGTTTTTGCTTTCTGGGATCCAGACCAGAGAATCCATCCACTCCACAGTTTTTGCATTACTCGTATAGAGAATTACGATAAAATATAAAAATATATATGAAAGTTGGTGTAAACGTGGACTGCATATGTAACAGCGTGAGCTGGAGGTGAGTAAAAATAATCACAAAAATCAGAGTTGGTAAGTATATAACTTCCTACCAGCACGATTCAAAGTCAATAACAGGTGACAGATGGTAATTTTAATTTGACAGTTTGTTGTTAGTATGCTATTATTCTTTCTAACGTGACTCAGTCCTCGGCATTCAATACAACAGGACATTGGATCGTAAATATTGTACGTTTAATATTTACAATTTGAAATCAGTGCAGCCAGGATGGACCCCCAAGCAGATCGGGGCACGTAATAAATGCTGTCAACATACCTCACACAACAGGAAAAATCTGACAAGATAGTCCTTAGAACCTTAAAAAAAAATCGAGGCGGCCGAGTGTCTGGAGGGGGGAATGGGGCCAGAAATTGCCTTGATTCTCTGGTGGTGTGTGGCTGGTATAAACCAAATCACGACATGCTTCTTCATTACCAGGAGCTTTAGTTTTTTTTTCAGTCAATCCCACACAGCCATCATCCCTGCAACATTATTATTCCACCACTGAAAATGCCCAAAAATACACAATTTGCTCTGGTTGAAGTAATAATTTCCATTAAACTACTTGTACAGTGCTTAGCTGTTTAAGGAACATTATTTATTTAGCCCTTTAAAAAGGAATGAAAGTTTTTGCAAGCTGTTTATAGTGTGTATATGTACACTTTGAGTGCTACAGTTCATTCATTGACAATAAGAACAGTATAGAAAAACTCCAGACCCATCCTTTAAGCTTCTTTTCAGACACATCTCTAGTTTCTGCTGTGTAAATGAAAAATCCAAGCTAACTTCCCCTTGCCTGTTTAAGACACACAAACAGACACAAGGTATGTTCTAACAGTGAATTTGTCTGACATGTTTCATCGAGAAGCATCACGTTTTTCTTGTTGTACTTTACATGTCATTTGTTTTCTAAATGAATTATGCCTATGTGAATTACTCTTGTCAGCCTCAGAGAAGTCCTGTTTATTGTCAAATTATTCAGTCAGCTATTTATTCCCTTTAGATACTTCACATATTATAGAGAGAGTCCTCTTTAATATACACAGCACAATACATTTTGTGGAATTCTGACACAGTTTCTTAAAATAAGTAAATAACCTCAAGACAAACACTGACTTTTAATAATAGAGTATAAAGAGATGTTCAGACATAATTATATCCTTCTCATTCCTGTTGAAAACAATAAGTCTCATTATCTGTGGCTGGTTTCAAAACAGAAAAATACCTCTGTTCCAGTTTGGCGCTGTGTCCACCAGCTTCCTTCCTGTCCCTGACCTCGGAGGTCAAGGCAACATAATGAGTGTACTCTCTAGTTTCTCCCTCTCCTCTACGCTGTCCTGTCAATGTGCCTCTTGCAA
The DNA here is from genome assembly GCF_963691815.1 of Echiichthys vipera. Classification (NCBI taxonomy): domain Eukaryota; kingdom Metazoa; phylum Chordata; class Actinopteri; order Perciformes; family Trachinidae; genus Echiichthys; species Echiichthys vipera. The sequence continues at coordinate 20,315,033 of NC_139832.1, forward strand.
AATATCACTTGTCTCAAAGTTCCGCTTATGCTGCTCCGATTTGACCCCTGAGTGTGAGTTTTTCCACTTGTGTATATGCAGGGACACACGGCCAACACATATGACAGTGACGTATGGCGGAGGGGAAACAGGACTGGCTGCAGAAATATCACTGATTATGATCAACATAAACACACACCTCAGCGTTTAGCTGAAGCTCTGCCGTAGAAAGGTCATATATCAATGTCTCACAGGCTAATGTACAGTACACCACATTAGAATAATTTTTCTTGTCTTGTGGCTGATGCCATTTACCACAGATACCATTACCCTATTCATTATACTCCCTTCAGATTTAAATAATTACATATACTTGAGTATTAGAGAGTCTCTCAGCTATACAGAGGGACCACAATACCTTTGGGTAGCAGATCTTGGTAAACCTCATTAATGTAGACCGAAGAGAAAAGCCCTTTTTAAAGTCTCCAAGTAGACTGTAACAGGGACTGGGTCAATAAAGCCTTTATTTATCTATACATAGGCTGTCAGCAGCTTCTTGCTGTTGTTTTCCTGAGAGTCACTTTTGATTTAACATATAATCCATCCTAATGCAGAGCAGCGAATGCAGAGCAGTGAAGCTTAAGTTCTAACTTGAAAGAAAACCATTTGCGAAGGAAATGCATGGAGTGACTCCATTTGAAATGTCAGTGCACACAGTCCGAGAGCAATATTAGATTTGGCAGTGCTTACTCTTACCTACTACTGTTTCTATCTTTAAATCACAGCCTAACAATGCATCATAAAGTAATTTAAAGATATAATTCCTAAAAGCTGACAGTCTTACTGTTTATCTCTTTTAACACTGTGTCAGAGCTACTGTATATTAAATTACTGCTAATGCGAACATGTTTTACATTTAATAGAAATAAAACATGGACTGGCAGAACACAGGGGGGCTTTTATTGTGAAGAAGCCATGGAATTGTAATGCATTTGTCATCAAAAATGCATCTACATAACAAGACAACACTCACTTTTTTACCTCTTTGACTGTTGACCAGTTTTAATTATAGCAGGCAGTTGCTCCTTTGTTGTATTTCAGACAAAGTAGCTGCTCAATGAGTGTTTGCGGCAGTATTAAACTACAATTGCTGTTACCATCCCAAAGAAAAACTAAAATCTTAAGGAGTACAACTTTAAATTGCTTTACAAATAATAACGTAATATAGGACATGTCTTTAGTTTAGTTTGAGCTGTCATACATTCAAATTAAATCAGTCACTGCTCATGTTGAGAAAGATGAAACCTGGGGAAAGAGAGCTTGACGGTTTCCGCAGCAATGCATGTGCACGTCTGGAACGTCTCTATATGTGCTTGAAGCTCTCATCGTCCCACTGTGCTGTGGATCCCAGCGGTAGAGAAATTGCTCAGTCTCTCAGTGGTTCTGAAGACTTGCTTTTGCCTATAGCACAATTTTATTCTCTTTTTTTGGCAGTGTATAAAAGCGCTGGCTGTGGCTGCACAACTCATCACTGGTCGCCAGCAAAGGTGGTGGAGGGCAGTAGCCTGCTGGTGGATGTAAAGCTGCAGTGTGCACTGTAAATTAAACATCAGATGAACCTCCCTCTGCCTTCAAGGCTGTGGGAGTGTGAGAGTTGAGGTGCAGAGGCCTTTGTGGGTCTGTGAATAGCAAGGCAGCTGAAGTCAAGGAGGTGCAACACATGCTGAGATGTGGAGAGGAATAAGCTGCTGATGAAGAATTGGGGTTTCTTCTAGAAGTTTGAGAAAGAAAGGGTGGGCAGATGAATAAATAACTTGTTTGTATTTTTTTTTCAAATAAAGGGGACAAGTGTTTTTTCTATAACCCATCCTGGTGGAAGAACCACGGGAAGCTTAATCAAAAGCAGACCCTACTACAAGACTTGGCATTTCCCCCTCATCTTAAAATGATCAACTGCCGTTTTCAGTTTTTTGTCTGCACTTTGTATCTCATCTCTCACCTCAGCTGGATCAAACTGAAGGTCTGGCACCAGACATCCTGATAATAAGGAGAAAATGAGAGGAGCGGAAGCAGTGAAAGGAAATATCCCTTCAAATGTGCCCCCTTCTTCTTCTCTCTGCCTCCGCTCCCTCCTCTCTGTCCCCACTCCAACCTCTCAACCTCTATTCCCAGGCTGCACACCAAGTTGGGCCCTCCATGGAGAGCAGGAAGCTGGACTGGGATCTGGGAGCCCGCTGTCTCTAAGCCAAGGCAAGCGGGTATGAGATGGCTGCCTAGAAGAAGGTGGCCTTTCCCAACTATGAGCCAGAGTCAAACTGACAGCCATGTTCAAGAGACCCAGGGGAAATTACAGAGTCTGAAAAAGCTGAGTGCACGGGGGCACAACGTGAAAACCAGCACCCAGTGGAAAAGCATAATAACACACATTGTGCTCACCAGTCCCTTCATATGAGGAATAATTAAGCAAATCTCTCTCTGGCACATGGAGAGCTTGGGAAACATTTGTTGGGCTTATGTGTCTTTTTGGAGGGTTGGTAAACAACAATCCAGAGAACTTTAAAAATCCAAGTTTTGTCACCAAGCAAAAACCACCAAACTTTACCTCTGTGATTCCAGTCGACATGTTGTTGCCTCCCACATGTTTTATGTATGATGATGAAATATGTTATTCATACAAATTTTGCGAATTTTATTTATTTTTTGGCCAAAATACTTCCAAAACATCCAAGGGGCTCCCTTACTGACATCATTCACAGCTTTGCCACCACAAAATGCAATAATGCTGTAGTGCAGATTTCATAATCGTTGCTGTGGCATTTTTTTTGTCAGATCCCACAAAAAATGTAGACTTTGCTTGAAGGAGAGAACCTATTTCTGTATGAAAATCCAGTAATATGCAGTCAGCTTGATCTGAAAATTAGAAACTTGTGACAAACCTCTCTGGCTGTCTAATTAGCAGTGGGCGAACAAAGACATGTTTTATTTTCTAAGCTGTGATTCATTGAAAAGGAACATTATGTAGACTCCAAGACATGCCGCTAAATGAAGCAACCTATGGTCAAGCTGGTTTCATATAATTGAAAACACACTGCTCACTTACATTCTTGTGGCCGGGAAGAGGTTGTTTTCTAGAGGTTAACCTCTCTCTTTTTGTCCTGTGTGCATCATACGTGAATTATAGTGGAGAAATAAGATTTGACATATTCCACTCTGTTCTCACCCTAAGAGTTCCTTTAGGATGTTCACCACATCGCCATTGTGGAATGTCTGAAACATTAGTTAGTTGCTAAGAAATAAGTGTTGTGGAGAGCTGGTTTTTGTGTTTGGTCGAAGGGGTTTCCATAAAACGTGTTTTGGATTTGAGTTCACTGTAAATGCAAGCTCTGTGGGACTATTGTGTTGATGTAGAAATAGCTGTCATATGTTTATTTATCATATTTCATAATAAAAATAAATAACCAAAATAAGATTAAAAAAAGGTCAGCTTAGCTCACTTAGCGATTAAGTACTTACTCATGCAGGTAGTTTTGATTTTCAGCGTGACATTTTTTTGTGATATCCATGTCTAACATTTCTTTACTGAATGGAACTTCATTACTGGTGAAAAAATCATTAAAAAATTAAATTTTAAAAAAATCTGTTGGAATCAGTGTCCCCCCTTGACAATCTTCATATCAGTGGCTAGTTCAGTTTAAACAAGTTCCAAAGAAAAATGCTGACTGTTCTGTTGATTAACCAACAATGTAGTTGACATTCATCAGTATCTGACCAGCAACAACAACATATATCAACATATCTCAACAAATACTGGATGGATTGGAAGGAGGGACATTTTGTACATTCAAGGTTCCCATAGGATGAATCCACTTTTGTGATCCCCTGGCTTTTCTCTAGGATTCACAGATATGGGTATGGGTCATAGATATGAGTTAGAAGGGGCCTGCTATACTAGTAGGTTCAGAAGGCCGTTATCATCTGTTCACATGGTAAAGATTGTTGTTAGCTTAGTCAAGAACCCTTGAGTCACTTTTAACACTCTGGGAGTGCCTTTAATTAAAATAAAAATGTTACCCAGTTATGTTTAGGCAACAAAATATTTGGTTAGGTTTAGGAAAATATTGTGGTTCGGGTTAAAATACTTGAGATTGAGTTAAGAACATTATGCAAGAAATCTAATAAACATATTTTTTTAAAAAGTCAGCGTTGACATTAGGTCTCACATGGGACAGGAACACCGGTCTCCTGAGTAAAAGTTCTGTGTTGATTTGACTTATCCACCATCACAGCTTTGCTCCTTATATGGCCTTAATTCTACTCTCTACCATTATCGCTCTCCATGCTATACATTATCTTATAGCACGATAGCTGAGCATTTGCTCTGAGCTTCTAATGTTATCGCAAATGGGTCATCCACCTTACCAAGAGATGATAACGGCCTACTGAACCAACTAGGACGTGGAGAAGGGCTACACCACCTCATATGATAGTAGTAACAACAACTGATAACTAGCATTTATTTGGCTGATAATATTCAAAGTCGGTCGAATGTTTTTCATGCTAATGTTCACATTTAGCTTAAAGCATGGCTGTAGACTTTTAGTTTGTTTTAATGTACTGTCATTTTTCAGTGTTGTCAGCACCTCCAGTGACTACACATATATATTGGAATATCATTCAGATAGGCCTGTAGATATCTCAAAATCTGGGTTAATAAAGCTGAAATGATCTGCAAAAACATCTCATTTATATTCAGTATCTGACTTTTTTGCTTATCACACTAAAATACTGAATTCAAAACTATAACACCGTCTTATTTTAGGGCTGCACCATCTAGAGCCCAACATTTTTGGGATCTTCTGAAGCTATTGTCGAGAATAAAGTACTTAGGGCTTTTGATAATTTATGTTTGCACAGCATGAGTATGTTATCAATCAAACCACAGGGTTTGTGTGGTTAAATGGCATCAAAAACAATTATTTACTGGTCACTTTTATTTGCAATTGCTCAGTGTTAAAAAAAGAAGAAGAAAAAGGTATGTATTATCCCTGCACTTGTTTTTTCCCTCTAGCATTCTGTTACATCCTCACAACAAATGATGGATTGTCCCAATGTCCTGCGAGAACTGACAGCTGCTCCCTTATCCCCTCAGTGGCCTTGCTAACCAGAGAGCTGTAATCATTTTTGACTGGACAGTATCTATGAGAAATGCAGGCTGAGGGCAAGGTGTCCTGGTTGTGTTATGATAAAGATATTAAAGGAATCTGTCTTCATCTTTATCTTTAGGGAGTTTTCTTTATAATCCTCTCAGAGAGGGATGGCGGGCCCTGTGTGCTCTTCGTATAGGATATTAAAGGATGGGAGCTTTGACACACACTCATAAAGCTGAGAGAGAGGAGAAAATCCTGTTATTGGTTGGGAACATTGGAGTTTTTCCAGAACAGATATCAGGGTCATGTAATATGGGCTGGCATATATAACTGAAACCATTCCCTCTCATTACCTTGTGTTTTGATTTATCAGAAGAGATGAACTTTGCTCATTCTAACACAAAGTGTTAAAGTTTTGAATAAACAAGTAAAAGATGACTCGATCCATAATATAGAGTGCTCTTCACTCCTCTGCTTGAAACAGCAGCAATAAAATAGTTGTGTTTATATGGTATGAAATAATACTTAATTCAATAGTAAATGACTCATGTATTTGAGTTATAAAAGGTGGTATCCAGGCATTAGAGAGAGAGAGAGAGAGAGAGAGACAGACAGACAGACAGACAGACAGACAGACAGACAGACAGACAGACAGAGAAAAGGGTAAGGGGAACCAGATTACAGCATTATGAATCATTACAGATTGATGGATCGGTTCAAGTGGAAACTGGGATTAGGCCTTTCGACGCGGCCTGTCATGGTGAAGTCTTCAGCTACTGTGACTTTGGGACTATCCTAATATTTCAAAGCCTCTTACTCAGTGAGCATGACGTCCAGGGACAGGCACAGGCATCATGATGACTTTAGACGAGCTTACCACATTAGACATCCAGTATAAGGGATTTGGCTTGATCTGCAGTGGGACTAAAATCAAAAGCTAGTTTGCTACCACAGCACATGCACACGCACATGTGCGAGTCAGAGTTTAGTTTGATTATAAACACTCAAAATTAGCCGGCACTTTTAATCATTAAGAGTAAAAGCTGAGGTCTGGAAAAGCAACGGGATCGACGTCATTGCCCTGAATATCATCACTGTCCTTCAGTTTTACTGCCAAACAGATGGTTTGTTTGCTCTCTCCACACTTTATGGTCATATAACCTCCATTTGTATAAATATACGATGACAGTGCTCCTCGCTCACAGACTCAGAGCAGTGTCTGAACAAGAAGCGATAAAGTTTTGTTAGAGTACTGCTGTTATCACAGAGGGAGGCCTCGGCTAATGTCCTTTTTTTTTTACATTTATTTGACTTTACAGTGTCATGAAAGTAGGACAGAATTCATAATTATGTAATGTGAAGGCAAACAATACTGTATTATTACCTTTCCCAAGGCACCTTCCTAACCTAACCTAAATATTGGACGGGGATACTGAGGGCAGAGCTAAAATTGTAGTTTTCTGAATGGACTGCAGCAGTTTGACCTGTTTCCAGAACTAGAAAAAGACAGATCAAAAGAAAATTAGGATTTGATGAGGGATATGAAAATCCAATATTACTCAAGGACATATGGTTAAGACAGGTATTTAATAAATTGAATGTCTCATAGCCTCTGTGGCTTAGCCTTTCATCTCCGGTTTCAGGAAACACACACACATACACACACACAGAAATTTCTCATTTGGCAAAGTAATGACAGCCCCCAAAACGAATGATGCAATTCTCATTTCCCTGCCAGCAGAGGGCTACACATTGCCTACTAACATCACCAAGTTAAGACACAAAGGCTTTTCTGTGTTAAAATGTTGATATGGAAAGAGAGCTTTTTATGTTTTGGTTATACTTTTGGTTCTGTGCAACATCTGTACTAAATATGGGTGACTTAAATGAGTCTGGAAGGTTCAACTTTAAGCACTTTATGATCAGTACAACCACATGAGATGAAGGTTGTGGAAGGGTTTCCAGTGGGAATAAAGGTTACAAAGGCTACTGCATGATCACATTTTTTTTAAAGTTATTTTAGGTCTTTTTTTCTTATAAATTTCATTTTTTCTTATTGTTTTTTTATCCAAAAAAATGTATTGATCATCAAGTAATTCATAACTAAGCAGAATAATTAGGTGAAAGGTGAAATTCATGGCTAAAGCTACAGCTACAGAGTACCATAGTTCATCTGTGAACACTTCATTTGAATAAGAAGAAGTCTCTCGTTCACTGAGGCAAGTGTTTCCGATTCAGATTTTTTTTCCAGCTTTAACGTCCCTATTTTAATTTATTGCCTACTACCAAAGAATACTCAATATCAATAAATATCACACACCTCCCGTGAATTTAAAGTTCTACTCCGTGAGATTTCAAACTGTTTAATTTAATAATTGTAATTATTGAAGAGTGAGTTAAAACAATGGAGACTGATCATATGAGCCGCTAATGAAAGCACTTTTACCATGTCTGTGGCGACATCCGCTGGCTAGATGTAAATAAGCTGCCATGTTAGTGACGCTGCTGACAGTGGTTGGTCTGTCATCGGTTAAGCTGCGTTCACTTGTAATCAGAAATGGAAAATTCCACTTCTGAATCAGGTCTGTATTAAGGGCAGAAGTGTAATAGGAACATGTGTGTGTGTGTGTATGGATTTAAGAGGGTCATGATAGGGGACGGACCGGAAGTAGAGAGGTGAATGTGTGTCAATAAAGTTTACAAAAGAGCAAAAGAAAAAAAGAGGTCAACACACATAGTGACCACGAACATGACAAAATGGAGGCTCTGAAAGAACAGGCTCACCTGCAGATACATCTTACCGCCACAGAGGTTGCTAGAAACAATGTATCTCAAATCTTATGGAGTACAACTTTAATCTGATTTAAATTCTAACCTGAGATACGAGAATAAGCTCTGCTCAAACTATTTTGCTCAACTGTTTCAAAGACTGACTTTTTAAATGACTTGCATAGCATGCAGCCTTACCCTGTCGCTACCATGAATATGACATCTCAATTATGCCTAAGAGAGCTTGATTCAATATTTATGCAGTATGCTATGACAACATCACCCTTTAAGACATTATGTAAATATAATGCAAGCTATGAGTGCGTTCTGCATTAACATGCTTCAGGAAATGCATTAAATTCTCTGGGGTGCTATCACTGACTTCTCAACCACAGTCTGGCCTTCTACTGTTCCGTTTATGTAAATGTGGCAATAAGAGGCCTGGATACATAAGAGTTTGTAGAGTGGGCGACTGCAGCTGCAGGGAAGAGCTGCCACTGAGGTGCAATTACTCTGCTGGAGAGCTTCAGAGCTTTGACTTCAATCAGGCCTTGAGATGTTTTATGAGACATCAAACAAGTTCCAGCAAAAACTTGTGAATGTGAGGATACGCTGACTTCTGGCCTCGCTTCTTTTGTCATAAAACAGAAGAGGGATATAATGAGGCAGACGTGACGACATGGGCGGTTTGCTTCATTTGTTTCTATCCAGCCATCTTATTCTGCATTCATAACGTCAGCTTTCACTGAAATCTGAAATCCCAGCTTTCCTGTCCTCTCTCTAACTTTCAACATCAGCTGACTTTGCTTTTAGTGCCAGTCATCCAAGAATAGTGCCCTGCTCTTCGCCATTATGTCACAGCTGTTGCTAATTTCCTCCTTCTTGTCAGGACTCTGCCAACTTTGCCGCGGCAATAAACCCTTGCTGCATCCTGGGTTCTTGAGCGTATAGAGTCACTATGGGGAAGCGGCCCTAATTTACTTAGAAAATGTTGTTTTTTGCACATTAGGGGACTTGAAGGATGAAAGATGTGCCTCTATTTCAACATATTCTTGTATATTCAGCTTCTCTGGCTGAGCCCAGATGCCTTGAGGTTGGAATAATTGGAACAATAAATGAATTAAAGGCAAATTCGCAAGACTAATATTACACCCGCACACGTTCTGTGACAGCTCCCAGAGCCTAAAGCATGTTGAGAAGCTCATTAATCACCGACCTGCAGTCACTACATCTTGTATGATAGATTGCAGCGTGAAGACAGTGTACAAATGACAATGAGGAGTCTTAGTCTCAGTGTCTGTGTGCTGCTACGATACCACTGCGGGTCTGCCCAGCTGTATATGTGTGTCTATGTTCACATTTAACCCTTTGCTTCATTATGAATGACTTGACAGCTGATGGCACAGTGTGACTTCACAAAAACATGGCATGACTTATCAGCAGGGGCATACGGTGATGGCCGCCTCAAGGCAGATGGCTGTGATTCTGTTAACATCTGTGTCGGGCTGCCCCTGCTGCAAAATAAATTTCCCCTCTCTGCCTCAGACATGACTTTGTCTTCAGGAGCGTTAACATGCCATGTAATCACGCTGCGTCTGCGAATGTCATTAGACTCCCTTTGAAATATGTAAGGGGATAAGAGGAAGGAGGCATTGCTTTTTAAAAACAGGTGTGAGTGTGTGCACGTTTGCTTCCTCCTGTGAAAAAAACTCCTGATGGTTTTTAAACTAGGCCCTGCAGTGTGCCAGTCATTTTCATAATCCACATGAAATCACTCAAAAGAATAAGACAGATCCAGGAATAGTGCACTATTTCTCATCTATGGGCACCGCACTGAAGTCTTAATCATACTGTATATTTACAGTAGCCCCTCCAGCAGCTGTATTCCTTACAGTCTATGAAACAAATTGTGATTGTACACTAATGAGCCTTGAAAGAGACCATATTCCTTATAGGTTTGCCTTTAATTTGTCAAGTTAATGCTGCATTAAGCAGAACAGACCCTGCAAGCACTGACCAAGCAACCCCTTCCTCTCCTTTCCTTTCCTTTCCTGTCCTTTTCTTACCTCTCCTGTATTTTCTCTATTATGTATTTTTCCTTTCCTGACATTTCCTTACCCTTCTGGTTCCTTTTGTGTCATTTTTCTTCCTTTCTTTGTTCTAAACCTTTCTTTTTCTGTCCTTTCCTGTCATTTTCCTTTCATTTTCTTCCATGTTGGACTACTTATGTATTCTACAAACAAGATAAACTTTACTTCTCACACTGGCTTCTCTTTTTGGCTTGAAATTTACGATGCTGAGGGGCAGCAGGGGGATTTTGCCCTGAGTACTAAAGGGAGAGCCATGGAAAGGGCATTTTTTGCAAGCTGTCCTCTGACATGCCACCCACACAGTCCTAAACGGCATGTTATCCTCTGTAATAAATCAATTGGGTCATTAAATCACACCCCAGACACTCTTCTGCCCTTTCTCATCACAGTGGTTTCTCTTCATCTTTATTCAATTAGGGAGATTAATGGCCCGGGATACAGCACCCAGATTGACATTCTGGTGTGGGGGACATGACTGAAATGTCACTGTATGAGGAGGACAGAGAAGGATGTCAAAGGCTGGGCAGGGGACGCTCATTTACTCAGGACACATGGTGATAAGCCACACTGAGGGGCTCTTTATCGCAGTTTTTGGATACACCTGTTGCTCTTGACTTTAAGATTAAAAAAAAGAAGAAAGAATCAAAAAAGGAAATTTAACATTTCTGTGCACTTTAATGTTATATGCAATAAACCCATTTTAAATATTGTTTTGCCTCTTTGAACCCTGGTTTACAGTAACTATGACATAGCAGATATAGGCAAGAACTAAAGAAAGACTAAACAAGACTAAACAAGACTAAACGTTCTGTCTTCATCTCCACCATGAATGAATCAACACTACGGCATCATAGACAGAAATCATCCTTTCACTCTTATTATTAAATAAATATGCTCTGTGACGCTATGACAGACCTGGAGACATGGAGCTCGCTCAGCAACTCAGCAACTGCCAGAACCATAGCAAAGGGGGAAATAAACTGAAAATTAACCAGTGTTTCATCTGTCAAATAGTAGACCACATCTGAGTATAAGCTCTGGGCAAAGGCTTTGAAGGCTTGTTGTTAGTCTTCCCACCAGAACTGCCACTGTAATGTAAATTAGGTGGTCAAAAAAAAAACCCTGTTATGCTAGAAATATGAAAATGTGAAAAGAAAAGATACTAAGTGAAACTAAGTGAGCGCTTACTTATTCTGTTGCTATGGAGAACAGAGCTCTGGGGGGATACTTCATCACAATATTATCTAAATATAGATTTGAAATGCATTTTTTATACATTGGTAGGCCTAGCTGGGATGGAGGGATTTAGATCATAATTCATTGAGTTGAAGGGTTGTAATGGTAAAATAAAGCCTTTCATCTGTCAACTGAAATTTTTATCCAGCCATGTCAGTGGTGCAGTGTCCGGCAAATACATGATACAGTGATGGGCACATTAAGGAGGAGAAAATAGGACTGTTTTAAATGAATGAATAAGTACTCTGCTGTGTGAGAGCAGTTACTTTCTGTGCAATTCAGTTACGCTAAAGGCATGATTCCAGAAATGGTAATGTCAGTCTGTTTAGGGCATGGGACAATATTAAAATCTCATGTCATGATTATCCTGGCCAAATTGAGTGCATGGCATTATCCCAATGACAATCAAAATATGCTTAAAACTCTTAAAATGGCACTAAAATATAATGGAATCATTTAAACATTTAGGACACTGTCACAGACTGTAAAGATGCAGGCTCCCATCCTTAGGATGATGGGATTCAGGATTATACATATAATGGAATTCACCCTGATCAACTTATTGTGAGTGTTTATTATCTCAAGAAAGTTGTATTTTGTCCCTTTCGTAGTATGCTGATTAGACACTTAAACCAAAAACACACCAAGCAATGTTCAAATGTAGTTTGCCGCAATAATTACATTTTTCTGCGGCTTGGAGGAGGGTTCATGTGTTTCAAATACATGTCACAAAAGGACCCTGTTTACTGATTCTATGGCCGCACTTCACCACCAACTATTCCCAACGTTTAGTTTGGCCACACTTTGCCGCTGTAGAGGTGTGTTTTCAGAGGATAAATCCTACTGAATTTGGAGATCCTGTGATAGTTGTAGGCATTACAAATACCTGAAAAACAAAAGACATTCCCATCAGACCTAGCAGTACTTTGTTTTTTTTTGATTTTTTAGCAAATATCAATATGCTAAACTTAAATAGTGAACATGGTAAAAACGGAAGAATTATGATTCAGTCAAATACAAATTGCAACAGCTTGTATCCCTGTAAACTCTTTCCATCTGTGGAGGCTTGCACTTACCCACATATTCTTCATTTCACTTACAACATTTATTGTCTCTGCAAGTGTTGTGTTATGCTCTCCAACTCCAATTTCATTACATATATGAAACGTCTCCCCGTATAGAGTGAGGTCTGAATTTCAAGAACACTTTCTGGATTATGCTCTGTGTTGTTGTTGTTCACTTATCAAAATATTATGGTTAGTAATATAGCATGATTGTTTTTCAAATCATGAACTATGCTTTCAACATGACAAAAACAAAGTGTAAGACATTTGAAATATAAAACTAATGATTATGAAATGCTAAAAAGTGTCCACGGTGAAGTTTCCCTTCATCTGTGTGGTATTGCAAAAGTGTCCACCAAAGAGTCACATGGTTTTGTATGATCTTCACGTAAATGACTTTGACTTAACAGAGTTTGGAAGGAGCTAGGGGATGAAGGAGGCAGCTCTATTCTCTCATCATAGTCTGGAGTTGACTCAAGCTGCTGTTGGCTGATTCGTTTCTGTCGTCATCTACCAGATGACTGACAAGAGCAAACAGTCAGGCAGCCATGGTATTGTTCATGTGAGGGAAATCTCCTGGGAACCCTCAGGAGACTGCCCCCCACACACATTTACAAGCCCCTGCAGACACAGAAAGGATTGTCTACCATTAGTTAGTATTCATTTCTTCCACGGACTGATTGTCAGGCTCTGGGTAGCCATTGTTCGGGTTGTGTAGTGTGGTTTTAGATGTCGTGCAATGTGACAGTTATTACAAGTCAAGTTGACTTATAAGAGCCTGCCAATGAGCTTGTTAAATAGGAAATGAAATAACATTTTGTATCAAATACAGGGCATTTTACTATTTCTGTCAGTTGAAAAGCATATCATTTTAATTCAACATTTTATCTGCAACTGACACACAGGATCCCTCTGTGCATTGCTTTATAATTAACCTTTACTCATCCGTGCAAGCCAAATCACAGTGGAGCAAAACAATCATGCATGTGGCTTCATGCTCACAGATACAGTCTATGTAGGAAATGAGAAAGAGTGGAAAGATCCTGGCATGGGAAGTAATGTGATTATGCAGGGACTCGCAGGTGTAATGTTTTCAATTACTGCTGTACTCAATTTAATCAAAACACAATCACCCCTGAGCACCACCCTCTACATGTTTCTGAATAGAAGTTTGGAGGGTTGGCTGCACTGTCTGTAGAATTTATTTAGAATTGATCTATTCAGAATAGCCCCTTGAGATGAATCATCTCATTTTCGAGGGGGTCCAACCCTAGTAATAGTTTGTACTCTAGATGCTTAAGTAATGATTTACCGTCAATATTTCATTAACATTAAAATCCGCCATTCTGTGTTGAATCCAGTCCAGGAAAATGATGTCTTCATAGAGTTAACAAAACAAGCATTTCCGTTTAGGTGTTTCATAATTAATTTGTTGATTTGATTTTGTCTGATTATACCATGCAGCTTGGCACTAGTTGCGTGTATCCAAGCTGTGAACATTTTGGCAATCAAGCAGTTGAGTTGATTCCAAAGCCAAGACAGCAAACAATAGCAACTGACTGCAGCTTATGGTAATGAAACTGAGCACTTTGCAAAAAAAAGCAGACAAAACAACTCCTGCCACATTCTCACTTTTTAAACATTGTACTATTAAACAGTGAAATCTTCAACAAACAGCAGTGAAAAACTACTTCCCATTAGCCACATAAAATTGCATACATAGCACTAACTAAACATTTGTGAAATTATTGGTTTTATTTCTTCGTGCAAAGCAGGTGCTGACAGAAAAATTACATTTCAGACATTGCATTGCTTTTTATTGAACTAGAGCACAGTTGCTCTTCATCTGACCTAAACATATGATGTTATTACATCCTAAAAATGATTAAAACGGTATTGTTAGGATTCCAATCCAACACTGTAGTTCAAATTTCAATGCAGCAGAACCACACATTCTTCTACCTCCTTAACACCTGGTGCCTACATTACCCACAATGCAACTCAGCAAAAGATAGTTCTGAAATATGGGTTCATTATACTAGTAGCAGCTCATGTAGACACTGAGCTGCTTGCCTCGATCAGTAAGCTCACTAAATCTCCACGCCCCCAGATTTTTTTCTCATATTCAAACTTGTAGTCTTTAGCCAAAACCGATGGTGCCACAGGTTATCAAATCATGCAGCTCCCTCTGAAGCCACAAAAGGCTTTATACAACTTTTTCACATATGCAGTACCACACGAGATCTGTAAAGAAACTTTTATGTGTAAATTCAGTGGCTTTCCCTTTCAGACCAGAAAAAAGGACTGTATACAAGTAACTCATTCCCCCAAAACTACTGGTGCACTGAGCAAAGCTATACAACTGGGAGAAAAGATAAATGAGGGCAACAGAATGGTTCAAAATGGCTTAAAAAAACATTATTTTACTGGGCAAATTTTGCATGGGCAAAATCATAAAGATTGTACAAAGATATGTTTTCTTATCTGGCAAGCATGAAAGGCCTGCCATAACAGTGACGGCCAATAGACTCGCCTGAGAAACTGGCAGTGTCTTTGGCCCACATACTCAGTGGACGGTGACAAATTCAATTTGATAAATATTTCAATACTTTTCAAAACAGGAGTAAAAGATAACATGTTAAAAGGACATTCCTGTTAGTTTGAAGTAGGGTTGTATGAGGGTGTTATTCATAGTGGGTGGTATATGATGGACAGTATTCCCCTACTTTGGAGAGGCAGGCAGGAGTCATGATACAAAAACTATAGGCAATGTACTGGTGTAGATGGCCGCAAGAAAAATATTTTTTAGCCAGCTTAACAAAAAAGGTCAAACTAAAATAATCCACATCATTGTAAGTGCACGCTATGTTTAGAATAGTTTCACTGCTTTAGATCTTTGGATGTTATCCATATTCAGCACTGTTGCGCTTATGCGTAGGAATACGAAAGTTCTATGTACTCCCAAAGGAAAGGCCTGACTGACAACAAGGTTAACCAGTGCAAATATTCCAAATAAAAAGTGCACATATGCACAATACACTAATCTGTATTACACGATAGTAGAAGTGCCTGTGAAAATGTGGGTTACTGCTTTAGTTTTCCAATGTGACCACAGTTATGGCAACTTCAAGCACAATTACAGCCCTCTTTTCATTAAATGGTCATTTGTCACTATGGAGAAAATAATCTGGTCTTTTCAGGAGGTTTTTCAACTGTCTTTATGGCCAGCAGATGTCAAAGTGCGGCCATATTGTCTGCTGAGAATTATACAGGTCTACAGAACATTTGAGTGTCCATGAATGACAGGAAAATTGACTCAATCGGACAATCAGACTAAGCAAATACAATTTAAAGGTGGATGGAAACAGTAGACTTTGCTTGAGAGAAGGAACATGCACCTCCATGCCAGCATAGCTCATACTATACTCTGTGGCTGCAGCAACATAAATGATGTCATGCTGTCAATACTAAATAAATCACTTTGCGGCCAAAGTGGATCTCGGGAAAATACTCTAGACTCGCCTGACAATCTTACTCTCCGCATCAACATGAAAAGAGTGACAATAAACAAGAGTTCTGTTATTTCTAAACCATTTGTTGTCATCAACTATGCACTGTCTACCATTTCTCAGGAAGCCTGAGATTCTCGGGCAAATATACGCTCTGAATCTGAGCAGTGATGCTTTCACTGTCGCATTCTTCAACAGGATTGATACTTAGTAGGAGGGGAGGCAAACGAGCAGCTTGGCAGCTTCATTAGCATAATTACATCATTAATTGTGAATCCCTTTCACTCTGAGAAATAGTAGCTGGTACTGGGTGCAGCTTCTAGTCAAGAGAACTTCACACACAGTGGGTTGTTACGAGCCAGAGAAATGCCTGCTGCCTCATTAGTGCTAGATCCCAACAGGCCCCCTTCTCTATATACAGGGGGGTCTGACGCCTGTGAATGACAAACCCATGGTGTTTGGTAGAGTGGAGGCATTCAGGTGAAAGTTATTACACTTTTCTTCCCACACTCAACCGCATAACTCAGCTTTAGTGTTTCCCCCACAGGGACACTCCAAGGTCGATAGTATCTCTCCAAGTAAAGCAGCTACCAGACTTGTGTTGAAGAACTATTCTCTAACTGGTGTCTCCTTCATAATGAGGACGCTCTCCCAGCATTCCTGCCTGCTGGTGCTGTGAAACAGAGTGGAAGAAAGACTATGTGAAGAGGATGAATGAGTGAGTAATTAGGAGTGTAAGACTGATCTTGAATTAGCAAAGGAAAGACAAGTATGAAAGCCTCTTTATTTGAACACAGAGAGGAACCTAGTGAGTGGGCAGAACATGACTCACAACAGGCAGTGTCAACTTCTTTCAAGACACAATGGAGAATGTGTAAAATGCACCCTATTAAAACCTTTTTACTTCACTACCATTTGATGCTTGTGAAATTGTTCTGATTAACACTAAGTGCAATTAAAGGAAAGACTTGAAATTCAGTGAATAATACATATTCACTTTGTTACTAAGAGTTAGATGGGAGAATCAATGCCACTCCTACGCATGTACAGTGAATGTGAAGCTAATGCTGGTTAAAGACTGTACACAAGTGACAAAATCTACCCTGGCACTGTGTAAGGTTTAAACAAATATGCTAGAATGTGTTAATTAGTTAACTTTAGAGGTGTTATTAGGTGGGGTTTTTTTTATCGTGAGAGAGCCAGGCTAGTTCTTTCCTCCTCGTTCAAATCTTGTCAGTCTTGCCTTAGAGTTGAGACATAAGAAGATATATACCGCACTCTGTGGTAGAAAGACTGAAAACAGGGGGGAACAGCCAGCCTGCCAACAAAACCGGCCTACCTTCAAAAGCACATTTACAGCTCACTAATTACCATGTTATATATAATTTGTTTCATCCGTACAAAAAAATGTGTACAGTGGCATGTTGTGGGTTTATATGAGGATGCATATTAGTCTGGAACCTCTCAGTTCACTTTTGGTTTCCATGGGGCGTTATCAACAGTGCAGACATAAATGCTTCTGCACACAACTGGATAGACTTAAAACCAACCAAGAGCAACGAAAGGTGACCTACAACCAATCAGCAAATGATGTTGAGAGCGACACCAGAGTCGTTGGGGTGCTTGGTTTGTTTTGAAGCACAAACCTTCTCAAAATACAGATAAACAGTAAATAAATAAAAATTCACTGAGAAATAGGCAATAAAGGAACATCACTTTAATTCATATTGCTCAGCATTAGCTTGATGGTTTGATCTGAGTGATAAGCTGCCCTGGACGGCGAATGCTGGTGACGTTCAGTAAGTTCTGTCAGTCATCGTCTTATACCCGTCCTACATTTCACAATGCCATGATTGAAAGCCATAATCGACTTGCGATTTCTCAGAAAGTTGTATGGATGTCAGTTGGATGACGTGACTCTGCCGCCTAATCCGCACGGTGCAGACTCTGGTTGCAAAATTACAACATGGCGGCGCCCATATCTAGGATATTTTGGCTTTTGTACAGTGAGAGGAAGTGGAGCCGCATTGTCCATCTTTATATACAGTCTATGGTCTATCTATGTGCTGTCAGTGTCCTCTTTTTGCACTGGTGAAGACATTATCAGTTTTAGGCTAAATTTGTTTTTCATTGCATTGGAACTTTGCTAAGTTGGCTTAATATTTACCACCCAGACATAACAGTAGTGCCAATCTTCTCATTTAACTCTCTGCAAGAAAGCAAATGTCAAACTATCCTTTTAAGAAGTTGTTCATTTTCAGAAAGCATCATCATGGTACAGCGGGAAGAAAAATGATAAAAGCATTTCCAAAAGCCCTGTTTGGATTTTTGGGCCGTTTTCAGTCTCCCGTTTCCTCTCTTGGCTAAACAAACTGACAAAAATGTAATGAGGGAAACATAGTAGCACGTTGTAATTATCATGGCCAAGCTGCTGAACAGCCCACAACCTAAAATGTCTGGTGACTCCCAGATGAAAACAAGCCAACAGTATTAATGTAACTCCATTTCATGGAGGCGTAAATGGTCTCTTTCAAAAGCAATTACTGGGTACTTTTCGTCAGCCTGCATGGTTGAATAATTTTGCAGCAGCAATGTCAGAAAAAACTGTTTTTAGATTTCAATTAGAAGATTTAAGTCTTTATTTTCCTAAAGTTTGTGGTTTTAAAAGCAGCTACACAAAGACAAATGAATAAACCTCTTGGTGCCCTAAAATGAACAGTTCACATTTTCCTCAGGGATGTTCAAGATTGTTGGTGATGTTCAGTTCATTATTCATGAATGATAAATAATGCAACAAGTGTCACAATGGGCCAGATGCACCGCAGTGTGCTTTTAGGTGAACATGGAGGATTTCACACAGTATGCATTTTTAATATAAGGTAGCTTTCTGTTTTTGGTCTGTAATGGAAATAATTCTCTGATCTTTCTCGATGATGTGGACGTTAAATAGCCTTCTGCAACATATCAAACAAGAGAGAGAGGAGAGACTTCAAATTCACAAATCCATGCATAATGAACAATACCCACATAGGAATGTGGTTTTAAATTCATGGAAAACCAAACACACTGAAATGTTTGGCTGTGCTTGTATTGGATGGTGAAGTCTGTGATGAATGAGTGACCAAGAGAATGAGGATTTTTGCCAGTTTGTAACCACCCAGGTGTGGCTGAGAAGAACGCTGTCTTCAAATGCTATGATTGTGTTCAATAAGTCACACTCAGACAGACACAAGATTTATATTTGCATTTGTTTTTAATTTTTTTTCCAGGTAAAGAGCCTAACTACTGTATAGTTTGGTTACATTTGTAAGCTCTGCACATTACTAATGTATAAATAGTATGAATTGTTTCAATAGTTTGTTTCCAAAGCAGTCTATAAACTAGAATAGAAAATAATAGAATAGAATAATAAAATACTTTATTGATCCCAAGCTGTGGAATTGCAGTGTAACAGCAGCATTACATTCAGGCAGATTTCCAGTCAGATCCATGGAGAAGCCAATCACAATTGTTTATCTCATGCAGGTTTAAGAGAATCACTGCAGAGAAGCGTCATAGTCAGTAACACAACTGAGGTTTTGCGTCCAGTGCAAATTACCAGGCTCACAGAACCCAGATCAAACTGTCCGTGCAAAAGCCATTGAATTTCTGGCACTGAATATGTATGCATTGCAATTATTTATTAGAATTTTTTTCCTCTGAATTTATTCAGACTTTAAACTTAATTTTGAAACAAAAACTCCTCAGGAATAGGAAGTTTTTACGACACGATACTCCTTCACTCAAGCACTATCGCTTAAAGTTGACACCCATGATTCCACAGAGCCTCTAATCACAAGAATTATTAAAAAACTAGAATCAATTGCTTTTCCTTGGGTTCCCGGATGTTAACACTGAATTTTATTCATTGAATTTTGCAGCTGAATTTGTCCCTTTGAATTTGAGCAAGTTGAAAATATATTAGTTGAATGTTATACATTGTATATGAATTTTTGACTCTGAATTTGTGAGGATTGACCAATAAAATTGAAAAGGGTTAAATTCAGAGGCAAAAAATTCAGATACATAATTTCAGTTTCAGTGCTATAAATTCAATGGCTACTGCTACTGAACAGTTTGCTGCAGAGATACAGCGATACAAACTGTATTTAAATACTTGTATCCTCTCAGTAATATACTCGCCGCCCATTGAAGGCTGAGCCCTAGAAAATATCACAGTGACTTAACTGTTTCTCCACTGTCTTACCATGGCATGATGGATGGGTGCTTCTCAGCAATGAAAATCGTTTTTACTTTTTCATGTTCATAACAAATGGAGCATCCTGCCCACAGGGAGCCTTTTAAGTGATAAGCTGCATTTGTTTCCTAAATGCTTTTCTTTCTTCGCTGTGGACATCTGTTTGAGCTGATTACAAAACCAGAACTGCTTCATGCGTTCCTGCCCCCCTCCAATTTCAACCTTTGGGATTGTTTATCGAAAAAATTATGAGCAGTGAAAGGAGCTATCCAGGGAAGGGATGCTCATGATAAAACACAGATGGTGGATCATCAGATTCTTGATGATATCAGTTAATACAGAAAAGTGTGTTCACTGACTGAGAACTAATATATTTGATTCATTAGTCTTTCATGCAAAGGCTGGGTGTATGATGCTGTATGATGCATGATGCTTGCTGTAGACAGTAACTGGGTGAGAGAGTAATTCAAACTTGATTATAGTCAGGTCTGGGTAGAAGTTGGGGATGAGAACAGGTTTGTTATTACCACCTCCCACCTTGTCATCCATATATGCTGCAAAGGATCACTTCACTTAAATACCTGTAGCTCAAACATCTGAATTGCGGTTGTTTCTATTTTTTTACTTTCGTCCTTCTCAGAAACAACAGTCCCAAAACCACAACCACCTCGTAGCAATATTTACCTCCCTGCTCTGAGGTCAGACCGCTCTTATATCTGGCAATGTGCTAAGATGCCTCTGTAATACATAAACAGAACCCTAGCTCACATTTCTTGTCTATAAACAAGCTCTCAAGAATTCAACATTTGACCGGAAAGTTAATGTAATTGTGTTTAAGTATGATGCCTGAAGTAGAGAGATGATTAGAAGAGATGATTACATGGTGATAATCTATAATCATCTTGGATAAGGTCTGCACACCAGCAGCGATCCACTTTGGCTCAGTGCTGAAGATTTAAAACAAACTCATGCTTCTTTAGTTTGCCAAAACAAAAGCTCGTTAGATCTCTTCCTTGGAAGTTTTTCAAGGTTCCCTTTGCTCACTTGTTGGATAATCTGTGACTGGTTAATTTGTTCTGTGATAATGTCAAGCACATGTAAAGACTCAGCAGGGGTTGACATGGTGGCAGGACAACGAGGGTAGATGGATGGCCTAGAGCAAACCTAAAAAACAATATTTAAAGAAAGTAAACATATTTTGGCACAATTCACTTTCTCTCAATTCTTTTCTTCATCTGCTAGCAAACGCCCCCCCCCCCCTGAAGAAACCATGAGTTCACATGTGCTAGTCAAAGTGGCAGCAGGCACTGAAGAATGTTTGTTTACCTTACAGATTTACACTATAATCTTTTCTTCAAAATTTGACCCATTTGAGTTGGATCGTGAACAGAAAAGGGTTTGGATCATGTTTTACTGATTGCAATGTTTTGTTTCCATAAAAGCAAACAGTATGGCCACATACCATTTACATGCAGCACTGGTATTTATGAAACAAGGCATGTAAGCAAGTTCAGGCAGTCAACTGGAGTCCATTAGACATGTTCCAACCATTTTGCCAAACAAGGATATTTAACTTTTCAAGACAATTCTGCAAAAATGTGGAACACAGTCACTGACAATATTTTTTAGTGTCCCATACCAACATTTTAAAAATTATTTGTATAACTCAGGCTAGGGAAAGGTTGTGGTTACACCACAGTAACTATGGTTAAAAGACTACTCCACCAATTTATCATTACACTGATTCATTTTGTATGGACAGTTAAAAAAAGAACCCAGCCTGCAGTGCTAAATACTGCAGTTTTGTCTTGCGCAGGCATGCCTCAGGGGTAGAGTGGGTCGTGCTCCATTCGGGAGATGGATGTCGATCCCCGGCTCCTCCGGTCCGCATGTCCTTTGGAAAGACACTGAACCCCAAACGGCTGTCTGCGAATGTGGTTTGAATGATTAGATTTGACGATAGGCCATGCCATGGATGTATGAATGGAAAGTAAGTAAAAAGCGCCTTGAGCGGTCAGAAGACTAGAAAAGCACTATATATGTCCATTTAACATTACCATTTACCACAAAGCACACTTGAGCATCTGTGTGAAGCACACCACACCGCATGTGGAGCTATTAAAAGGCTGTTGTGGAATAGTACAGAGACTGGAGCCAAATGCATGACCCAGACACAGGTTAACAGTAAATAAATCTTTTAATGATAAATGTGCAAAGCAAGTGCAAGGGGATGGTGCGTACTCCCGAGATCCAACGTGGCTCGGGACATCACCGGTGAGAGTATCTTGGTGTGATGTCTGTCACATGGCAATGGCGGCCCAGCGTCTCGAGCGTACTCACACAGAGGGGAAACACAGGAGAGCAGGCAATGGGCAGAGAGGTACACAGGCACATGCATGCACGGCAATCTGAGGCGAGGTTGAAAGAGCACAGATGCATTAGTTACACAAGCTGACAACAAGGACGCCAGGGGAAAACCACAGCGGGGCCAGGATACAAACTGTAACGTAGACTGATGAAATGGTATGGTGACGAGTAGGAGGGAATCCAGAGGCTTTATGGAAGGGTTGTTTACTGAAAGTGGCTTCACCTGGTGCTGCCTGTGGAATGAGGGCACACTTACATGCACACACACAGAACAGACAGGGAGAGACACAGGAGGAATAATACTAGGGAATGACAGACACACAAAAAGGGAGAAGGGAGGGCTGCCATGATGAGGATTATGACAAAGGCTTTATACAACAAAAAACTGTTATTAGTTGTACAAAGCATTCAGGGACAGCTTTTCAGGAATCCATATTGAGTCCTTGCATTGCAACACAAATTCAAAACACTTGTTGCATTGTGGCAATACCGTACTGTTTTTACTGTAGGCTCTTATTGCCCTGCTCACTGCTTTGGTGCGATGCCTGCTGCAGCGCCCACTACACTTCAAAAGCCTCACCTCCTACCCAGCATCCACCTATAGGCTCTAAGTCTACGTTCCCTGAGGGAGAAGTTATTATTGTCACTCCTCAATCACTGAGTGGAAAGTTCAGAGCCTAGACACCAAATATTGACTCTGAACATATTCTTCACTCACATATATTCAATGTGAGTGGTGGTGGAGCTCCGAGGTTACAAAACTGGGGTGTGAACAAGAGGTCACTGCATTAATTAATTCAACTAACAAGAAGAAAGGCAGGGAAACCAAAAGAGTCTGTCTCTACCTTCTTTCAGCTTTATAACAGCACTCTGCTCCCATTGAGACAGAATATAAAAATATATATATATATCTTGTGTTGCTTTTTATTTATTATCTTTTTTTATGTCACCTGTTCCTTTTTGTTTAGTTAGTTGTGAATCACCAGCACCTTGCACATGTGGTATCCTGCACTGAGAGTTAATGGGGAAGTCTACCCAATATGGTCCCCAGATGTTCATTTGAAGGGTCATTTGCTGTTGATGTTGTATTAACACAAGTGTTTTAGCTGACTGATCCAACAGTGATTTATGATCTCTTGGGAATTCCAGGAAATTGTGGTGAACATGTAATTGCAGCGGGACACTTTTAGCTTCTTGCAGTTCACTGGACATTGTTGCCCGGTCAGAGGTCTGGCAACCGGAGTGGAACCTCACGTCAAAAAAGGATTCTTGGATGCCTGTGATGCCATACCTTGATTTTTTATTGATATAATCACAATTTATGAGTGACCAACTGTTTCACATACTGCCCAGTAGCTCATTCAGTCCAAGCAGGGACATTAATCACACAGTAAATCACACAGAAAAGAAGGAGGAGTGGACTCTTTGAACCAAGGAGCCTCTGCACCACCTTCATACTCCTTCACTATTTCCTCCAGGTGTCCATCACACAAAGAGCTGCTCTGTGAGTCAAACCATACCTGGGGTCATTACAAATCAGCACTCCCACAATGAAACTCTTTGTCCAGGTGCCGCATGTTTTGGCACATTACAAATATGTTCAAATACATTAAGAAAGGATCACTCTAAAATGCACTACTTGCAAATTCAGCAAGCCATCTCAGTTTCCTGTAGAGGAAAAAAAAACACAATTAAGGATCCATCCGCAATAATTAACAGTGGCAGCGGTGGATTTCACCTTTAAACTGTTTTGTGTTGTTGATGATGCTGCAGTTAGAACAATGTTCAATCTTGAAAAGGGTAAACCACAACTTGCATTGCCTGTAGGTTTGAATGTGAGCGTGAATTGTTGTCTGTCTCTGTTTGTCTCTATGTGCCCTGCGATAGACTGGCGTCCTGTCCAGGATGTACCCCGTCTCACGCCCGATGTCAGCTGGGATCGGCTCCTGCACCCCCGCGACCCCGATGGGGACAAGTAGTTGAAGTTGGATGGATGTAGGCACTGTATGATGATGGAGTGACAAAAAAGAAGCATCTTTGTTACATTATTGCTGTTTCAACATTATTCTTCCTTCTTAAGGCTGCAGCTGCTGTGGACAAGCTGAATGTATCCTGTAACAGTTACTGCATGTTTCTCACTAACAGGGCCCTTTTGGCTGGGACTCATTAAAACAGCATTCATTCTGTTTTTAAGATCCTGTTGAGTGGTTCAAAACAGGAAACAGAACATATTGCACAAACTGTTCAGACAGAAAATAGAGTGACTAATGGATTTCATATTCAAATGTAATCATCACAACCCCAAACAGAAGGCAATAAAGGTGGTTTAACACAAGTCATATCTGACCTCTTGTGTGACCTAACAAGAACCAGGCAATTTCTCTGTTTGTTTTGCAAATTGAGAGGAAATCTACTTCCATGTGTGTGACCAGTAATGATTTGGCATTACATGCGCTTGGGGAGATTGAATTAATCTAAATCCCTATAATTAATTTCCTGAACATTTCTATCTTACACACTAACATCTGCTTGGACAAACAGCCAATCAGTGGAGAATTAACAGGATCTGTATTCAAAATGATACGTGTGGTGGTTAGCACTGTCGCCTCACAGCAAGAGGGTTTCTGGTTCGAATCCCGGCTGGGGCCCTTCTGTGTGGAGTTTGCACGTTCTCCCGTGTCTGCGTGGGTTTTCTCCGGGTTATCCGGCTTCCTCCCACAGTCCAAAAACATGCACATGTTAGGTTGATTGATGACTCTAAATTTCCTGAACATTTCTATCTTACACACTAACATCTGCTTGGACAAACAGCCAATCAGTGGAGAATTAACAGGATCTGTATTCAAAATGATACGTGTGGTGGTTAGCACTGTCGCCTCACAGCAAGAGGGTTTCTGGTTCGAATCCCGGCTGGGGCCCTTCTGTGTGGAGTTTGCACGTTCTCCCGTGTCTGCGTGGGTTTTCTCCGGGTTATCCGGCTTCCTCCCACAGTCCAAAAACATGCACATGTTAGGTTGATTGATGACTCTAAATTTCCTGTAGGTGTGAATGTGAGTGTGAATGGTTGTTTGTCTCTGTTTGTCTCTATGTGCCCTGTGATAGACTGGCGTCCTGTCCAGGGTGTACCCAGCCTCACGCCCGATGTCGGCTGGGATTGGCTCCAGCCCCCCTTCGACCCCAGTAGGGACAAGCGGTTGAAGATGGATGGACGTTTCTTTTCAATTTATTACTTTCTAAATTAAACTCTGGTGGCTTGTTACCCATAGGCTTATACTATTTGGGGTCACAGGAGGCGCCGGAGTCGATCCCGTTTGACACTGGGTTAGAGGTGGAGTACTCTCTGGACAGGTTGTTATCTGTCACAGGGCTGACACAATGATTACATTGCGATCTTGCTGTCTTGATTTGGTCAAAAAACAACAGAGTCTCTTGCCGTTCCCTGAATTTGTCCGACGATTTCAGCTTTAGCCCTTATGAGCAGAAGTTCCTGAATCTGGTCGTCTTACATGTTTGAGATTTTGTCATCTTCTTTGTGTAAATCACTCTTGTTCTTCACGCTCAGGTGTTGGTTTTCAGTTTTGCAGGATAGAGACATCATCCACATGCCCACTCGCTTGTCGTGAATTCACAAACAATGACCTACTCCATTCACACATAGGCTTAATCGTACATCACACAGACTAATTTGCAAAAGAGCTGCAGGTTACAATCCATTTATTGTTCGGTCCAACTAATGTCTAGGTAATGTCAGGGTTGCAGTGCATGTGTGAAAGGGGCTATAAAGACAATCATTCACACTCCCATTCACACCAATGGCAATTTAGAGTCGACAATGAAACTAATATTGGCATGTCTTTGGACTATGGGGACATCATACTTTTCCTTCTGAATTAGTGTTATTCACTGAAAAAACTTGTGCTGTCTGTGACAAGCTGAGTTAAATAAGCTGTGACTGAAACATTCCCATATCCAAGCTCCTAATTTTGACTGATAAGAAATAAAAAAACATGTTGCTTTGTCAAAAGTGGCAGATTATATTATCTCTTGTAATACATGTTGCAGCTCAAATGAGAAAATACAAGATAAAACAATAACTCATCGGGTAAAAAACAAAGCAGATATACTAGAGAGTTCTCATGGATATCATTGGCAAACAAAATGATCTACACTGAATTTCAGTGACTGTGTATTAAACATTTTGCATTTGTCAGCCAAAAAAACGGAAACGTTTTCATAAAAGTATAACTGACAACCCCTCTTGAATGTTTTATGCCCACAGTATGTCACATTGTCAATGCTTGTCAATGTCATAGTGTATTTACTTCTCACTCAGTTAACGCCATCTGTTCATGTCAGATAGCGAGAGAGTGGAAAGGAAGGGACTCCTTTTGATGAGTGTTATTTTGTGGCTAATTGCTGCACATCACTAAGCCTCAGCACTAGTGTTGGACACAGAAACAGCAGTTAACTGTAATCAGACTAGCAGACAGTTCAACAACAGAGGATTCACAAAAACTAAAACAAAACTCAAAAGCAAATACTTAAATTTCCAAGGCAATTGTTAAAATAAAGACAGTGTCACAGTGCTGCACACATTCATCAATACGTAGACTCTCATCATTAAAAGCCCTCAAAGCCTAATGGCTGCAACAGCAAGCAGTTAACCACCAACTGCCTCAGTTTCAATTTATATTCAGCATTAAGTGAATATCGTTTTGCTAAATTTATAAACTTCTGATTGCCTCCAGAGCTCCTTTTTTGGTCTTCCCACTAGAGTGGATTAACATGCCATATCCACTCATTTGACAAATGATATGATGAATGTTCCTCTCGGTTGGTGACCCCCCCCCCCCCCCCCCCCCATGAGCACTGTTGCCTCACAGCGAGAGGGTTTCCTGGGGCCCTTCTGTGTGGAGTTTGCATGTCCTCCTCGTGTCTCCTCGTTCCTCGTGTCTCCTCGTTCTCCGGTTTCCTCCCACAGTCCAAAGACATGCACGTGTTCGTTGATGACTCTAAATTCCCCGTAGGTGTGAATGGTTGTCTGTCTCTGTTCGTCTCTATGTGCCCTGCGTTGACTGGCGTCCTGTCCAGGGTGTACCCCGCCTCAAGCCCGATGTCAGCTGGGATCGGCTCCAGCCCCCCGTGACCCCGACAGGGACAAGCGGTTGAAGATGAATGAATGAATGAAGAAGAACCCATTCATTATGTGTTTGGAAATTATTTTACATTTTACTGTGGGATTACAATTCAGGTGTCCTAGGGTTACCAGATGAGAATGGGTGAATTTTGGGACAGGGGACTGGAGGAAATTCAGCATTACCCAACAGTAAAACATGTAAAAGTCAAAACTCTGAAAATGAAGTCAACTCTCGTTTATTAGGAAAAAGAAACACAATGAATTACTGTATGAAACAATGTGACGTATGCCTCCCCTTTGGCTGAAAAGCCAAATTTCTACTGCAGACTCCGCGACATGCTTTGTTTACGTAAATGTGGCAAGGCAGCAATGAGGGGTTATTTCTCCCCCGCACTTCTCATGGTACCTGCAGTAACGTTTTCGCTTTTTGGAGGTCCTGAGACACTGAGCACCATGTCATGGAGGATGGAGAGTTTAAATGTTTTTATTCGACAACATTAGAGCTATGTGTCGCCACTGTAAGTTGTCACAATACATAGCCGTGTTTTTTATCCATTTATGGCACTGCATAGCTTGAATAAACAATATAACAATATCCATAGTTCAGGTAGGCTACGGACATAACAGTGCCATCTGTGTTACCTTGCATGGTCTCGCAAAATCACCAGATCACACGAGAATCACAAGATCGCATATCACAGGAAAAATCCATCTTGTCATCCAAGTAATGTGTTCTGTCTTCAGAGTTTAGACAGTTGTGATAAAACTGCTTTGAACACGTCCACAACGCTGCATACTAGGGTTGCCCCCAAATAGTCGATCAAGCACTGGTCAACCAAAAAGTCATTAGCAGACCAAAATTGTATTGGTTGCAGGAAAAAACAACAACATTTGGAGCCGTTTCTTGTCAAAATGAAGTAAAAATCTACAGTATGTGACTGAAGTCTGGAGGGCTATTAATTTGAAGGGCCAGATACAGGAAGTCGTGACATTCACTCACTGTCAATGTTTTTTTTTTAAACATTGCAGTTAACAATTAACAATTTTATACTGTATAT
Source organism: Echiichthys vipera (assembly GCF_963691815.1). Classification (NCBI taxonomy): domain Eukaryota; kingdom Metazoa; phylum Chordata; class Actinopteri; order Perciformes; family Trachinidae; genus Echiichthys; species Echiichthys vipera. The sequence goes on from NC_139832.1 coordinate 20,343,626, forward strand.
ATATGCGCAGTTAGTCTACTAATCGTTCTGAATGATGACCACCGGTCAAACATACATTTGTCACAAACCTGGGAGGGTGTTTACAAGGCTTTACTTCATCAGTCTGCTGTAAATGAACACCATAGACACTTGCTGTTGGACTCAATGGAGACTTTGTTCGTTTCTCCAGTGTCTGGTTTGATATACAACAGAAGCAGTTGTGCGTGTTGTTTTGGGGATTTCTCCTCACATGACGCAAGTCTGTGGCCTCAAGCAAGTTGTGTGGCTGTGTATTGCAGAGCTTGACACAATCAACGGCATCAATTACAATCAGGCATGTAATGGGGCTATCGGCATTGCTTGAAAAGGAGCTGATTTGCAACATTGGCCCAAGAGGAAAAAATCTGACAGAAGACACATTTGCGCGTGAGTGGAGAGACTCCACACGTGTGAGGCTGCATTTAGGTCACTTAAACAGATGAAAAACACAGACACGTCTTGGCAAACAATGAATCGAAATGTGGCCGTGCCTGTTAATTATTTTAACAGCACTGAATGTATTCCAGCCAAACAAACACTTCATCACTGCAACAAACTAAAACTAAGGCAGCTATTTTGCTTCATCAGCTAGAATTTTTTCATTTTAAATGGGTTGTGCATGCTCATACCTCCTAGGAGCCAGATCCAAAGGCATTATCAAGAGTCTGTCATATGAGCTGAGTCCAAGAGAAAAAATGTTGATGGTAAAAACTAATGCACGAGAGATTGATTTCAGCTCTAAAAGAAATAAATAGCATGGCTGCGCAGCATTTCCTCACATGCCTTGATAACCTTTTGATGTCAAAGGACGGATTAGTGTTCTCAGTGTATCCTCTAATTTCCCATTTAAAAAAGTATCACAAAGGGGAAACATACTGTCTTTATCAGAAGAAATAGCCCCCAGGATTCTTTTGGAGCTCAGTCAGGCCCACTGGTAGATGTCCAAACCGCAGCTTTGAGAGATTTTCCATTGGAATTCATATTGAACCTGTCAGGGGGCCTCTAGGCTGGAACCCTGGTGCTCAGCGTCCTGTAGCTTATTTGCAAATTACCTTCTTCTCCAGAGTGGAGGGTAGAATAACACACAGCAGCCTGCTGTCGGTCCAAGACCCCGCTACCTGGGTCAGCTACTGCAGGGAGAAGAGATATGGAGCAGGGCAGTGGGTGTCAAACCTGGCTAACCAAACCCTACTGATACAGGACCTGTTGCTCCTTCCACGCTCACCCACTGGTGTCCCATTTCTGTTATGACAGAGGGTTTTTTTTAAAAAAAGGAAGTGTCCAGAGTTGTTAGCAGTAGAGTTTTTACTGGTTTTTGACATGAGGGTATAATAAAGCAGACTGAGGTAGACTTGAGCACGTTGTTCGGGTTCTAGATTTGCATGATGGATGGTGGCAGTGGCTGAGTGGGACAGGTTGCCTGCTCTAATGGCTCTCTGAGGAACTTAATCAGCCATTCCTGCATCACTAAGGATAAATAACAAGCTGGACAACTTTGCTGCAGGGGGGGTCCAGCCAAGAAAGAGCTGACTGATGGTACTCTTTGAAAAAATAGCAAGAGATCTATTTAGTGAGATAAAGAGCTTAATGAAGAGTGACGGCTGAAAATACACTCTTAAAATACAGATATTTGTGGTGAAGGTTAGCGTAAGGTGTGTTGGTTCTTGGTCATACCACATATTAAGGCTCTAGACAGCTCACACACAAAGTAATACTATATGCGAACGGCTTCAGTGTGCTCATGTGGCCTGGGTGCAAAGAATTAATCTGACAAGAGCTCTCACTGTTAATATCTATGTGAAGTGTAGTATTTTCAAACAGCCAGACACACTGCCATCCAGGTTTCTGATACACATGCACCTATGGAGTGAGATTAATACATTAACTTGATCAAGAGCATGGCTGTGTCTGCTTGAAATACATGGAGATGAAATGAAATGAAATTAAATATAGAGTGTTAAAGTGATTCTGCAACAGATGGTTGGAAAAAGCAAAGAAGAATAGAGGGCTCTCAATGTTTTGGCTCAGTGAGAGTGGTGAGTGAATCAGCTCACTGCAATCAGGTGTGTGTGGCACTGATTGCCTTTGATTAAGCCCAGGTGTGGGGAGTCCTCATATACCCTGAGTCTCCAGTGCTCTGTGCTGACTTGTTATCTCACCATCAGAGGTAGTGTGAGGGTCTCTTTGTTGTCATTGTATCTACAAACATTAACGCAGTACTTTGTGTGTAATTGTATTCAATTGCCTGTTTCCCAGTATATAACTAGGGGTGCTGGAGAGTTTTTTGTGACTCCAGCCTTTTGGTTAATTGAAGGTCTCCCAAGTAGCCTTTGCCTTTAGTTTTGCGTCAGCTGCTTGGCACCAGTGGTTTAGATAATCATTGTATTGCTTTATTTCAATAAGGAAGCCTGTAGCGGCCCGATACAGTTTTGTTATTTTTTTCTATCTATCGCTATTGCGATAAACTGACTGGCATAGCTACCGAACTCAGTTTTCAGTACTCTGTAATATGAGTTGATAAACTGAAAAAAACAATATATATGGTGTACATTAAATTTAAAATGTACTAAAAGCTGCATCCTATCAAACAACCTACTCCTAACCTTTCTGGCGAGGATACTGTAAAGATCTTTCTCCTTTTGCCTGAGGAAATATATGTACCCAGAAAAACTTGGTGTAAAAATGTCAAACTCAAGCTGTGAAACCACTGACGCTCCTGGAGATTATGGTAAATACAAACACTTTGTGGGTTGACATTTTCCTATTTAATTTGCTGTTAGATATCAAGACCAACAATTTTCTACTCCTGTAAGGGTAGACAGACTTACTTATGTAAGGGATTTTAAGACAAGTCAGCCGTGTGCAAATCATGATTAATTATTCTGACACACACTCTGCCTGGACTTTCTAACAGGATCTAATGAAGTCAAACTCCAGTAGTATACGTTTAGCTCTCTGTAGTTTCAGAGGTTTTTACCCAAACATATTTTTTTCTTTTCTATTTCTCCAACCAGTAGGATCTTGCTGCACCTTTTTAATGTAACTGCTCTGTGCATATAAGTCATTAAACCATTTCTGCAAATTCTACTTTTATTGATTTCAGTGATTTTCCCTTCATACTAGCCTCTCCTAATTGAATCTGATGGTCATTTGCATTCAGATGTGCTTTTTTTGTAGTGTTTGGCTTTCAGATTCATCCTGGCTGGAGTTTTTGTACAGATTGTGTAACAGAGATGAAGGATGAGTAGGACAGTGTAGTCTGTGTTTTAAGAGGGTGCGGAGTGACTGTACTCCATCAACATGGTCACAGCACTGGACAGATGGGAAACCTGCCCAGATGTAGAGGCTCTGCAGTGGTGTTATGAATCTACAGTACTTGGAACTGGTGCCATAATGTAGATTCTGATGAAAAATGAGTTGTTACCCAAAATAAAACAGGCAACAACTTCATTAAATAAGCACAAAGCCTGAAAAACAGATTCGAATTGACGACACTGGTGTGATGCTGATACTCCTATCTCCATACCATTACTTTCCACTGCAGTGTTTCCATGTACAGTAATCACATTGTGCAGACACATTTCCCTTACCCATTTTGTTTGAACTGTATTACCATTTTAGGTTTTGTATTTATCTCATTTCGTGTTGAGAGAGCAGCCTGACAAGACCGCTGACTGAAAAGATTTTTGTAACGTTGGTGTGGGTCAATTTTCTTCAATCAAAAACACTTGCATCACATGGAAAATGGAGATGATGATACAATCTGACTTGGCTGTAGATGACTCCTCCTTTTTGGAAGTCTCCCTGCTGCAGCAACATGGCAGAACAGTGTGAAAACGGAACACACAATGAATAACCAATAATACCAATAATCCACCAGTGGGTATTAAGGTGCATACAAACAGAGGAGAGCTAAAGCAGGAGGAGGCTTGAGAGAGATGATCACATCAGCATTCAGATTGGATGTGAGGACCTTTGATAGCCCCTAGATCACTACAAGGACATGTGTTGGTTGAGACTGTGGTGGGCTAGTTGACAGTTAAAGCTGCAGATGGCAAGTCTGGCAGATCGAGTTGACTCAGTCAAATTTTGAATCTTTACAACACTCACATCCCAACAGGCTCCTCTCACAAATCTATCTGTCTCTCTACGTGCTGAGGTTCGTCTGTCAGTGTTGCCTCCTTTAGTAGCACAAGCTGCACAGGACCCCTGCCTTCTGCATCAAAATCAACGTAGGTAGACCAGCTGTAGTAAGGTGCTTTCAAAACAAGAACAATATGCTGTATTTGACAAGTGATGAAATTCAATAAATTCCCCGTCAAAACAGCATAAAAATTGACCACATATGTTAAAGTCTTTTCTATGAAACCAAATTCAACAATCTGTTCACCCGCATTTTTTCTCCTATTTGAGGACCTCCGTTATGGCTGTCAGTATGTGTTATATCACCTGGATTCACCCCTCTGTAGGTCAAATTAATAATTCTTCTCTATCATTCTATTGCACGACATTGATCCTCTGGCAGCAGCAAGTACTGCCCAGAAGAGCTCTGAGCCCACACTGGCTCGCACACAATTCTCCTTTAAATAGTGTCTCAGAGTCCTTCACCCCTAAGCATGCAAGCAGTCCATGTGATGGTCTGAATAGAAATCCAGCTGTCTGGAAAGGAGCCTGTTGTTTTGACAGTATGCTGTTGGATCTTCACATCTTGTCTGTCTCTGGAACTAATCAATCCTGACGCTGCGATTCGCACATGCCGCACCTGTGTCCTCTCTCACTCACACACACACACACACACACACACACACACACACACACACACGCACACATGCACACCCTTGCATACACGTAATTCTACAGACAAATTACCGTGTTTCAGCTTACAGAACACTGTGGTATTGCTTCTCCACATCAGTGAGGGCAAAATGAAGACAAAATAAATGCCGTCAGTGTGAACCTAAAAAAACACACACTTGGAGCCTTTTCCTGTGATGTGAATGTACCAACTGCCAAAAAAACACACACAAAACGATGTATTCAGAAGGTCTTGAGGGTTTAGCTGTTAATAGCGCTTTGTAAATCCTTAGGGGTGGCCATTTTGGGGAGATGGGGATCTGGGTTGTGTCTCTAACTCCTTTTATTCATGTTAACATTGTACACCTGTAAAAGCACATATGACCGCCCATACAAAAGCAGAACACACACACACGACTGTGGAAGATGGTATATGAGGGAAATGGAACAGAGTAGTCCTTTGCCAAGTATCAGTCAGAGCCTATAATAGGGTTTGGAGGATTCCTACATGTCTGTACAGACATTTGGGTGAGCGTTGGCACTGAAACTCCAAATTTGAGTTCTCGGAATCACATGCATCAGCAACTTAGCTTCAAACTTTTCAAAACCAAACACATATTACACTATGTACTCTTGTCAGTAGGCTGATGTGAAGGCTATAAAGCAAATATAGTGCTGTAGTGTTGAAGAAAAGATTTATGGCATGGATGACAGGGAACCACCCAATGTGTTCATTTCCTGTGGTGGGCCAGAGAGCGCGCGCTCTCTCTCTCTCTCGCTCTCTCTCGCTCTCTCTCGCTCTCTCTCGCTCGTATGTATACATCGAAGATGTTTTTATCAAAAATTAACTCCAGTCGGGTGTTATTACACTGCATATCTACATGTACAAGTAGTCCTGAAAGCATAGGATTTGACTGTGTCATTATGATAATTGTGTTGTCACTTTACTGGATTAATCTTAATGTGGCTGGGCTTCATGAGAAGGGGTTTAGTCTGTGTTCAGCTTTTATTACATCTCTTTAATTCTATTAGTATATACAGTATGCATATGTGTGTATAAAATTGAATTTCCCAAAATACGTGAGGAGAATATTAATTTCATGTTGTGCCACATATTACTGCAGTGCGTTTAACTTGAACTTTGCATTGTCCCATCATTAGTCATGCTATCTTGATTGGGTTAGTCACTCTCTGGCTATGTGAAGTGTGGAAAATTCCTAAATAACAAAACTAAGAGCCTAAAGCCATTCGAGCTGTTTTGATTTGCGAAAGTTAGATGTTTATGGTTATACATTAAAATCAAATGATTAAGGTTAGTAAAGGTGGTCATGAAGCAAGACTTGTGCATTTTTCGCATGTCTAGGGTTACCATCCTGACATGACTCACAATGGTGCTTTTAGCTATATGCTAACTTCAGCACGCTAACATTTTCAAAGTTGCAAAGCTATGCTAATGCTAAGCAGGTAAATGTTTACATGTTATTTTCTAATTAGCATGCATTAAACACAAAGTACAGCAGAGGCTGACTGCAATGTCATTACTTTTGCAGGTTTTTGGTAACGCTGGACAAATTTTCTTCCCTACATTGCTATTTATCCAGAGGACAACATGAAGGTCTGAAGCATATTTCTCTGAAAAACGCAAATGCCAAACTCAGGGTGGCGCGATAGAAAAGAGTCATCCTCTGCTCATTGGATAGCTCATCCAACTGTTACGGCAATCTATCAGTTGGGAACCATTCTACCGTTCAATATTATTAATATATTCCGTCATGAAAGGTATCACTACGCAAATAGAAATCAACTCAAATTACATTTTATTTGGATAGTTGCACAAGAGACTATAAGATCCAATATTGGCTACGTGTTTCTTTTTATACAGTATATGCAGTGTATTAATCTACGCTATATTGAGGAATCTAACACAAGAGAAGGCTCAAAAATCCCCCTTCTTATGAACTTTGCCTTTTTGTAAAGAGCACTTTGAATTTAAAAGATGCAGCTCCTGTTACACTGGGTGGCAGATATTGCATAGAAACATAACGCCAAAGAAAGACAATTTCCTTTCCGAACATCAAAACCCTTCAGTAATATGAAGCAGTCTCATCTTAATGCTTCTTCTATCAAGTAATAACAGTGGATATTGGGTCCAGAGGGGATGACTTCACAGCATCACGCACAACCGGGTGTTGTGAGTGCCCGGCTCAGGCACTTCAGATCAAAGTGGTGATAGTTCATCTGCACATACCATAAAATACTTGCTTGATAACTGCAGGCAGATTTGTCAGATCAGAGCATAAAACAAATTCCTTTCTCCCTGCTTGAACTCTTCTGGATGCAAGAGGTGCTGGGATTCAGGTTTTATCAAATACCACAATGTGTAAATGTGAATTTTCTGCTATAAAATTTGGGAAATCAAGCTGATGTGATTGTCTCCAGGGTTAAACAATACATGTCATTTTAGTTTACAAACTCAACACTTTTCTGACATGTCTATTATCAAAGATATGTATGTTTGTATGTATGTTTGTATGTAATGTATTTATACTGTATATTATAAACTTCTACATTGCTTCTAAATCAGTACTATCACTTTGGGTTTGATGTCACTTCACATCTATTTGCAATTCTTCCGATGATTTAATTTACAGGCTTTGCTGCACATAATGATGGTGCCAATGAGAAAGGATCCTTGACTTGATTTCTCATTACCACTCTCGTTTAAGCCGTGCAACACTAATAACAACTGACAAAATTATATGCTTGCATAAACACTCAAGTGTTGAGAGGTTTAAAGGCAAATAAGGACATGAGAGGCCGGAAACATCACTTTTTGCCAGTGACAGTGAGATTCAAATGAACTCTGAAGCTCATGTATCTGCTTAGTTCATTTTCAGGAATCTCAGTTACATATTATAGCTAGACTTGTGCAGAGATAATTTTAAGTGTGTGGTGTGGTTGCATGGACTAAATTCTGGTCCAATTACTGTATTTTAAAAATTCTTTACGCCAGGGCTAAGGCCAGGTCTGTGAAACTCCTTGGAACTTTCAGAATAATACCCCTCTCAGACAACAGACTCATAATGTGAGTCTATTCAATGCATTTTCATGCAGGATCCTCAAATCCTGACAATGGCAATTCAAATATGCTGATGTTAAGCAGTTATGATGTTTACTATGTTCACCAACTTACTGTGTTAGCATACTAACATTAGCTAACTAGCATTAACAACAAAGTACAGCTGAAGGATGCCAATTCGTTTTGCAGATATTTAATGATTAGCCAAAGTATTGGTCCAATTGAAATTTTTACCTGACAATGGTGCTAGATCACCAATGTGATTTCTGAAGGGAACATAAATATAAGAATTGCAGTCCATCCAACAGTTTTGAGATAATTCTCTCAAAACAACTCTACAAACTTTTGTGCCAATCCATCGAATAGATATTTCACAGGCTATGTGAAGACTTAAACTTGCTGGTGGCACTGGAGGAAAAGTAAGGGAATCTCGAAAGTTATTATGATTCATCCTCTGTGGACCAGGGATATCTGTACAAAGTTCCATTGAAATCCCCCAATATTGATGAGATATTTTAGTTTGGACCAAGATAATGGACCAACCGACCGTACCCTCCCTAGAGCCATGCTGCTTGCATTGCTGAACATTCTTTAACAAAAACTAAAGCAGTACCCTCTGCTACTGCTGCAATGTCATATCATGTCAAAGCCAGCAGTCTATTCAACGTCATATGGGAAGAAACCCAAATGCCTCCTAAAGTAAGAAAAGGAATCTTCGTAGCGTGACTCCACAACCCAATAAACCAGCAAGCTTCACTTTTTCATTATTTGTCAAGATAAGTGAGGCGCATCTGTGTTATGAGAAGAAGATTCAAACTGCACTAGACAGCGCAGGCAGCCACCATGAGCATTCCAGCCCAATAAGGAAAGCTGGGCACCATGGTGAGCTACCGATGATGGGAGCAGACCTTCCCTGAGACATGTGAGAAACATCACAAGGCAGACTGGGAAGGGCCATTTGCAAGTCAGCAGGGTCTGCATTGTGGGGGTGTTTCTAATCGAAACACACCAGCCATATGTAGACACTGTGCTACCCTTTCCATATGGGATTATTTACATGTCTTCTTTGTTGTTCAAAGATGAAAGCAGAGGAGATCCATTTGAGTTGATTTTATGACACATTTTAGCAAATTTCCAGGGGGGAACTTTAAATGCCCTGTAAAACCTGTTCCACAGCATGCAAGACCACCCCATTAAGCCTGCTATCCCACATGAATATAAAGGAAATCTTTGCTACAGAACTGTAGACTTTGTTACAGAGTGTGAAGCGGATGTGTGTCTTTGAATGGTGAAAATCCATTAAATTCATCTGAAATGTACCATGACCTACATCTACAACAAAAAAAGTCTGTGAAGGAACCAAAACACAAGCAGAACGCCATCAATTTATTGTGGAAAAAAAGCAACATTGGGAAGAAAAAGGTCTATTCTGGCACATTGCTCATTTTTAAATTACAAAACGGAGAAAAGGGCTACAAATCTCGATAATTTATACAAATACGACAACTTTCAAAAATAAATCTTTAATTTAGTCAACGCTCTGTGAACAAGTTTCTGCAATAACCCACCGAATGAGATCCCTGAGCAGAGACACAGAGTGAAACTTTTTTTCCTTTTTTTTGTTTTTACATTTTCACTCAAGCAATAACAATTATCAGTGTTTGTTCATGAACACTCTATATACACAGGAAAACTTAGCGAGCTCATCGACTATAGGGTGTGTGAGGTGTAGGGCAGCAATGAATGTGAATTGTTAGTATCCTATTGAAAATATCACTAGTGGCCATCACGGTAAAAAAAAAACAGTGTTGACACCCTCATGACTGCAACAAGTGACATATTTTCCACACTTTTTTTCCTCCATAGTAAGTGTTAATAACTAGCCATTCAACTGCCAAACTGAGATTTTCCTCAGTAATGACCACAAACGTGTACATCACATCCACTAATTTCCTTCATTTTACATGTAAAAACACAGTGCCAGCTGGTTCTGTTGCTAAGGTAACACATAGCAATAACTTACAATGTATAAACTAAAATATCTGATAGTTTAGGATATCAGTGGCCAATAACAAACTAATGATCACAAATACTGTACATAGTCTTACTTCCGGAAAGGTGCCTTTTCATTTACTGTATGCTGACCACAACAAACGAACAAATAGATGTTAATTACACAGAATATATACAAAATGAGACCTTAACACTGAGTTTTGACAATATGGGAAATACTTCATGTAATGAACCAAACTTGCTCAGCTTTCACTTTAAGTCTGGCTACTTTTTGCTGCAAGATTTTCTGTATACTATAGACAATGTAGGTATATATTAGGATTCATTTATACAAACACAATGAAATTAGTTTTATTCCAACAACAAAATAGGCATTAAAACATTTCCCTCAGACGTGCTATGTCTCTGCATTGTTCTGTGATGAAACGTTGTGCAAGCTTTTTTATTTGGTTAGAATAAGTCTTTCGTGGGTTGCAGCTCCGAACACTTGTTTGTAAAAGCTTCAGGCGTGTGAGGAAACACGTACCCAAAATTACTGTACCTGCTTCTTTGTTATTACCATTCAAAGCTTCTTACTGTTGTTGACAAACAAATTACCATGATGACTTGACTTCCTTGCCAGTGCAGTAGTTGTAAAAATGGCAATCTTTATGCTACAGTACACTGCTAGAGAAGATTCACACCTTTTATCAAAAGGCATTACAATGTGAAAGGAGTCCCATTTCCTTTGCTTTTGAGTTTTCTTGCCAAAATGTACTAGTATTTGGCAAAGCTCAGCCTATGTGGCACTTTTAGAGGCTATTGCAATGGCTACCAAATGAAATTCCCTTTTCAAGTTTTCACAATATCAAGACATCTTCTACAAATAGTTTGCAGTGATGGTGCTAATTTTTATATCTTTATGATGACGTGTGTGTTTTCTCATGAGAGAAGTTACCCACTGCGTATGTGAATTACATTTAATTTGATGGTTTTGTATTGTATCCAATTTTTCATATTGTTATATTGCTTTTTCCCCTGTTCATTATCAAGATGGAACATCAGATTAAACCAATAACTCTATTAAATGTTGACGAAAAATACCCTCAGTGCATTGCTCAGGGTTTCTTTTATATCTCATCTCACACTGCTCTGGGACACATTTCACCTCTTTGAACTACACTTACTTAAAAAACCCTAATTCATCACAAATGTTGTAGGAGGTACCTATCTCACTTCAAGTTCAAGTGCTCTTAGTTTAAAAAAAGTAAGAAAACAAACAAACACATGTTTCTCATGAGCGCGCTAATTTTAAAGAACGTTTTACAGAGACAAAAAGTCATGTAGCGCCTGCCATACTTTGAGCAATGCTTCTGAGGAAAGCTGCTGGCCTGAGATGTATGCAGAGCTCAGGAGTTATTAGGAGGGCTGTGCTGCACAGTCATGGCCTCTCTGAGCAAACATCCTCCCTGAGTCTCTTCCATCTATCCTGAATGAGAAGAGTGAATAAGGAGCATGAAGGCCATCCTTTCCCCCAGGTCTGGTTACGGGTAGAGTGAACTCAGGGGCTCATGGTCCTCAGGCCCTTTTTCTCCATTATGTTCCACAGCTTGCGCAAGTTCGATTGTGTGATGGTGTCATCCGGTTTAAGTTGAAGTGCTCGGAGATAATTGGCTTCAGCTTCTTGTAGCTTCCCATTGAGGTGGAGGATCGCCCCCAGGTTCATCAAGGCAGCAGGATACTGAAACCAAAAAAAAGAGTATTATTCATTTTAGGTTTCAGTTATCATGAGTACACCTCAGGGTAGCTTGAAGCTTTTCTGTTCAAATAACAACGCAGGACTCATACCCTGTTATTGAGTCATAGGTAGAGTTACTATAAAAACAATGAGTCTGCTGCTAAGACATAGCAAGAGTGAGCCGACTGGGGGTCTCGGGGATTGACTCACTTTTGGAATCAGCCTCAAGTGGTCATTTACGAAACTGCAGTTTTTGGTGCTCCGGTGTTGGCTTCATTTTTCAGCCCAATGGTTATTTACTCACCATTAATGTTATGTTTAGAGAATTCATTTCATGAAAATTCAAATTTCACAACCTCAGAGGCCATGAGTGGATAAGATGAATAATGCAAATTAAGTCTAAGTATTCACCCTTTGGTGGTATACATCATTTAACAGGGAATTGAATTTGACCAGAAATGTTTTATATCACTGAGCCACATCCAATGAACTGACGTCCGGGCACTGGATTGAACAGATGTTATTTCTGAAAGTTTGAGCTTTAAACAATCTAAACCTTATTACAAAATCAAGGAAACATGTCATAGTGGATGACAACATAAAATGATAGAATAAACTGTTATTTTGTACTTTTAAATAAAACAATCACTGTAAATAAACATTTGGTCATCCTGTGAAGCCATATAGCAGACCCTGCCACGTTATTAGTTCCTGTTTGTCAAACAGACTGCGGTGCAGTGTTTGGAGTTTGGTAACCATGCCGCTTTGCGTGTCCCTGAGTCTTGTCTGTGGCCACAGATGTCAGAGGAAGCAACCACCACTTTGAAGTGGGTCTAGATGAATATACTGTAAATTCCTGCTGGTGCCAAGGGGCAGTGTGACGGGAGGGTGAGTCATGAGGACATAAGTACAGGAAAAGTGTCCAGGGTGCAATCACGGTAGGACAGTGAAGTATCCAGGCCAAGGGAGGGACCACATCTGATCTCAATTTTAGTTAGACATGTGGAAAAGATGTCTAATCTTGTAGCTGAGCTACTGTTTTACTGCTTGAAACTATTGTAATTTATTTAATTGCCATTTATAGGAAACACGGAATGAATAGATAAAACAGTCTTATTAAAAATGGCCAATCAAATTCTTTGTGATTTTTTCTTGTAATTATCACCCTATACATCACTGGCACATGGTTATGGCATCTTGACATTTACTGATGTGCTGTACCACAAGCCTAAACCTTAATTTCTTTCTCATGGCCTACTGACTAATCAAGAGTCATTCCCAGAGCAATACTCTTGCATGAGAGTATAGAGTTTTTCCTAGAAATGTTATGAGTATCTGTGGAATGTTATGAGAAAAGCGTGGAAATGTGAACCATTCACAACAACAGCAGTGCTGCGGCAAAACCTCAGTATGAGCTTAATAACAAGACTAGAGTCTATAGCTGTGCTAGTGGCTCTCTCAGGTTGGACTTCGAGCAAAATGGTAACGTCACAATGACGTCAACATGCTAAACATCAACATGTTATGTTTACTATGCTATAGCAGATGTAATGTATTAAATGAATGTTTGTACCAAATATTGTGCCGGTACTTCATTATCATTCATTCATATTCAACCGCTTGTCCCTAGCTGGGTCGCACAGGGGGTGGCTGGAGCTGATCCCAGCTGGCATTGTGCGTGAGGCGGGCTACACCCTGGACAGGACGCCAGTAGCTACTCGTCTACTACGCCTGTAATTCATTAGATTAAGATATTTCACAGAATTTATGTCTTTTTTTTGCACTATGTTAAGCTACAGGTAAAAGTCACACGATCACCGTGGAAACCAGGAATATCTGGACAAAGATTTCATGGTAATCCATCCAATAATTATTTAAATATTTCAATATAGAGCACAGCTGCTAGCATAGAAAAAGTACATGCAAGAAGAAAAAAAGCCTTCTTCATGTAAATGCATCAATGCAACAATATCAATGCCACAATACAATTGAAAGTATGATATACAAACTACCAACAGACTGAAAAATACAAAATGAAAATAATGGAAGGAAATACATACAACATGAAGCTAAACGCTTCCCCTACAGTACATTAGGCTTGGGCGGTATCAACGTATTGTGGTATAAATATGCGTGTCACGTTTATGATGAGTAAAGTATACACAGGTATGGAATAATTGACTTGTTCTGTCTGTCTTTTGTTGACTTCCTTCGTTCCCATTTTCGCTTACTGAGAGTGTGGTGCTGCCACACACGCATCAAGAATCAATGCAAAAAGGGCACTCATTTATATTTATAAATTATTACATTTATTTATCATTCTATGGGCCATAAGTTTTTAAACCCAGCAAGACTTGCCTAAGGAGTTGAATTGCATATTAAACACACAGCTTTGTAGGCAAGACAATGTCATATATGCGACAAGTTAGCCTATGTTTTTAAAATTGACCACCTATTATACCAAGACGGAATGTCAGGAAAGTCTGAATATGTGAAAAAGGAGACACTGCCAAAGCTTACAGTACATATCATGAATTGTGTCTAAAGTTCATTCTCCATAGTTACCTCAGAGAGGTTACCAAACACAGTGTCAGATCCTCTGGCCATTTATCTTGCTTTGTCCACACTGTAGGTTGTGTTAGCTGCCCTCCTTTACTAGACTGTTCCACTCTTGTCTCACAAAACTCTCAAAACATATCTCTGTTTTTTCAGTGTCAAGCTTGGATGAGTAATGTTCCATGCATGAGAATTTCAATGGGAACAATATGTCCAATAGCGCTGCTTTTCTCATAGGGAAAATTAAATTGATGAATAAATCAAAGATACTCTGGAATAATCCTGTTGTTCCTTAGAGAGGAGCCCCGTTCCCCCTCAACAAATAAAACATGCTACAAATGCTGTAACCAAAGTAAAGGCTGGCATGACACATCTACTGTTGCTTGCTGACCCCAAATTTGTAGCATTAAAGACCAAATGGCTACACTTGCTGCATAATGTGCAATTACATTAATCCCCTAGCAAATTATTGTTCACATGAGCAGCCAGAGTTCTTGACTTTAATGGTCGGGCTAATTCTGTGGCTGTTTGCGTAATAAATTACCCGTCATTTGAAGGTCAAACCACAAAATAACGCTGGGGATCAATTTGCAAGTTTGGGGATGTTTTACTACTCAGAATAATGCTAGGCAAAATATATAACTGTTTATACATATGGACATAGTTGAAAGTCATAGTGAAGGGGCCACACACAAATACTGTATCAACAACATGTACAAGTAGGTGTATATTGGCGTTTATGCCATTTTGTGGACCAGTGTTAAGTGAACTGCAATTATTTATTATAGCCTTGGGTTTGGTTTCAGAAGTGGGGGACATTATGATGAATTTATTTTATAAATTATAAGTGAATTGGTTATAACCCTCTCCATAATAATGTTAGTATACCAAAATATGTAATAAATAACATGTAAAAAAAATCCCAATAATGACCTAGAATTTTGTTGATTGAGAATTTATACTTTTATAACAAAAAACTACCCTTTCCAATGTCCACAATGGACCTTGACATTCAATAAATGATGTTTTATTTATATATTTACTATTATATTATTATTATAACTTCTAGAGTCTTTATAGGGTCATTATCTTTAAATAAAAACATATAACTTTTTTTTCAGTCTGCCGTCATCTTCACAGGCTGCATATGGCCCCAAAAATCACTACTATGAAGTTATGACAGCTTGTATGCTGCCTAAGAGGCCAAATCATGGGCAAAGAAGTCTGAAAATCACTCACTACTGCTTGTAAAGCTTAAATTCTGTGGACACATGGTAGTAACTTACTTAGACTAAGATGAGTATTTTAACATTGATCAACTCAGAGCTCCTCCAATCTAGTTTTGGTGGTTGGACAGTAAGAGGACACAGTCTGGGTTTTTTGTGAATTAATCAAACTGTAATAGTAAAAGTGAGGTAGACTAAAAAGCATTTTGAAAAGTGAGGGGTACGTGTCGACCACCATCCCATATGAAATTTACGCCTTTGGTTGGTAAAATGTCAGGCAGTTCATAAGGTAACATGACTCAGATTACATGGAGTCCTTAAATGAAAGAATGACAAAGGTCAACTAATACCAAGCTTGTTATGGGGAGAAACAATAACTGCCTATCTAATTGCATTTGTAGATTTTATTGCTAGCAAGTGTAGCTTGTCTAGCTTGTCAAATCATTTCTTTTGACACATGTTTTAGGAAAGTTTCGGGACCAAGCTTTTAATGAGAGCTTTGCTAAAAACAAGACAAGTCTGTCCAGAAAAGAGTAGGGTTTAGATGGATGAGACTTTGGTAAAGATGTGTAACCACAATTCTGAAATGGGTTTCCTGAATGGAAAGTCAACTGACTCCTGGTTTTCCTCTCTGTGCAGCTCAAAAGATCTTTTCTTCTCCACCCATGGACTACTTATCAATTCCTGCGTTTGGTTTCCTTCCTCCACTCACTCCTGTAGGCTTCTACCTATCCTCACCCAAGCCTTCCTCCCCCTACTTCATATAGCTAAGACTTTTGTGATTTATAACCCAACTCTTACATTCTCCCTCACCCTTTGCAACACTCTGCAAAATGTTCCCTTGTCAAACGCTTTCATTTTTCCTAATTTCCTGCTGCTCTGCAACCTCTCTGCCTGCCTACCCTTCCCAAAACTGGCATGTAGCAGGAGAGACCTGGCCAGATGTGGAGCATATTAGACTAGACCATAAAGCAACACATGTTGTAAAGGCTGAGAGAGTAAAACATGAGGCTAGGTTAGAGAATGACCTGACCATAATGACTTCAAACTGGCATATGGGTTAAGATTATCGACATGGAATGGGAAAAGGACAAATGTCATTGGGTGCCGAGATTAAACAAAATCAAACCAAGCATCTGATTGAATATTGCTCATCTTGATGGAGGGGATTGTATGGCTAAAGGCCTAAATCCTTTGAATGGAGTGAACAAACACACATGCTTAATATAAAACACCAGTGCCTTTAGAGAGTGAAGAGTCAATCTGCAGTAAAGCATGAAATGACAAATGAAGATGGACAGGGACATGGCTTAAGTAAAGTCACATCGTAAAGAACAAAGGATAATGGTAAAGAAGATGGAGATGAAATGATGATTGTGCCTCAGTTGTAAGCAATCCAAATGGCAAGTTGTCCAAGCAAAAGTGACCCAGTAGGGGCAAAAAAGTGTCTCTGTGTTTAGATATGGACATCAAATGCATGTTTGTACAGTGACAGATGCCAAGAAAGTGTCATGTGGAATGATAGATATATGGCTCTGAATTAGAACTGTAAGGAGCAGAAACATCCTCAGCATTTACAGAAGCAAATATCTAAAGGGGACAGCACAACAGTGGTCGATTCAATGGCCAACCCTGTCTCCTCACCATGGCCGTCTGTGTTAGCCCAGCAGTAGTGTGTGATGTAATCTTACCCTGCCTCTCACCCATTGCAGGGTAGAGTTGGATGAAATGGATGAAAAACCATCATAAAACATCCAATATGTTTTTTTGTTGGACAAAACATATACAGTAAATCCGCCTAGAAAACAGACCCGATTAGGTTCTTTCTAAAGGTGATTTTCCAATTTTAACTCCAACGGTTCTGTCAATGTTGATAGATAGAGAAAAGTGAGCAGTGATTAGGTGAGGAGTGTCCCCACAACATGAAGATGAGTTTGCGCTAATTATAAAAGAGAATTTGTGGAAACTCTCCCACAATTCACTATAAACTTTATGCTTCTCTCTCCCATTACTTATGCATGCTTTGAACTGAAATTTTCAAATAATTTTTACTAATTTACATCTGGGTTTACTAGATGTTAAAAATACAAAATTCTTTGGCAAAGTTGAACTCTGCATCAACACCGAGAACAACAACGGGCAAAGCAGCTCATATTGATGGTTTCATTTTTTTTTTCCCTTGGTTATACTCAACTTATTGTCTGTCTTTTTGTTTGTCATCGTTTGTATATATTATGTTGTGGGCTGTGTGCCTGTAGAACCAAGCCCTATTATCTGTATAACACTGTCCAGATATATTTTGATCATTAATCCTGAACTGATGTCTTCTAATCAAGTCGCAGGAACAAACAGGGTCACCACATGGCAAACATATTTTGCTCCCTCTGTGGCCCTCACGTAAACAACTCGACCTCTCCTGCCAAAGCTCTCAAAGACTGGACTCCATTCATTTTCAAGATGTCAAAGTCTCTTGACTGAGTGTTGTTATCATTATTCTTTTCAATCTACTTACCCTGGCCTGTCCTTTGAAGCTGGTGATGGATGCTACACAAACAAACCTCTAAGCTTAGCAAAAAACTAGCCCTCATTTTTCTGGGACTCACTGACAATGAAGGCCACTGTGACAAGGCAGGCATGCCACCCAGACTGTGTTTGCCCAGTGTCCATCATGGTAAATAGTAATAGGGGTGATTAGCTAGTTGTGGTTGTACTTACATTGGGTCTCAGACTCGCTGCTTGTCCGTAATACTTCTCGGCTGCCTCGTTCAGGCTGGCTTGTCTGCAAAGGGAAAACAGAGAGAGGCACTCATTACTCATCTTTATTGCTCCTGCCTTCGGATGAGGCCTTGAACCCTGCAAGTTTACTGGCACTCAGGGGTCACTGAGAAAACAACAGGAGGGAAGAGCATGAGGGATAAGATAAGCTGATCCAATCATCTGTAGGTTTCTTGTTCGATAGAATCTCTAACTCGATAACATCTATGCTGAACAGTGCACAGCAAGCACTTCCTGCTTTAATTGAACATTGAGGTTGTGACATTTGTCTTATTGGGTACTTAGAAAACTTGTCAACAAAGGCAGGCTGATCAGGAATATTCACTGTACATTTCTGTTCATTGCTGGTGGAGGACATTGTGGTTTCAAATAGTGGATGGATACTGAGACATTCAAGGAATGCAAACAGTGTGGAAACAAAGTCATTTAATCACATAATCATAACATAGATGGTGCAGATGCACCAAAACATGCTGCATATGGTATGCCACACAGCGACAAAAAGGATTTTTGGGGCAGATGGCTTATCGGCATGAGTCCCGGGAACCAGAAATACTACATTGCTAAGGATATAAAACCTGCAGTCAAGACAGGATGTCCTACCTTTTGCTTTTAAAATCTTCTTTTATAACTCCCTGCTCTGTGTACTGTTAAACACAAACCTATGGCTCCTCTGCCACATGGCTTTTCCTGTTATTAATACTCTATCTCAGAAATCACCTTTATGGTCTACAGCTGCATGCTTTTCACCGATGGTAACAATTGTCTCATTGCAAACAATTTAACTTTGACAAAGTCAAGGACAGAGTCAACGACGGCTGGCTGTGGAGCCCCTTAAGTCGTAATGATCAAAGGAAGCGAGGCCGTTGGAACCACAGTTTCATTTAGGCTGTCGCAGTCTATTAAGGGATCATCATCCATATGGTTCTAGATAAAGGCAAAGCTTTTATTTTAGGATTACCTAATCAGTGGCCTAACTAAACACATAGTATTTATGTGTGGTTTAAAAGACATAGTCTTATCAGTGAGGAGACAATTCATGTTTTTCAGTTCCACATAGCTTGGTAAATAGCTGGCTTCAATAGCTTAAATATAGCCTTGAAACACATTTTCTCGGGTCTTACTTAAAAAGTAAAAAATAGTGACTTTAAAGTCCACCAAGAGATGTCAGTCAATTGGTGACCCAAGACTGACATTTAAAACGAATTACTACCACTTAAATGAGTAATGGTTCTGTACCTTCAACCAAGAATGCACAGTTACTGAGATAAGGGGAAAAAACAAAAGAAGAGAGTCCACAGCCACACTAGCTCTGGTACGTGTCCATAAGGGCATTTTTGGATGTAACACAAGGGTCACACCGCTTCCCAGAATTGTACGCATGATGGGCGTGCCACTGGCGATTATCAATTTCTCTACAATGATCACTAACAAACAAACAAACAAACAAACAAACAAAGAAAACAGGCTACAACCTCCTACATCTGCTCCCGGACTTCAAACCAGACAAATATGATGGAAGTTTGAAAACTTTCTCTTATATTATGAAAATAACTGAAATGTGTTTCTGAAAACATTTTAGGTGAAAATCTATGAGGTTGCTGAAGCTGTCTTCATTTTAGATCAATAACTTTTCATTTAACAGGTTCACGCTGTCACGAGTCACGCTGGATGCCCCTCATTTGCATAATGTAGCCTAGACCTCAACTTTATGCAAATAAGGAAAGGCCAACTCTATGGAAATTCACTGCAATGCTACAAGAATGCAAAGAACGGATGCTTACATAGACAATGAATGGGAAGCATGTAAATGACGGACCATGCGGACACTTAGGCACACCAGTGTTTTGGCCTAAATGCCAAATTGTCATTGTGACAATGCTAACATGTTTTGCAAGAATACTGTTTATCAGATTCACCCTTTTAGCTAAGCGGGTTAGCATGCTCACATAAGCTAATTAGAATTAACCACTGAGTCAACTGAGACTGATTGGAATGTCACCGCTCGGGTAGGTACTTTGGTTGAGACATTGCACTTAAAACTATATGTCAACCTCACGGTGGCACACATATCAGGGGATCATCAAAGTCAGTACAATAAAGCCTCTGAGAACCATGAATATCTCTACTTCCATGGTAATCTTTCAGATAGTTGTTGATATTAGTCATGCTAACATGACTAAAACACACTTTATTTTGTTTCATTTTGACATTATAGAAGTTAGACTACATGTGATCATGTTGCATACTACAGAAAAACAGAATATACCACAGTTTTTTTTTATTTTAGTACAACTGAATCTTTCCAGCTCTGTTCCAAAAAAGCATTTTACATTCCAAAGGCAATGCAGACACCAACTCGAGTTGCTGAATTTGTCCTGAGATTATAAATGTGGGTTTCACGTCCAACCAAAACCACATGTTTTTTTGCCAGCATAATATTTAGAAAGCACAATCTTCTGAAAAGAATAAGCTTATATCTAATTATGTAATATCATTATCACATTTATCAGGGGAGAACTGGAGAGCTGCCACGCCATGACCAAAGGGGCAGCAAGACCTCCGAGGGCTGTGTGACTGTGGGTTCTGAGAGTGCACAAGACAATGCAGGCCAAGTATGTAAATCACTGCCTGGGTTTAAACCCAAGGAAGAGTCAGTGTGAGGCTACAAGAGCACAGGAATAAAGAGAAGGATGGGAAAATGAAAAAAAAAAAAAACCCAGGAGGAAAGAATTCCTGACCATATTTCAAATCGGCAAATCAACCACTGATCTTTTTACCCTGACATCTTGTTGTCTAGATGGTCTATTAACCCCAGACATGCACAAATCACAGCACTGACAGTACTGCTTGTAAGCGTGACATTGTTGGATACTAATGACTGAGTGAACAAATTGCATTTTCAACAACAGCCAGATATTTGTGCTTTAACCGCAGCCATGCCATCTGTCTCCTTTTTTTTTTACAGTAAGATTCTCTCTGTAAGAATGCTTCACTGAACACAGAAATGTTCCCTGAGGGTAGTTCTGTATGTCTAGTACGCCTAATGTAACTTGCTACCAATATATTCCTTTTATTACCATTATAAGGTTATCCATTTAAACCAATTTCTACAGTTTTGGACATGTAGACAGTAAATTGGCGTACCTAATATCATGACATGCTAGTAATGTACAAAGTAATCCTTCAGATATAGTGTATTATATTATTTCATAAGACATGTCGGAACCAATGAGGTGAACTATGATTGCATAACCCGCTAGATTATTTTCCCCTGGCTGTCCGTGAATATACAAATTTAATGTTACTTTATGATTTCACTGAAATTTGACAGATTAAATGAAGTATATTCATCCCCACTAGCTTTAACCTTCCCTGTCCTACATTCAAACTATAAACGAGAGTTAGTTTGAAAAAAAAAAAAAAAATCTGAATTGTTCAAAGGAGGAAAAGTGAAATTAATAGTTTGGAAACAAAATGATGAAAAAACCAAGGGCCCAAGAGGGCAATAAAAGACATTTGCACATCTGAGAGCGTCTGCCCCTCCTTTAATCTCTTCCCCTTGCCCGTGAAGATTCACTTGTCTCTCCGCCGACTGAGGGCTTTTCCGCGTCTGTGTCCAAGACAAACACATAAAGAACATGAGCTGTGGAAGAGTGAGACCCCATGCCAAGCAGACAGAGAAAGTCCAGCCCGAGCACTGCTTGAAGTTCTCTTTAGCTGCCAGGGGTCTGGATGAGGCTCTCAACACTGAAAGCTGTTGGTGGTAAAGATCCTGCATGGCCAGTCTGGTGGGGGAAGAGCTATGCATACATTTTAGGAAACTCTTGCCATACTGCACCAGTCTTCCGACTCTACGCTAAATATGAAGCCAGGAAGTGAGTTTATTTTAGACTGGAAACAAGGTGAAGCAGCTCTGTCCAAAGGTACAAAATCCTCATGCTCATGCTATATTCTGATTATTCCATAATTACTTTATATTGAATTAAACATATTTTACTTTCACAAATTTGAAGCAGTTTGTTAACAAATAAAACAGATATCAGAGAGAATTGTCAACTATTTACACTCCCTTTACATCGTCAGTCTGACGTTGCCAACACTCTAACCGATTTCAATGGGGAAGGAGGATTCAAGTATCCCTAACCAGTTTAGTCTGACGCTGACTTGAATGAGGTTAAAATAATTTAAATCACGCAGCTCTTCTAGAACACATCAAATCCTGATTTATCCTGAACAATTTATTCACTGTTTTAAAGCCACGGCAGTAGTGACGGGGTAGGGTACAGCCATGCCTAGAAAGCTTAGCTGACTTGTTCGTGATTAGCCAGTGAGCCCAGTCCTGGCACACACATGCAAGTTAATAGGAAAGAGAAAGACCGGGCCGGGTAGTGGGTAAAATATGTAATTTAAAAATCCCTGGGTTACCCAGGATGTGTTTAAACGAGAAAATCTCTACACTGGGTCATAATATATAACAAGGTTTATTCAGTCAGTGGGGCAGCATACTGTAAGTACTGTAACTGCACATGATGTATTCAGAAATTTCCACTCATGGCTAACGTGAAACTTGTGGGCTGCTAATGCTTTACCGCTCAGGCTCACCAGCTGAGCCTTGCAATGATTTGGAAGCAGAATTTCAAGTATGAGCCAGTGAGAGAGACATATAGACAGAGCGAGGTTTAGAGAGTGTGATAGAGCATATGAAGATATATAGCTGCACAGCGGGCTAAGACTAACCAACAGCTCTCAGGCTGGCAGTGCAGCAAGAAAAGAGGATTACAGAGTACAGCCAAGGAAATCACACCGGCTGAGGAGTAGTGTAAGCCCCTGGATAAACCGTGCAGACAGTAGACCTCCCTCTCTTATACACAGCCTCCTTTCTACTTAGCCATGGAAAACTGTGGCCCACCCATCTCATCTACAAAGATTTAAATACATACAGTGTCTTTGTGCATGTGCTGCGGCAATGGAAATCATCAAGAACAATCATTCCAATCAAACACTCACCTGAGCATGTGGGCTGCACTGAAGACCACATCAAACTCCCCGCTGTCGAGGCGCGCTGCTTTCTCTGCCATCTCTGCCGCTTCCAGCAGCCGCGACTCTTCCAACAAAAATTGACCTGGCAGGGCAGGAGAGAACAGCCCCACTGTTAAAATGCTGAGGGATCCCCACAGAGGCACAAAGGGATACACAGGCTGCAAGTGTTGCCTTTGGCCCTGGTTGAGGGACAGCCTGGTCTGCCCCTGAAATAATATGCTGAAACACTAGATATGAGTGCAACATACCATCACCCTTTGGCAACCTCTCAGACCCATTTGTTCAGACTAGCCGACCTTGATAAATCTGTTTTTTATTTTTTTTTTTTGTAGATGAAAATGTTTCTCACAGAAGGTTTGTGTCTTATAAGGGGTGCGGCTGAATTTGCAATAGAGAGAGGTGGGCTTTAGTAAACGATTACACATGTATGAGCATGAGCATTGACATCGGTCCGGAGAATATTTATATCTGACTGTTCCCTGTGATGGACATTTAAAAACCTGCTGTTCAATATAAACAGATCGACAAAACAAAAACTCCGGGGGTGATTACGTATAGGCAAGAAATAATCATGCTGCGGCCTGGATCTTTTGAAGTAATGTGAGTGCAGGCCGGGCCTGGGCCGTAGGGAAGGGGGGACAATCGTGCTAAAGCATAGCTCGGATCGTCTCGGCCAAGTGTGAGTGCGCCAGGATGCTAAACCACTATATGAACCTAAGCATATTTTCCTAATAACTGTGGATGAAACTGAGGTGAGAGACTGATGTAAAATAAGACTTCAGACCATGACTGAGCTCCAGGTTACAAACACCTCTGCAGTTATGGAGGGTTTATGATATATCAACCCATATCCATGGGTAATAAAGGAAAGGCACCCGAAGCATAAAAAAGAGGCAGTGTACTGCTATATTTTTCAAAATATTTGAGACTGTAAATCCTGTTCATCATGTTACAGCGTGTTTTTTTAAGGGAATACTGGAAGATCTAGTTCTAAATACAGGTGTTGATGCTCCAGGACAGTGTGGAACCTGAGCATTGGGGTCTTCATGATCATTTACATTCAGTAACTATCAAAAACTAATAACCCAGATTATGATTATCCAGCAGTACACAACGCAATTTTTTGTGTTTGCTTCTGTGCTAAACAAGCCTGGCATCAGCAGACTTATCCATAAATGCGTATTAGTCTGGAACCTCTCAGTTGATTTTCAGTTTGCAAAGGGCTTTTATCAACATTGCAGACCAAAATCCCTCTGTAAGCAGTTAGATAGACCTACAACCAATCAGATCAACAAACAATGGATGCATAAAACAGTAGCGTGGCAGATTTGTCTGTAAGCAGTTAGATAGACCTACAACCAATCAGATCAACAAACAATGGATGCATAAAACAGTAGCGTGGCAGATTTGTCTGGTTTCCCGGCCTGTGCTAAACATATGAATTTTATGAACTACTTGCACAGCCCTTATCAGAATAAAGTACTGTACTGTGTCTGAGTCAATGGGAAATCACAGTTTGTAAAATCGTGATAATCACCTTTAATCTATATGCTGTTTTTTGCCTTTGCAATGACACTCTGTCCTGTGTGGATCAATACAGTTAATTTAATTTCTTAACCTTTTATCTGGTGCATTGTACATTTTTAATGTCACATACAAGCTGGTGCAATGACAGTGAGGTGATACAGTTCATAAGAAATGCTGTTTCAGAGAGAGATGGATTTGAAAAATAGAAGAAATTAACTTTAAACTCAATTTTACTATGGAGGCAATGTCAAGGTGTGAGTCACATGGAAATAATGTACGACAAAAGAAATGTCACAATCCACATTTCAATCAAATCAAAAAGACAACAATCTGAGGAATTTATCCTCACTAACCATGTAAAGACCGACACAGTGGCTGATTAGGGGAACAGATGACAAAGGGGTCAGCCAACACTGTTGTCCAAACAACGTGCCAATGCGTGGAAGTTCCTGCCTTTGTGCACTCAAGTGCAGCATGTATGTATTAAATTAAGACATATAATGTTTGAGGATGTAAGAATAAATGCCGGATGTGTCAAATTAAAAGAAAAAACAAAATCCATGCTTACCATAATGCATGTGGCAGTTGCCTTTTGTGGGATCAAGTTGGATGGCCTTAAGGAAGTACCTCTCCGCTTCGGTTTTCTGCCCCTGAGAGAGACAGATTTAACAGTGTCATTATTGTTTCAACTGCTCCTCAAATATAAAAATACCGCACTCAGCTCTACGGCCCGAAATACCTTTGTGTATACCTAGTGTGCCTCTCCAAACCGCAGATCGACTTTGACAATAAATCTTGATAAATAGACATGAAACACATGGACCACAAGTGTTATTCTTTCAAGCTCATGTGTCGTCCTGTCAAAGTGCACACTGTCATGCTTGGCACAGCGGGCCGAGCAGGGCAAAGGCTCATTCATTAGACACTTTCATCTGTGCAAATAACACTTCCAGAGCATAACCACAGATTGCCGGTGTGTGGCCTGACTGCTATGAAACACGACAGAAAGCAGTGGATGGAAATGGAGCGAGAGGGTGGAAAGGAGAGGAGAGAGACATGAACAGTGAAGGTGATTTATATATCTATAGGGATCTGTGGGTTCACTTAAGCAAACAGAGGTAGAGCATGATGAGGAGAAGCATCACTAAAGTCTGCAGACCTCAAAAGCTCAGGTCCTTTAGACTGTGACACGTAGCCAATCACAGCTCAAACAGAACTGAGCAGCTGGCCAATATTCATGCCAGCTGGGACTATGGCACATCTCTGCTCTCAGTTGGGCACCAGATGCCATCTGATCAACAATTAACAATGCACACTCATGTATAAAGGCTGATGTTTTTGCATTAACAATGTCATTTTTAGTGTGTGTCAACTGAAAGATAATGCCTTTGCATGAATAAAACATATATTATTAGATTGGAGTTGTGCCAAGTCTATAAAGGCTTAAAGTAAAATGCAAAGCCGTCAAAAAAAAAGAAAAAAGGTGGAGCATTAAATAAAGATTTCAAAAGCCAGGAAAAACAATGTGTATGAACTCAGGGAATTACCTCAGTTTAGTCAAATAGAAGAATGGGCTCAAATCCAATCAGTACAGTGTGGCATTAATGACATATACTTAGTCAAGCGTATATATTTTCAGTGAGCTGTAGATTCAATAAATACATAATTTTCTAATGTAAATATCTGAGTGGGGTTTCCCTTGATGATGCGGAAAAATCAAGCCTGGACTAAGTATATGTTTAATAGAGCTGATGCTATCCAAGTAGCGATCACAGTTCCAGTCTGAAAAGCATCCTCTCTGTGTATTTTTATACTCATATTCACAGATGTAGGAATGTGTATGTTTGAGAGCCAGCTGGTTTTATAATAACAGAGGCCTACGTCTGTTTGTTAAACCTCAGAATTAAGCTTTCACACATTGAAATGACTTTCAGTCGTGAGTGGATGGATTTATACCATGATATGTCTAAGTATATTAATGGAGACCATGCCCAGAGTAAGATATATAGCAGTTAGGACTTAGGACCTCAAAAATGTGGCTCATTTCTCATTACTCCAAAAAAAAAAAATGCTATTACAGTTCTTAATAACTCCCAGAGGCAATTTGTTACACTACTTGTTGTATTACTTCGCAGTTCAATCCCTTGAAACAGCCAAGTGCATTCTCTTTCATCTTCAAATTCCTGGATTATGCATTGTATGTACGTCTCTATGAATACTCATGCAACCCTGACAACACTAATGCTCACATGTATTATTGTTATTCTATGGAAAGTCCATCGAATGCCAACCACTCACAAAACACACACTTTCCATGAAATATATCCACTTCTCATTTGAGTCATCTTATGTGTGAAAACAGTATCCACCCTTTTGTCACACACATGCTGAACTTACTGGTGCATGCCTCGCACCTCAACTCGTCTGATAACATGAGATAAACTTCAGATGTAGCTCTGACTCTGTGGACGCCAAGGTGATTATGAATGGAGCCTGCATCGTATTAGCTGAGGAAATGACAAGATGACTGAATCCAATATTGCAAGCATCAGGGTGGCTGTGTCCATCTCCAACATGTGTGTGTACAGAGAGAGCCTGAATCACATCCAGATCCCCGGAGTGTCAGCAGAGGAGTGTAGGGGTCAGCGCAGCTGGGGGGGAACGATACTGATCTAGGTTATTAACTCTCCCTTCTCCCCTATTTTCTCCTCCCCTCATCCACAAGAACTCATTGCGCCCCAGCACCCAGCTCAGCTCCACCGTCTTTCTCTCACCCTTCTCTGACCCTGCTGCCAAGCCTTATCTCGCGGTCTCTCCACCTCCCCCATAGGGATCTGAACCTCAAATCCCCTGACAGTATCTGAAGCGTCTTCATCACTCACAGTGGTGCTACAGGAGTCTGGTGGGAGGGGGAACAAAGAAGCGGGGACTTGTGGGCAGGTCGACTTCCTGCACTGGTTGTGATCACACTTAAACACTGTTGTCATCAGGCACAGAGGCCAGAGCTACAACAGGAAGGAACACATTAAATGGTAACCTTACTCAAATTCACTGGTTGAAACATTCCAACATATTTCAATAAAAAAACTTTCTTTCATGTATGTCTCATGGTTAGAGGCTAGGCTAGACTCAGAGATAACGAGCCTCAAAACCCAACTACCATCCATCATGGTCAGAGATCTACAGAGATTCATCCCTGCAGCTTTGAGCTCTACTTTCTTCCAAAATCAATAACACATAAATAAAATGAGTTTCTCTTCACAGCCCTCTGAAATGATCCCTGCGTCATACCCTCTGACTGTCCTTGCAGACAGCAGGATGATGATGTTGATGTCCAGTGGCTTTTTTTTTTTAACAAAGAGGTTTTCGTGTCATCTTAACAAGTAACTTTTATCTGTTGTGTCAGCTGAACTAGTCTTTAAGCTCACCATCAGTCTGGATGGAAAAATCAATCTAGTACGGTGCTGGAGCTCAATTAAATTTAGACACAATGATCTACACCTCCAAGACTGCTTCACAGAGTACACACTATATAATGGCATTACTGAGCCACAAATATGACCCATAAAGAATTAAAGTGATTGTCAGATTACATTTAGAGTTTGACATCTTGCTTTGTTGCCTGGAGTTAGACGAAAAGATTGATACCACTAATGTCTGTACGGTAAATATGAAGCTACCACCAGCAACATTAGCCTAGCTTAGCACGAAGACTGGAAAGAAAAAGAAACAGCTATCTCAATCATCTCATATAACTTTCAGCAAAAAAGCAAACAAGCGCTTTTACTAAAAGGCCCTTTTGTCCAGGAGGTACTATGTGTAAATTGTGGAGCTTTACAGGTGTTGATAGGTGGATTTTGTTATCGACAGAGCCAAACTAGTTTCCAGTCCTTGTATTAAGTGTTAACTGGCTGCTGGCTGTAGCTTCATATTTGTCGTACAGATAGGAGAGTGGTATTAATCTTCTCATCTAACTCTTTGTAGGAAATCAAACACACATATTTCCCGAAGTGTCACACTTTTCATTTCTAAGGGCTTAATGTAAAGCTTTGATATACTGTAGCAACCTCAAAACAAAAACGCTTTCCAGTAAGTTTAGGTACAGTCAATTAGTTCTTCCACACATACAGAATCAGTGAAAAAAGTAAAAACTCATAAGAATCTGAAGACTTTAGTCTTACTGTGGCCATCAGATCCCACCAATCCAGGCTACCAAAACAAATTGCTGTCCTTTCATTAAGGCTAAGACTGTGGGAGGAAGATGTGTCAACTGAAGAGAAGGCCTCCACCCTCCTTTTGACCTTCTGTGCGACTCTTCTTCTAATTTGTTAATTTCTCCTCTGACAGTCCATTTCCGCTCTAACTGCTCCTGCCGGTCAGCTCTACTGCAAATATGCCCATCTAGCTGCAATCTGTAACGGATGACTGCATGACCCGGCTATATGACCACCTCCTCGTAATCTCGCCAACTCTGGAAACTTTTGCCCCTAAGACCTTTCTACACAGACGCCATTTTCGTCGTTACTGAAACACAGGTCAGTGTGTGTGACCCTGAGAGGATATTATCTCTGTCCTGGAAAATGTATTCCTTTACAGTGCTCAGATTTCAATTCTCTATTTGGCAGAGCAAAATTGCAAACATGCCAAATGCCTACTGTCTATTTTGCTGCTGATCCAAAATTGTGAACGCAGCTTTTTGATTAACTTTTTATGACATGGACCAAAAAGGGGCAGCTACAATGGTTTTAATCAGGAAGTCCTATTTCCATAACAGACAGGAGCGTCTTGAGAAACACAAGGTGACAACCTTCTCTCGCTGTTCTCCTATGCTCACTCGTCCAATCTCTCCCCCGTCTCTCACCCACACACTATTGATTAACTGTAGATACTTCAGGAGGACATTATTACTCAGCAAAGGGCCGTGGAGGACTGATGAACAGCCAGTGGAGATGAAAGACGATGTAATAAAAAAGAAAGGGAAAAGAGGGTACAGGTAGAGAACGAGAACTGGTTCAGGGAAACAAAACATTAGACAATGTCCCTGATCTGATACAGTCTACCAGCAGAAGTATGAATTCCACTTTTAATTTGTAAAAGTTTCTTCTTTCAAAAGTATAAAGTTGCATTAAAGGTAGGATCAAAAAAAAAAAAAAATCAAAGTCATACCGTCATAGCCAGGAGTTTGCCATAGGTGAGGTGTGCGGGAATGTGGTCCGGCTTGGCTCGCAGGGACTCTCTGTACCAGTGCTCAGCATCAGTCAGCTTGTTCAGTCTAATGTAGGCCTC
The DNA here is from genome assembly GCF_963691815.1 of Echiichthys vipera. Classification (NCBI taxonomy): domain Eukaryota; kingdom Metazoa; phylum Chordata; class Actinopteri; order Perciformes; family Trachinidae; genus Echiichthys; species Echiichthys vipera. The sequence continues at coordinate 20,373,660 of NC_139832.1, forward strand.
CCCTGTGAGGGTGAAGTCAGGGGTCAAGCCGTCAGAGGTTAAGACATCACACATCTATCCATTGTTCAGTTACGTGTGTCCATGACAGAGTCAGACCAGACCTCAATCCAGAGTTGCATGAAATCTGTTCTCACACCCCATGTTGTTTTTTAAATTATATATTTACTTGTATATCCTGCCTTTTTTGTGTGTGTCACATTGATACTGCAGAAATAATTTATTATCCACTCGTGATGTCTTCCACAACAGCAAATCTTTATTACTAGGCCAGTAAATTTATGTCTTAAAAACTGAAAACATCAGAGTTCAGTGTGGTTTAAAAACTCAAATATTTCTGAGTCTACAACAAACTCCCTTACTCTCCCTGATCCGTCAGACATCATCTGATACCTCCCCCCAACGCCAGATCTGACCCTCTGTCTGCTAACACCTGTAAAAACAATACCCGCTCTTTCAAAACCATCTAATCACACGTGTATTATTGCTAGAATCTGACAACATTGGCTAGTAATTGGACACAACACAGTTAAAATCAACATTTTTCGATATTTATACATCTTGAGGGAAATTGACTGAATTTATCCCAGTTGTTAAAACTTCACTAAAACTTGATTGGACACGTTGTTTAGACTGGAGTGGACTGACTCTTTAATTCTGAGAGGATTAGGACTAATCACGTCCCTGATGGGAAACTTTGATAAGAGACAGGTGTCTTACGCCTTATCATAACTCAGGGACCTTTTAGGGATTTGAAGACACACTTTAGCGATAACGTTGTGTAGGACTAATGATACCTCTTAACACACTGCAGACATCAAATATAAGACATGACTCCCTTTTTATTGTGAAGAAAAAAGTAAGCTCCAGGCTTTTGTAGATTATATCCATCAGTGCAGCCTTATGTTTAACATTTAAGTGTTGGAAACCCATAACATTGTAGCTACATGTTCACAAATGTCCTCATCAGCAGCTATAAATGGACTCACTCTTTAAAAAATGTATCGCAAATTTGGAGATATTTTAAAAAGATTCCTATATTCCCATGGCTAGCTCGTCATTTTTTACCTGTTTTAAATTTAAATTTATGCTATTTGACAAGTGAAAAAGCTGCTTTTGTTTAAGCAGTTTACAAATACAGAACAAAATTAGTTTAATAAATCATCTGTGTAGTTAATAGATTATATTAGCTGAATTTGAATCTACTTTCAAAAGTACAGCTTCATTTTGACACGGCCACTTTATAATTTAAAAGCAGCATCAACGTGCAATTAGAGGTGACATCGAATCCAAGAAGCTGAAAACCAGCTCCTCAGAGTGGAACATTCCTTGGCCCACCAGAAAGTGTTGGAGTGAGACCAGCAGGGCGCAGATTACCACCCAGGCCTGCTGCTGATGAAAGCCTCTGCTCCTTGGCGTCTGACAAACAGCATGAGAGCAGCACAGTGAGCGAAAACTGGAGATAGATGTGAGCAGGTGTGCCAAATGTGCAAATCAGTTCAGCGAGGAAACAAGGCTAAAATGCAGAAATCACATATCTCTGGCTCAGTGCTTCTCCTGAACAGTGACTGGAGCTTTCATCAACATTTTGACATAATCTCGGCAGCTCTGTCAAATTGAATTTTGCCTACACATAAGTGAACCTGTGGCACCACTACCAAGTCTGGATTACAGACGTCCCAGATTTCGTTTGTGTGTGTGTTTGGGTAAGTAGCTGTGTGTGTGTGTGTGTGTGTGTGTGTGTGTGTGTGTGTGTGTGTGTGTGTGTGTGTGTGTGTGTGTGTGTGTGTGTGTGTGTGTGTGTGTGTGTGTGTGTGTGTGTGTGTGTGTGTGTGTGTGTGTGTGTGTGTGTGTGTGTGTGTGTGTGTGTGTGTGTGTGTGTGTGTGTGTGTGTGTGTGTGTGAGAGAGGGAGAGAGGGAGAGAGAGAGATAGAAAGCAGGAGGGAGACAGAGAGAAAAAAATGTAAAAAAGCTAAGAGAAAGTAGCTATAATGAGCCTGGAAGCAGCTGTTCTACAGCTGTAATCTAACAAGCTGGCTTGTTCTTGCAGTGAAAAGCAAATTATTCTGTTAAACATGATACTGTAAAGCTTACTACTGTCTCAAAACATTCATTCAAGTTACATTTATGAAAGAAGGATATCAATGATATAAAGTGATATACGAAAATGGTTGTTTTCTAGATGTCTATCTGACACTAGTCTCCACAGCGCTGTGTCAATGCTCGAGTATGGTCTGGCTACACCGGCTTATCATTCTGGGAAAGGGGGGAAAAAATACTTTGGCTTGTCTGTATTTCTTTAGACCAATGACAATTGTCTTAGGCGGAGTTGAGCGGATGGTGCCGTTGCAAAATAGATAGTGGAGATCTAGGAGCACAAGGCTTTATCCCAGCACTGTACATCCAGTGAGCCAGACTATTCCGACACCGATAAGACAATTTTTTTGATAACCTACTTTATTCTGGCACTCCTAAAACTTTTTGCAGCATGTCATAGCCCTGGCTTTACCTAAACACTAGGCTGCAGAAAGCTAGAGTGAGCTTAACCTAGTTTTTATCTTGGTATCTTATAAGCAGGGGCTTTCTGTAAGCGCCAGGTTTAGGATTCTCAACTGGAAATGTGAACCCGAGTTTAACATCTTCTGAATTCTCACAGCACTAGCGCTATGACACATGTCTGACATCTTCTCTTCTGCACATGGAAATAGTGGAGAGAAATATTTCATCATGAATGGACATCGAAGACGACAATCGCAAACAACAATCGCTCTATTAGTTTTGTGCCAACTTCAACTTATCCAAGTGATTTTTAAACTGCGTTTTGGGGCTAAATTGACAAAAGTCTGGGATATTCCTGCTTCACAGTGGTTAATGAGCCTCCATGCTGCAAAAAGTTTTAGGAGTGCCAGAATAAAGTAGGTTGTCAAAAAAAACGTCTAATCGGTGTCAGAATAGTTTGGCTCACTGGATGTACAGTGCTGGGATAAAGCCTTGTGCTATCTCCACTATCTATTTTGCAACGGCACCATCCGCTCAACTCCGCCTAAGACAATTGTCATTGGTTTAAAGAAATACAGACAAGCCAAAGTATTTTGTCCACCACCATTAACCACTATGAATGATATACAGCAGCCAATTGCTCCAAAATACTCCAAAAAATAACCGTTAAACCTCAGTTCCATTGTCTGTTATTTTTCCTGGACTTAAAAACAACAGCGTTTATGCTTGTAGTGTTGAAACAAAAGCAGCTCTTACCCATCATGTTGTAGAGGCTCTGTGGTGCAAATTGTCTTGGCATTTTCTGTATTGCTTCTTTAAACACTGTGAGGGCCTCCTGTGAATGAAACAAATAAAAAAAGAGGGGGGATGTTTGCATTAGAGAGTGGAGAGACCCTGCCAGAGAGACTGCCGTTGTGGTAACTAGTCATTCCTCCCCTGCAGCCGGGGCTCTGACACTCTCTGAATACACAGCGTGGAATTGGAGGTTGCTCGGAGGCTGGTTCATACAGAGTCGAGCAGAAAGGGTCTATCCTCAGTGTCACGGCTGTTAACATGACTAGAGCGTCACGTATTGACTCTGGTATGTATAGAGTGTAGGTCCAGTGATCACCTCAGAGTCCCGCAGAATTTAAATGGTAGGAGCTGGAACTACTTTATTGCCGCAGCAAATGTTGCGGTTAGAGGTCGTAGGAAGTGGGAATGCTCCCTTTCTCTAGCATGCCAACTATTTATAAAAGCCCTTATTGAATCTGCAGTACTGCCTCTTCAATCCTGATTGAATCAGCAGCATCAGTGCTTATGACCAATATAAATGTGCAGCATTGGAAAACCACTTACTTAAGCCAGCACTGGGTCTTTAGGGGCGTGAAAGAGAGTGCATTTGTTTGAAACACCGTGAGGATTATCTGCTCAAACACTGTGTCCCCCTATGACACAGGCAATTCTGGAACATGTCCATATAAAACTGAGCATTTTCTCTCCTTCGGCAAGGGCCTGCATCTTATCTTAATTCACTATGGCTTTACTTTGTCCAGAATGCACTACACATACAGTAGCACACTTTGAACTGCTATTGGAACTATGGGGGTGTCTCTTACACAAAATGTGTTTGCAGATGTTTTGCAAAATACATAAATGTGAGACTAAAGATTTATGCATATAAACAACAGCACATTTTATTTTATATTGTGGTGAGAAATGGAGCCTTCACTAACAATGATGTATCATCCGGCCTCAACTTACTAAAATAAATGTCAGTTAAGGTAATGAGTCTAACTCAGCACTTAACCAAGTCTGAAGTTTATATTGGTTACTCCATCCAACTGTTGCTATCAAGTGCCATCAACAGTACTAACCCTGCCAATAAAGTGCCCAGCAGAATTAAATATTTTGACAAATACAATACAATACATATTTTTGCAGTTTGGTTTATTACCTCCTGGTGTCCCTGTTCATGGAGCAGCTTGCCCAGGTTGTACAAGCAGCTGGTGACTGAGCTCTTGTGGGCGTGGGGGTCCTTCAGGTTCTCATCCGGGATGTCAGCGCAAGTCAGGAAGGTGCGCTTGGACTCATCCAGACGACCCTGATTCATCAGGATGATTCCTGTGTTCAAGTAGGCCGCTGTTGGGAAAACAAAACATCAAGAATAGTGTTAGTTCTGATCAGCTGACTTGTAATGTCCTAACAGATTTATGTAGGTGTACAGTGTGGCCATTAGAACCTGACTCTTCTCGGCGTTACTCTGCTGATACGTTCATGCCAACAGTGTTTACTCCTGCAGCTTCCTCCACCACTAACAACTGTTGCTGTTGTTGATTTAACTAGGTTTTCATGTTTTATGTAGGTTATGTGTTTAATGAGGTGAGATAAATTACTTATTTAACAAACTTAATTATATATGAATTTAATAATTTAATGGTTTAAGCGGTGGGTATGTGGTAGGATCAAGCTGATGCTGGAGGTGGCATAGGTATTATTATATATATAGAGAGTAAGTAAGTTCATAAGTCTGCAGACAGTATTACCTTTTAACATGAATCCAACTTTTAATTTGTGATAACCAGTAACTGACATGCACTCACTCAGTGGTGGAGAGCTGTAATGATATACTGAAAGGCCAGAGAAAAATAAGAAAACATTCATGCATGAGGCCACATGAGAGCTCCATTAAAGAAAAGAGCCTGAAAATCTATTTGCAATATTCAGTCCCTTCCACAGTTTTGTAACTGTAGTGTTTTTTTTGTGCATTACTTTGTTGCTAAGGATTTTCCAGAGATTCTCTATGTGGTTAAGATCTGGACTATAGGCATGCCATTTCACTGTTTCAATATTCTTAGCTTCAAGGAACTGTGTAACCCGTTTTGCAGTGTGATGGGGTCTTGCATGAAAATTGCAGGCTGATTGGGAGACAATAGCAGTAGAGACATTGTGTGTTGCTGAAAGAGGTTCACAAACATTTGCATTCACCCTGCCAGTGTACAGTATAATATTATATATTGTGCATAAACCCCTGTTGGTCTTATTGATGCTTTACTGTGAGTTCGACCTTTGCATGCATCCTGTGGGACACTTTTGATGCTTGTTAAACTTTTACTTGAGTGGTCAAAGACAACATCCAATAATCAATCAACAATCAACACCTGTCTCTCTAAACAACTCCCTATCAAGTCAGGCTGTTGGAATAAATTAACTTGATACAGAAGATCAATCTGGAAGGCTCTTCTATGGGGTGTTGATGTGTAATCAACTTGAAAGGAGGTGGTTGAGAAAAAAACAGCCTTTTCTCCTCCATTAAACAAGCTATCTTTTGTCTCTTCTGTCTTTGGAAGGTGTTATCTTAAAAGCTCACTTTTTTATTCCATATCCTTTACACCTCAGTCTTATCTGTGTTACATGGTGTTGCATTAGATGGTCAAAATATAGTTTTTTTTCCCCCCATCGCATCGATCCGCACTGAAAGCTGAACAGAAAAAACACAGAGACAAAAGAAAAAATTTCATCAGCCTTCTAAACTGATTGTCTGTTAAGAAAAGTGACAGAAATCAATAGCACTTCGTCACAAAACAGCATAGCTATGCATATTAAATAAAAACATGCTACAGTGTGCACTAGTTAGCTCCCAATTAGGCAGTGAGTAATGGCTCAACCTTGAATAACGCTTTTAACTGTCACATTCTAACTCTGCCTTAAACATGTCTGCTGCTTGAGGTAATTAATTAACCTTGTTATCGGCTATAACTGATTGGATAATTGCATGCTGAATGGAAATTTTCTAGCCTAACTGTGATCTTGATTAGGTCGATAATTAATATGGGAGAAGAAAGGCAGAAACGTTTAAGATTCCCTGTTTATCTGTCATTGAGTGACGCCTAGAACAATGGGGAGCTAATTTATTGCATGATCAGGTAAGGATGTGAGCTATTTGTTCTATTCACACTGCTGAAGATGACAGTGTATGGGAATTTGAATTCCAGCAAAAGCCGGGAAATGATGGCGAATTCTCATGGGGTGGAAGAGTGATGAGCAAAGGAGAAGGGGAGAGGCGTGCTGAAAACTGAGAGAAAGAAGTAAATGCACTGAACGTAGGAGGGATAAAGGGAAACAAGAATATCTTGGCCTGAATTCATAATAAATGACATCATTCAGTTGCTTGCCCCGTTGAAATGCCTTAGCTTTGAAAGCCCGTTAGACAGCTGTGATGAATGTTGAATTCAGTCATATACCCACTGCCCTTTGCCACCTATTACTCTCCCTTCACATAGCCACAGCCTGTGTCCACTGTTGCCTGGACACTGCACGGCCACAACCATAAGATTGTCAATAAAAAAGAATAGCTGTACTTACAAGCCAGGGTTGGTCTGCTGCCAATGGCCAGCTTATAGTAGTGGAGTGCCTCCGAGAACTTGTTGCTCTCCTGCAGCAGCAAACCTCTGGAACAGACAAAGGAAAATGCAGTCAAGCTTTAAAGCGCTCAAAAGAGATGTTTTGAAGTAAAAAAAAAAAGCGTCTGTCAGGATCAGACAAGGACAGAGACAGCTGATGAAAGGGCAGAAAAAGATTCAGATGTTAGAAAACCACAGATATTTGAGCACACATTAAGTGCTGGCGGTGGATGTACCCCCCCCCAGGCTAAAACAGCATCGTTAATAACCCTGTCAGACAGACAGCCCTCTGGGGAATACAAGACAAGATGACACTTCCTCTGTGAGAACAGTGCTGATCAATGGACAAACTTGTACATTTTTTTGCACTCAAGTCATTGTAACAGCTAGGAGTGGAAAACACTTATACAAAGTGAAAAATAAGGATACAAAGTATATAAAGTATACAAGTACAAAAGCCTGCGAGGCACACCGTAACATCAACAGATACTCAAAAGGCAAATGATTAAGGATAAGAAAATACAAATTACCACACAAAAATATGATTAAACTCACAGGTTATACAACATGTCAGCCATGTTGCTGCGGTAATAGAGGGCATTTCTGTACGCCTGTTCAGCCTCCTCCATCTCGCCCTGGCTCTTCAGGACATTTCCAAGGTTGCCCCATGCTGTCAGGTTACAAAAGAAAAGGTTAATCAAACATAAGAACATTTGTTGCAACCTTCTTTAGGAACGTTTTAACAATCTCTTAGATTCGAGCAGCAGGAGAGAACTTTTCTATGGCAAGTAATCATTTTCCTAGTTATTCTCACCCCCCTTACTGACCCAGGTTTAGGGTTTTTGTTTCTATAGGTAAAGAGAGATGACGCACCAGGGGAGGTTTGTGCCAAAAGCACCAGTCATTCCTATGACAGCGTGTATGAAAAGAAGACCACCACAGTGCTATTGTACAGCTAATGGCAAATGGTGTTTGAATGGCTGAGTGCAGCAGCTGACAGGTGAAATAAGGTTGCTAAGAGCTTTTGTATTTTTTGTGCAGACTTTCGAGTTTGAGGGGGCGATGGAGCAAAAAGAAATTAATTGGCTGTAAAATAGTATCCAGTGCCGGGTGCATAATAACATAATATCATCATTGATTCTTTTATAAGATTATTTATATTCTGCAAAAATGTATTAATTATAATTCTTGTGCATCTATGGTGTTATATTGTTTCGTCTTGGACCACAAGTCACATGGAAAAGGAAGATAAAATCCTGACCTGCGCTGTTTTTGTTTACAATGTTGAAATTGCTAAAATATACAGCTTGCTTTTAAGCAATATACTGTATTTCTAGTATTTAGTTGTTGAAAATCACAACATCTATGGAATCCCAGAAGAATATTCAGTACAAACAGAGGAAAGTAGAAAAATAACCCAAGCGTTTTTCTTTTCATTCAACTTTCCTTCCAGTTATTCACAGATCAATTTATGAAGTATCTTTTACAGTAAAGAGTTGCTTTGTGCATCCTGAAACTTCAGTTAAAGCAATCTAATGAGTGTGTCGGTGTTTGAGATTGGGATCTGTTTAAAACTTATATTGGCTATGATTGAATGTGAGTTGGGGACATTGCTGCTGCTTTGTTCTGCCTGATATCCTGCCAAAACAAACAGCTGTCACGCCTCAGCTCCACTCTGAATCTGAAAGGGAAATTAGCTAACACAACATGTCTTGCTGCTGCAGCCTTGCGAGTACCCTGCCCTGCATCCCTCCTCAGCACCTCTCAGAACTTTGCTGTGGATAGGAATCTGTGTCTGATGACCTTGAATGTGAGGGCTACTGAATATTTAATCTGCTGTTACAGGTGCCAATCAGAGACATGTGATGGCTGCCTTCCAAGTGAGACAGGGCATCTGGTGTCATTAAACAGATTGCATGCCGAGCCTAAGAAGATGTGTGTTAAAGAAGTTCGACTTTGATGTTTTCCCAGAACAGTAAAATCAAGTGTAAGAACACATTAAGCCTAGAATAATACAACTCACACCAGACTCATTTTGCTTCTGAGGCACTGAGTTCAACTTGTGAACACTTGCATTTTCTCTGGTAAGGCTGAGTGAAGAAGAGAAGACATTTTGAGGCAGCTTGTCATTGAATTATTCAGGGCAGCAGCAGAGAGACACCACACATAAAAACATTCTAAACCGTGCCTAAGAGTTCGCTCACTGTTCAGACAACAAAATATAATGGGGGGAGGGGGGAAACATTATTGGTGTAGGGATGCGTGTTATAGCACAAAAAGTGTGTCTGTGCACCTGTGTGCATGCTGATTTGAATGAAAGAGCTTTACCTTTAGCAGGATTGACATAAATCCCTGACTTGTAGAGCATCTCTTCATTCTGCCAGTCCCTGTTTCTCAAAACGGTTTTGACACTGAAAAGAAGAACCACGGCAGCACTGCAGTACACCAACATTGCCTTGAAGGACCTGCGTCGTAGACGGACATACAGAGATCTCATCCCCACTGCGACCAGCAAGCAAAAACCCATGCTGGGGATGTACAGTACTCTCTCTGCAATGACAAACCCCACGTAGAAAAATAAGTTTGTGGCGGGTAGGAAAGGGATAGCCAACAGGCCTAGGGAGAACACCGCAACATTTTCAGTGGTGGGCAGTGCAGTCCTGCTCTCATAGTGCTTTTTGGTACCATTTTGCGCACTGGTAATGTGAACATCTGTGTGGGCATTGTTCATATGTTCATGATTGTTATACTGGTAACTGTGTCCATTACTGTTCCCATTTCTGCCATTGGTGTAATGATGCGCTTTGCCATTGGTCTCCTTGCCCTTAGCTGTCTGGTGTGTCCACAGGCTGAACCAAGCCAGCAAGAGCAATCCAAGGTAGAAAACTACTGTGTGAAAGTTCCTCCAATCAGCAAGGCTCCTGATCAACGGTAGGGCGTCCATTGACCAATCAAAGCTGAGCGTGTCCGGGCAAAGGAGGAGCCAAAAGTTAATGGCAGGCAGGTAGGAAAAGGTTAGCGTCCTGGTGAGGAGGGAGGGTGAGTCGGCTGCCGGGTTGTCGGAGTTGGAGAAGTTGGGGGGTTTGTTACCCATCCAGTAGAAGCGGCAGGCCAACAGGACAGCTCCCCAGGCTGCCAGCAAAAACACATTCAGCAGCAGGTGGACGTTCTTTCTCTGCAGGACAAAGAAAACAGAAAGAGTGATCAAACCCTCAATCCACTGGAGAGGAAAGGAGAAAATGTACTTCACATATGACAGCATCAAGCCAAACCTAGTTTTCTGGGTGGTTCTAATATTTATGACTCTTGGACCTTTACAGTAATTCTGAATGGAATTTGATCAAAGGGATTCCACTTCAACTCTCAAGAATAAAATGACTCCTACATAGCCATTACAGTACAGCTGCATAATGCCACCTGAAACGAATAAGTATTCAAGGACAATTTAGGAAGTGTTAAGCAGAGTGGCTTTGATACATGAAAAAAAAAAAATAGTTTTGCCAGCTTTGATATTTTAGGAAATCTATTTGAGGGAACAAATCAAATCAGTGCTAATTTTTTGTTAATTACTCTTTAAACCACATTTTAAGTCAACCAAGAAGAAAAAAAACAGCACACTAACTTTAATTTAAGCCATAACATTCACACTGAGTCACTTCATCAATTGTTTATAAATTAAGCTAAAATTACAAGAGCTTTGCATTCATCCACACATTTTTCCTCCATGGCCTACATAGACATATCAAAACAAACTATTCCAATTCCATTCATCATTTTACATACTCAATATTAAACACTTTTCCCAAATGCTGTGTGGGAGTGCTAATGAAATATTCATAGTGTGTTTGGTTTTTTAATACTTTGCTGGTGAAGCATTGAAAAATGACTTGACGAATTTCCCCGCAAGCATGTTCTAGTGTTGGGACCAACTGACCTTTCTTAATGTGCCCATGTTGGAAATCCAACTTGAAGTTTTTCACAAATCTGCACAGCACAACCACTGATGTCCTGACTTATTAACTTGTATTGTGCCTCAAAAACGGGATATTATTCAGTACCACAGAATGCAACAAAATTGGTTATCAATACAAAGACTATGCAGCAACAGTTGATTTCATTAGTCTCAGCAGACTGGATCTAAATCTCCAGGGCACCTTAGTCCTTGATGTTTTCTTAGATTAATTCCTTTTTATTATTTAAACCTTAACCTAAGGCAACACAGGCTAACCTCACATTATTTTTATTCCAGTAGATGTGATCTTTCTTCATCTCCATAGACCAAGGAAGGGGCACGAGTATGTCTCATCTGTGATCATAGACCTCATACCACTACTGCTTTGGGGGTGTACTATTGATTTCTTTTTCTGTCCATTGTCATTCACTGATTGTATCTGTGAAGTAATCTCTGGGGACATCTGACTGCAGGGGAAAAGCTTTATTGTCTGCTAATGATCACTTCTAATGTAACGAGCTGCAGCCTAACACTAAGGCAACAGGAAATGAGACTGGAAACACAGGAGACAACACCCTGACAACACTATGATAGCTAATTACAATATTTGCTTTGTGCAATGGCCGGGGAAAACACAATAGGCTGAAAATACAATACAATTGAACATAACAGGTTTATATACTGTAGATATACGTATATAGTATATATATATATATTTTATAAAGTGCGTTAGCCTATCCTAAAAAGTAAAAGAAGAATTCTTCAAAATGATTTCTTGATTTTACAGCCAAATAAATTCAAACACTCCAACCATACTAAGTGCTCATTTTCTCTAAATATCACAAACATGAAAAAAAGAAAAGTGACCGCGGGTATAAGGTCAGCTCTGTCAAAACCTTCAGTGGAGGCCTGACAACAACCTGTCGGTCGCTAGGCAACAAAAGGTCATTGTTCCAATGCACATCACCATTTCTCAAAGGTTCCCATGAATTCCAAGGGAAGACAGCATACATTAATGTAATATAGGCCTGTTTTATATGTAACAATATATAGAAATAATTTCAAATGGTGTTTAATAAGACTAAATTAAGTCTAATAAAACCAAGGTTCTGTAGGGACATTATGGGTGAACCATTTCAACCATTCAGCAATATGAATGCACTTTAGCTGGAAACCCATTGTGACAACGGATGTTCATAACATAACAACCAAAAAAAACACAGCTAGGCTACTGAATACAAAACAATGGAGTCTGTGCCAAAAAATATCACAGTTATCTCAATGTTATTAAAAAACAGGAAAGGAATTAATGTTGGTATATACAGATAAAACTGATAAAATGGTGCATGGTTCCAAAAATAGGACTAAAATGGGGTTTTGTCATGTGAAAATACAAGTGAGTGACTGAAACTGTGCCAGTTCAAGTGAAAAGCAAGAACAGAAAGCACATGGGTCATGAAGCAAAACATTTTGTTTAAATGGTCTAGTAAAAACAAAATAGAAATAAATAAGCCCCACTTCCTGTCAAACAAAGAATAATATAATTAGCCCTCAGTGACACACAAAAATGCTGCATCTGTTCCTGTTGATTGTGGGATTAACCACAGACAAAAACACAACCATAAAAACATGGTGAGCTAGACCCTTTTATACAGGTTAAAATAATATATAAAGAAACATGTTTGGAAAAACACTTATTTCCATTCTTGCCAAGAGTTAGATGAGGAAATAGACAGCACTCTGATATCTGTGCAAATATAAAGCTACAGCAAGCAGCCAGTTAGCTGCATTTAGCATAAATATTTAGCACAAGAAAGTATTTTTACAATGTTTGCTGCGCTTGGCAAAGTACAGTGTGAGCAATGTTGCAACTTTGTCTCTGAATTATAGGTGTTAAAGGGCCCTAAAAACCTGTCATGTGAACTTCATATGAACTCCTGGGATGGATGGAGCGATGGATGGATGCAGATTATCCTTTTCAAATCTCAGACACCGGGTTTCAATGTGCAATTTAAGTCAATCCCTAAAATCGCTGGAGTGGAAGAAGTAAGGTCCTGAGGCCACTTTTCAATATAAGCAGGTGAGCAAAAACTACAAAGAGATGAAGTGGTCTGTGAGGCCCAGGGGCTATACTTTGTGCAGACTTTGCCAGAGAGGCTAGCTGTGTTAATACATCTCAATCACTGCTTCAGGGAGATCCAGCTTGGATTTACGGGGCTCTCTTACAAGCTCTCAAGACGCCTCTTTGGCCCAAGCGTGGGCTTACGAGACACCACCTCAAAGTTAACTTAGAGCACTCTGGAGGAAAGACTGGAAGAAAAGCTAACTCTATTTTTAGAGCAAACAGGTCATCCAAAATTGGGTGTGATATGCACAAGGGCACTGCGCCAGGTTCTCTACCACACAACAACCAGATCTCCTCTGAGCTAATTCCTGTGCTGTTTTTGGCTGATTTTTGCAGTACCTTTGATTCTGCAAAGCAGCTTTGTTCCTGCTGTGATGAAAACACTGTCCGTAGAGCAACAAGGTGGCATGTGTGTTTCATGTTTTGGTGAAGGCCTCTGAAAGTGTTGACGTCAGCCTGGCATGGTTCCCATGCATACTCATACCTGGCCCTGTGACATACAGATATGTCATCCTGACTCTTCCCAGACACAGCACACACTCAGACACCACCACCTTAACCACATCCATATGTCCATGCTGAGGATAGAGGCGGTGTTTCATTTGCAGTCCTGTGCTGCACTTGCACATTGAAATGTCCCCTTTGCTATGCCGAATAAAGTCTTTGGGCAGTATTGAGAAAACAATCCTTTGATTGCACCTCAGCACACATTTGTAACCCACTGCTCCTCCTCTTGACCTACTTTTCCAACTGCTCTGACTTTCTAAGGAAAAGAAATGGGAAAGCAAACAAGTATACAGGTAGCAAGCAAACAGGAAGTTCTCTAGAGACGATCTGTGGACACATTACTGGGAGGGACAACATAAACCCCAAGTCTATTATTTTTTGAATAAACAAACATGTGCATCCTCCCTAATATGCCCATGGTTAAAATGTCTACCATTCAAAAGCATAAGTTCAATTACTAGCCGGGCAACAGTTCCCTGGGTGCAAAAGCTCTATTATGCAGGAAAACTAAGGCATTCCACATTTGTGTCTTTGGTTTATAATGCACTTTAGTTTGAAGTAAGTGGTTTAGCACAGCCCCGTAGGAGGCATGAGGGTAATGTTTTCTTTTTCTACCCCTTTGTGTTTTGAGGCGCAATCAGTTCAGAATTGAAACAATTTAGCTTTTATAAGCCAGTCATGTGAATGAAATATCCTTGGAGATGAAATGCAAAACAGGCCAATTACCGATCTCTATTTGTTTCTGTGCCTGCCTTTTTTTTTTTACCCCTCTACACTTTGATTAGGTTGAATTGACTGAGAATAAAACCTCAATCTAAAATGTTTTTTGTTGCTTGTTTTTTTTACATCCGCTGGGATGTTGTGAAAGAAGGTTTGTGGCAAAATAAAGTAGAAAGAGCTCAGAGAGAAATTGAATTAATTCGTTTGGAGAAAGTACTCTATTCTCTGGGTACAAACAGGCTTTTTTGCATAATTGGCTCATGCACATCGCACCATTTTCCAACAGCATTTAAAGAACAATCCATCACATGACACATCTAACTAGTCCATCAAACCGTAACGCCATGACTGGCTCACACTCCACCGAGCACCTCTGAGAAAATCCTGTAAAGAAGAAGTGGCATGTCTGACCTATCCCCTCCTCTTCATCATTACTGAGATCAATTGTCTGCAGAGAGCCTTTCATCAAGATCCTGCCTCACATTGATAGACTTATAATGGAAGTGAAAATGAGCTCAAGGTACCAATCAGAGAATATAACTGCCTTCAAAGCCTTCAGACTAAAATTATTAAAGAACTCAATCCTATTAAAAGTCTGCATATATCTTTCTACAGGTTTGATAGATGGATGTACATACTGTGTCCTTGTTGATTGACCGCTGGACCTAATCGAGCTTGTGCGTGATGAACCATAAATTCACCACCTATCTTTTCTCCGTCTTATCCACTGCAGCTATTGTGATCCCGTCCTCTGAGAAAGTATAGAAATGGTGGTTGTAAAACCTGCCTTTTAACAGGCACGACAAGATAAGAGCCAACTATTCACATCCTAACAATGTGTTATGGATTACCAACAGCTGGCTCATGTTTTCAAAATGTGATTAAGCAGATGCCTGACAATTTGCTCTAACACAGATTGCGTAAGCTGTAATATTTTGTTTTGGCCAATTTCATAGCCATTTATGCTACAACAACAGATAAACATTGAAGGGAAATGTCTGGCTAAACTTACAGACTGGGAAATGCGCTCATTTGTTGTTGAGTTAGATAGGAGTAGATGAATATGAAGCGAAAGCCAGCCGCCAGTTAGTTTAGCAAAAAGTGTGTGAACAGGGGGAAACAGCTAGCCTGGCTCAGTCCGAAAGCAACAAAATCCACCTACACAGATCTAATTTGTTTAATCTTTACAAAAACCGAAGTGTAAAAACAAACAATTTTTATGTAGTTATTTCTTGGTAGATGCCAGATCATACCCACCAAACGACACAGGCATATTGCATAGCTGTCAACACACAGATCGATAATATGACAGGATGTAACTTTAAACCTGTGTTTTCCCCCGACCCTAACCCTTCATAGTTAACTGCTAACTGAGGTGTTGACTCTTACGAAGTAGGCTATGCCAGATATGCTTGTTTGGTGGGTAAGCTCTAGCAACTACCTTATTTCTTGGATGGACAAGGTAACTTCCTGGTGTTTCCGTTGGTTACCTTTACGCTGATGACAGGACTAGAGAGCGTAAATATGTTCCTAGGGAACATTGGACCTTAATTTTGAAAAAAGTTCTGATGCTCCCTGCTTGTCACAGAAAGGGTTGTTTGTTCCACGGTCTGTTATTTTTTCTACAATCAGTGCTGAATTCCCTAGCAAATGCTTATGCGACCAGGGAAATAGGACCCGGGGAACATAGGGTTGACCCCACTCCATGCTAGCTCTTCTCCCTGTAGCCAGTATTTGTGCTAAGCAAAGCTAAGCTAACTGGCTAACCACATATTTACCTTACATGTAGTAGTATCAGTCTATTACTGAGTAATGTCAATCTCCTCATCTAACACTGACATAGAGACTGTGTAACTATTCATTTAAATAAGTAACACTGAGTTTTAATAAATGTAAATCCAAAAGGTGACAGGTGCACTCACTTTTACAAGTGTCTCTTTTTTATCTTTATTTTTCACAATCTACCGTATGAAAAGTAAATCAGACCCAGAGTCATCCCAAGGCACATGCAATAAATTCACATTCCTCAATTTTTCATGTAGCTAAGATAACTAACATCAGTGCGGTTACCTTTATAGGAGAGAAAACCCACTGTAAATGACTATGTGTAGGTGTAGTACATAGTTTACTCAAAGGCAAGAGGACAACAACTGCATGGTGCAAAAGGTCATAGAGTTAAAGCCCACAGCGGACCTGCCTCACACTGCTTATGATCAAAGCTTTTAACCCGTGTGAACCCATCAGAAAACCCACAGAGTCAGCTGGTCAGGCTGGCGGAGAGATGGAACACAAAGATGGGAGAGTATCAGCCTCAGAAACAGCAAAGCCTTAGGAAAAGACCAGGGATGAGTGGGAATCCATTAGAGGAAAAAAAAAGACTTTTATTGACACATCTCCCTGTAGTAAGGGAGATATGTGTGAGACCACAAAGGAGGTAAGAGAAAGTGGGAAAGCGAGTGAGAAGGGCAACGTACAACATTCTGTAGTTTTGGAAGAAAACCAGCAACAGTTTAGGTTTCTGTGCTGAATGCGACAATAGAGAAGATGCTTTTTAAGTATTACTGGCCATCTCCAAAGGCCTGTTATGAGTTGGAATTTAAGCGTGTTGGGCGGAAGCAAATAAATATGAGCAAAAAAAGTTTCCGCCCAAGGCGTCGTAAAAACACGCCAGCTCCTGCTGTCTTGGTCAGCTCTTGTTAACCATAATCATTGAACCCACACAAGATCCATTTCTTTTGAATCCTTCACTTGATATTCCAGCTTGTCTCACCTCGTCTCCCTTTAAAATGCATTTATTTTAGATGTCCCAATCATGCTACAAAATGTCTTCTTTTCATACTGAAGCCAGATGATCCTTGTTTAGGGGTCAGAAAGTACCTCCCCCTCTCAGTGCCATAATCAGAGTACATTTATTTGGTCATCAGTGGCAATCAGGCATCTTTAGATTTATAAAGGCATAGGAAAAACATATCTCATTCTGTCAACCAGAGGGTGCCTCTGGAGGGTACGAAATCTGGTTGAGTTTAAATGAAGAAGTGTGTTATAGGTAGGCAGTAGGAAGATGAAGGAGGGCCTGAGGCAAAGAACATAAACATCTAATCATTGGAAAAACCTCCACTTTGCCAAGTTAACTGAAACTTGAGTTGATAAAACTTATGAAAAATCAGAAAAACAACTCACTATATTTTCCAAAAGTCAGAAAAGTTTGCCCTCTTCAAGTTCAACTCACGCACCAGCTCGACCCTGTGACTCAAAGTGGTAAAAAGCATGCTTATATTTGCTATTATTTTTCATACTGCATTTGCCGAGTCACACAGCAACATCAAGGTCATGCATCACAATCCATCAAAGTAACTGAAAAGCCCAGAAAATAAAACGACTAAATTCATCTTCATTCGTACTAAATACAAACTGAAGTCATAGTCAGTAAAAGGCGAAAGCATCAGGCAGACCAAACAATAAGAACATAATGACAATGGAAAACCAAAGTCGACTCAAAACCCTTAATGTTTCTTAGAAGATATTTATTGGGTGAAACCACAGTAATGGTTTGAAAAATAAACAGAGTGTTTCTTATTTCTGGTCTTTCGTTTCCCGTATTTATTTGTACTGCGAGGGCCAACTAGACTGTGTGACCACTACTGCAAATTCGCTGTGACAAGATGCTGATTCAAGCTCTACAGAGGGTGGGATGTGGGTTGGAGGGAAGTGCTTTATGCTAAATGCTGCTCTTGGACAAAAAAAAGAAGATATAAAAATACAATAAACTGTCTAAGGCATGTTGCCAGCTGCATCCAAACTAGATTAGTCCTGTCCATGCATGGATTCCCAGTCATTACTATGTATTTGGGAGATCAGAGCCATTGTATTGAGGGGTTTAGAGAGGCGATAAGCCCCTGCAAAACATGCACAAATGAGATGCACAAAGCCAGTGCTAGGGACCAAAGCTAAGCAGATATACTGTTAGAGGAAAATCAGTTGTTGGATGTCGAAAAATTGCTCCAATTGCATATTTCCTCTGAACCACTTTATGAAAATAACTGCCTGGTGTGTCACGTTACGGTTGACCACCACATCTCTGTGACAGCATGCCATTTGTTGCTGTTTATACTGGCTAGCAACAAGCATGAGAGGAGCTCAAGAAACATAAAGACATGACTTGCGGTGTGGGGTGATGACGATCAACAGAAACCATAAAGCAGTCAATGTTCATCATCAAAAATTAGAGTTCCAATTTTTTTTTTTTTTTAGCAATGGAACATAAAAGGAAAAACAAATCTGAAGATAACATGAGAGTGTCACTGTGGGAAATAAGACTACAGCCAAACAACTGTATTTAAAGTAATTTATATTATTATAATAAAAATGTATCAGATGACAATGACAAAACCATGAGACAATATGAAAATGGTTATTTGTAATGAGACACCTACAGAGATTTATAACCTGCATCAAGTGGACACAGAAATCAGCTCTTGCAGATTAAAGATCTGTATTAGCATCAAGCAACAACCTCTGGTGCTGAAATAGGAAGCCAGCGCAGAAGTGCCAATGACTGCAGTTCTTCTAATGGCCACTCGAGGCTGACTCCAAAAGACCCCTATGTTATAGTATCCAACTTTACAGTAAAAATAAACATTCTTACAGCCTTTACAGTTTTTGTCTCTAGGTCAAGCTAATTTAACTTTTTTTTTTAATTAGCCAGGAGTATTAGGGGCAAGGCATTGCCAAGATACAGATAGGCAGAGCCGCCCACATTAAGCTTCACAATGGCTCATCAGAAACCTATGGGTGACACCACAAAGACTACATCCATGTTTTATACAGTCAATGGTTAGCATGCAACATTCATAACAACTAAAAACATAACAATAAAAAACATTTTTATACTGTACAAGTAACAATACGGCATTATTTGCAGTTCAGACAAAGCCTGAGACATACACGAGAATACACACACAGTTCTTTTTCCAAAACCTCGATTAAAATAATTTCATAAAATAGCCGACACTAACAGACACTGCTTAATTTGTAAAGGAATGGATCCATAGATCATACTCATAAAATTATCATATAGTCATGAAAGTCACTTAAGGACCATGAAATTATGTTATCTGTAGTTTTCAGCAAAGATGTTAAATAATGAATGGAGAGAGAGAAATACAAAGAGCACGAGAGAGAGAGAGAGAGAGAAAACAAAGAAAAAGAACAGACAAAGAGAGGAGACTGAGAGATACAAATGAAAACAGAGAAACTTTTAATGTTGTGAGAGTATGCTGGCAGAGATATGTCTGTAGTACTGTGCTTCCACGTGTCTCCATGCAGGCTTGAACTCCCATAAGGGTATGATAACTATATTCTACAGTATGCCCAGAGATTACCAATGAATCTGGGGAATGAGAGGATTTTTTCCCAGGTGTGCTGGTCCAGAAATCACACCTTTATGTTTCCTTTCCGTGCAACACTCAATCCTTCTGTGAAAGGATGGTGAAGGGTGTTCACAACTAATTCATTCAAATACTAATTCAATATTAATCCTAAGTAGGATTTCATGCTGTAGGTAAAGCAAACTGCTGTGTAAATTTGTATAAATAATAAAACAACAGCTTAGTTATATTATATGTCTTGAAGAGAGGTTTTGGGCTTAGTTAACATGCTGTCGCTCACAAAACCAAGACTTGATCACAAATAATGACATGATTTAATGAAAGCTTGAGTCAATAGCACTGCATTTTCCTTTACAGATCTTATTGTGGATGAAGACTCTTTCCATAATTTGCATCCATGTTTACAACCGGTATCATCCCATGTGGCTTGGCTTTACTGCTGTGATAATCATTCCAATGTGTCACAGAGGAGAAAGCAGAAAGTAGAGTTAAGTGTGGGCCAGAATCCATTTAGTCCACACGGTTGACTGAGTGTTTAAGGACAAAAACTGCAACTCAGCAGCTAAACAAGGAAGAATTTAAAAACAATTAGAAAGTACTGTGGGAGCAGGAATTAGGGGAAAATAGCTGAAGAACAGCACCCAGTGCTCCAGGAATTGAAGGAATAAAAAAGACATGAAGAAGGACTGAGTGGAAGAGTATGGGAGTAGTTCTGGACCTCATCCAAAGACAGAGCATCAGATCTGGTCCCGGATTTATTATAAAAAATGAACAATGCCTTCTTTGTGTCCGTCTCATAGAAGAATTAAATAGAGCACACTGTCCCTCCCTACACCAGGCATTAATATCAGTCTTATATTACCACTTTTGTTTTAGTTGGACAACATTGACATTTTAAATTGATACTCCAAGATTTGCAAACACAGTCGTCATGTGACAACTGTGCAAGTCATAATGACCCTGTTTCGGACAACCATCCTGAGTGATCAGATCACAAGTGGACAGCTCTAAGCACAGGTGTGAATGCAACTAGGATTCACTGAGGACGCATTGCGATCAGATCACTCAGACCACAGTTGGAGGTGGTCCGGGCAGCATGTCGTCTTTTAGCAGCCTATGAGCTAAGCCCTGGAGCCGCTGTAATACGGACACAACACATTCAACCCCCCTCAAGAGCTGGTTAATGTGGCCGGGGAAAGGGAAGTTTGGGGTCCCCTGCTAAAGCTGCTGCCCCCGCAACCCGACCACGGATAAGCGGATAAAGATGAGATGAAAATGTAATCGAAATTCAAAGAAAAGGTATGAAGACTGGTTCTGCAGTAATGATTTATGTGAGACATTTTTTTCATTAACATCTGCAAACAGGAAAGATGTACAAGTTTATTTGCATATAGAGCAGGTAAGTGAAATCCCATCATACAGGGTTACTTAAGATCCAGGCGGAGACACATTCTGCTGCCTGAACAGATGAGTTGTCCACAAGTAATGCCTCAGGACGGATGTTAAAACCAGGTGAAAACGACTCTATGACCCCACATCCTCCTTGTCCTAGAGCAGTCCCTTGAGACATAAAGTTGGCCATCATGTAGGTTACTGTAGATGGACTTTATCCTATATTTTAGAACAGCAGAAATCTCAAAACTCTATATCTTTCTTTAATACTTTCTGCCTACAGTTGTACTTACAATGAATAATCCTTTTTTTTCATCCTTAAATATATATATATATATACATATATACATATATGTATGATACACCATTGAACCCAATAATACTGATATTCTTTAAGGTTTAGCAGCATGGTAAGCAAGGGTGGCTCATCTCACTGAATATAAAATACACATATTAAAAATGTATGTTAGAAACCATTACAGAACAAATAAGTAAATAAACATGGACAATGAGTGCCATTGCAGGTTTCACATGCTCAGAGAGGAACCTCTATGACTAATTGATAGCCCATGTTTAATAAACAGCACCAGCTTGGTATATGGGTCCATCCCCAGTCTGTGTGTCCTAAAATAGAGCATTGAGTGGCTGATGGTTCATGGGGAGCGACAGCCATCTGACAGAAAAACATCACAAAGAAAATGTCTACAGCCGATTCTCTTTCTCTCCCTCCCTGTCCCTTGGCCACCCCATCCATTAATGTCTCTCACACATTTTTGCTGCATCTCTTTCGCACATGCCCCATCTCTCTTCAGTTCTCCCCTTCTGTACTGGGAGCAGCCACAGTGATGATCGGAATTCTCCTGGAAAATGCAGTGGTCCTTTTGTAGCAGCACGCACAAGGGGAATTTCTGCTGGGACTCAACCTGAATTTACTATATAAAGTATATAAATAACTAACATTAAACTTCTCAAGACTACTGTAAAACTTTCATAAGGCTTTGAGCTGTTCCAGTTTTCATATTCATCTTTTTGGTAAGCTTATATAACAACCACTCACAACACATCTAAACACTAATTGAGTTTGTGATTTTGCACTGTGTAAAATGAAGGTCATAAACAGTATTGTTTCATACACTGTTGAGTTTAACTATAGTAACAAAAAGCAGAAAGAAGAGAAAGAATTAAGTGTAATAAAATGACACGAGGCCTAACAAAGGCTTTCACTGTTTTTTTTTTTTTTTTTTTTACTGGTACAGTATCTGGAATTCTCAAATAATGCAGTTCTGGCATACTAGTTTTACATGCCAGTTTATTTGCTAAGACCATAAAAATTAGACATATACATGAAGTATGGTCAGCTACTGAAACAAAGGCCCATGCTATATTTCACTTGTGTTGAAGTCCTAAACTATAGTCTGAAATTCTTTAAATGTAAAATATCAATTGACCTTAGAATATGCTGGAAGAGTAGGTACGATAGTAGTTCAGGACTGTCTAAGAAAGAAAGATGCATGTCCAGCATGTCTCAGTAGTTAAAATTAGGTGACTTCCGTCAAAGTGAGTTTATTTTCAGTAATACTTCTGGGTGAATCAATTATCCCTCGAGAAAGCTTTATGATTCAAGAAAACAGACAGACCAACAAATCCATACATGTCTCCATTTAAGACAATCGGATAGATGCACTAGTTACTGCAGGACACTGGGACTGTGGGACATTCTTTTCAAGGACTGAGATCTTACATAACATGCCACTATTGATTCTCAGATGTGCTAGCTATAAAAAGAACGGGGTATGCAATATTTTCAGAGAGAAGCCAAGCAAGGGACACTGTAAAATATGTCAAGCCTCATGCTGTATTTCAGGTTTGTTTTTCATACCAACACGAGGCTTTGTTTCAGGGATTTTTAATTCTTCCTCTCTGCTTCCATCTTCTCACAGCAGGCACAGTCAGGGTCACTGTGCTGGCTGTTGCTGGCACCCTGCCTGTCAGGCTCACTTATGCCTGATGAATGTTGGGCTGAAGCAAACCCAGCTCAAGTCACTTTCTATCACTGTGGTTGCACTTGCCTCATTTTACCCCACAGCGCAGACATTCAGGGGTTGAAAGACCTGTTCAGTCATCTGTGTTTGGAATGTCTTCACTATTACCCCACTAATATGTGAGCAGATTGTTACCATTCAAATATGTAGCAACTATTAGCAGCTGGTTAGCTTATCTCAGTTTAGCTTAGTGTAAAGACAAATAACGGGGTTGGGGGGTGCTAGCGTGGCTCTGTACAAAGGTAACAAAATCTAACCTCTGGACAACTAATATCTTGTTTGTTTATAACCACAGAATAAAAAAAAAAGATAAATGGTTTTACAGAGGCTTACCTGGGTGACTATTTATTGTAACTTCCTGGAGTCTCCGCTGATTGCATTGCAAGCTCACAGTGACAACAGAACTACAAGCTAGCTATTTCTCCCTGTTTCTACTCTTTGTGCTAAGCTAAGCTATGCTACGTGCTTGCTGGCTGTACTTTCATATTTACCATGCGGACTTGACAATGGTATTGTTCTTCTTGTCTATCACTCAGCAAGGCCGTGAATAAGTGTAAAACTGTCAAACTATTCCTTAAAGTTTATACAACCTAAATATCTACCCATATAACCTTTTTGTTTTTCTATAATTGTGTTTCCATTAATGCATGCCTGCCACTGCCCATCTCCATATCCAGACCAGAAGCGTGGTGTGTATGAGAGGCAGGTGGGTGAGGGCAGGGGGCACTAGCTGAGCCCCCCAGGCCCAATCCATCACACACTGACAGGAGCCATTAGAGCATGGAGGAGCATCTGTGTAGCCCCAGGTAAGAATGTATTGGCTGGGTTGTGTTTCTTTTTACCTCATCTAATACACAGCAAGGGTATGTATGGATGTCATATTTCGAATGCAGGGTCTATAGCTCACACACACGCACACACACACACCGCTCGGCATGGAAACAGGTACTGCACAAATACATATGTTCGGAGGGAGACCCCCATCTTACATCTGCCCTCCCTTAGGTCAGGCCTCGCCAACCTCACCAGCCCCATGACACTTGAGCTCTCAGCCCAGGTAAACCTTGTCAGCTCTGTCACCCTCCAGACACACACGCCGTAAGCAGTGACCTTGCACTAATAACCAAAGTGTGAACAGAAAATGGGAGGTGTGATAAGATAAAGTGTGTAAGCTTGACATTCACTAGGGACCAGCTGGGTCGCGTCCCAGATTTAGAAGTCATTATCCAGTGGGTGCGTCACTGGACATTGGATGTGAACAAAAGCCCTTTGCAGGGGAACGTCTCAAGTTTTTCTGAAGACATATCTTACCCTTGTGTACAGCATTGATATGACTTCACCAAGATAATTCCTCTTTATCTGGTTTACGGTTTCAAAGCATCAGATTGTGTTTTCAAAGGGTTGTTCTTGTCATGGTCATGTCGGGAGTGTCAGCCCCTCAGGTAATGTGGCTCATACTGTACCTGTATGTTAAAAGAATTGTCCCCTCAGTGTGATAATAACCCACTAAGACTTTCTCTCTCTTGTTTAAATGTGGACAGCACACTTGCATTATCTGGGCAGGACCAGCAGGTTTTGTTTTTTCTCATTGCTAGAGCCTTGTTTCACATTTATTTTATTGGTCAACCAATCTCAATCCTCAGGACAGACAATTTATTGCATTATGCTATGGAGTAAACACCGTGAGATCACGTTAAAAAGCATTCCTTCCTTAACTAAATTAGGAGCTCTAATTGTGTTTCAGTATCTCTTATTGAAAATGAGCCTATTAACTAATGCTGTGCAGGAAACGGTCTTGTAAAAAGCATGTTTTTCCACATAAATTGTGGTTACACCGCACACACTCACGATTGCCAACTATGTTACATTTGAATGCTGTAAACTCATTGCCCGGGAGTAGTTTGATACATAGGAACACATGGTCATAAATGCTGTAATCAGAGACAAAAGCAACGCGAGAATATCACCACTGTAAAGGTCAGCTTGAGTAAACAATTTAATGACATGCTTTTTCCACTTTTGAAGACAGCACATGTCTTGGAGACAGAAGTAATTAAAGCATATTGTAAGCCTTAGACTCACACTGGCATTGGTTACCAACACTGTAAGTGCAATTGGGTTCAACACTAAATCGGAGGGAGGTGGTAATGCTTGCTGAAAGGTATACAGGAGATTAATGGTCACAGATATTTAAACTGCAACTTAAGTTTCTGCAGGCAGATTATGTATGAAAGAGGTGTTTTGTTTGTATATATATTCATAAAAACATCATCTAAATGTTCAGATAGGTGACTATTATTTATCTAAAGAGCACTATTTATTCTAAGAAAGGTCATTGGAGCATACAAAGGTTGCACTAGATCTCTTAATAAAAGCTTTCCCCTGAGCTTGGATGCAAGAGGATGACAAGAGCTTTGATTCCAGCGTCTCTTTTAACCCAACGTGTGCTTATTCAATTACTGTCTAGGCACTATTGTTTTCCTCTTGCTGTCTGTGTTTCCTTTTTAATTCTTTCAACCAGAATAGTTCCAGTACCGCTGACATGAACACAGCAGAAGTCCTAAACTTGTATTAGCTTTTAGCTATTAGCTGAGGTTGACGACACAGACAAAATAAGAAACACATGCGCAGTACATCAACTAATTACATTGTATTCAAACTAAAAATCTGGACTTAATTTAAACAGAGCATGGTTTAATGTAAGATGTCTCTAAAGCTATTATTTTTTTAGGTTTAAATTTTAGCGCATGGCTGTCCTTTATGCAACACATAATAACAATAAATCAAGATAATATCCATGCATTACCTCTTCTCTCTGATTTGCATGCAATGAGTGTGCAGTTCAAGTCTTGATGAAATGAGTTATGAACTTACATGGAATTACAAAGCTCCCAGTTTCCCCTGCCTGCAACCTTCAAACTGTACACAGAAGCCGTAATGACACAATGGAGAGATTTGCAGCAGATATAAAACTCTAATGTAATTGACTGCGTGCCACTATCGGATAAGCAGGCTCATTTCACCATTTCCAACATTAAATGTCAAATGACTTAATGTGAGTGCAGAGCTTGGTGATAAAACGTACTGTAGCGCCGGCCCACTGTGGCCTGTCAGTCATGGAACAAGCCAGGCTCTTTAGTCCGATTAAAGAATGGGTTTGATGCACTAAAACAAGGAAAAAGCTTGGTTATAGTTCTTCTTTAATGCTTTTATGCTTTGCCCTAAACATTAATGCTACAGTGCTGCTTGTACACTTTAATTTGGGTGACCAAGTTTTCAGCACCTTATAGATCTCAAGCCCTAACTTGAGAGAGGGAATTGCATTTATATTTTTAATGTGATCCTTTTCAGCTCTGTACACAACTAATGTTCATGCAGACGGTTAAAGGCTCAACTCGCCCTGAGGAACGACTCCCTTTGCTTATCATCAGTCAAAGTGCCTGCCTCCCTCCACATAGACAAACAGAGATGAATGAGCGTGTTGCCGTAGTGAGCTGTTTGTAATGGCGATACAGACAGATCAGGTCACAAAACTCTTACATATGAATCTATGATCACAGAGCACCATTATATTACAGGCAGACAAGAAAACCTCCCCAGTTAACATGATCAACGTGATGTTGTGAGCACTCTGTCTGTCCTTCCTTTTATGTTTTCTGTGGGGCAACTAAATGACACATTTTTATAATGTCAATTGTCAGCTCCAAGTTACACCTTAGGCATAAAGAGCTATATACTGTAAAATGCAGCCGCCCTTTCAAGAAAACATGCTGCTTTATGGTCTTCTCTCAACAGAATGAAAAAAAGTTGTTTTGCGTGTTTCCAAAAGTGCATGACAACCCACACAGCTCCTTATGTTTCCTCAATTCAAAATTACCCGCTGTGAGTTTTCTCCTTTCCTGCAACGAAAGGGATTTCACTTTTCAGGCTGTATCTTCTCTGTCAGTTTGACTTGTCATTACACCAGTATTGTCGAACAACAATATCAGTTATTTTTTCTCTTCATTCTCAAATCTTTGAGATTTAAGTAGGCAATATAGAGACTGGATGGTTGCATTGTGCAATGGTAAAAATAAGGGCATGTACCTGCAGCCTTCTAGGGATTTCCAGGCTGCACTTAGCCGCAGGGTTAGGGAGCTAAAAAATCTTTTAACAAACAACCAAGTCTTTTGCCGTTCTTTGGATTATTCTGATTATTTTGGAGTCAGTCTTTACTGACAGAAGTTCCCGAATATTGTCATTTCTCCAGTTAGACATTTTCATCGCTGTCTCTTTGATAATCATCCTTTTCCTCACTGTCGAAGGTTTGTTTTACCCAACTGTTGTAGCATGATATAAACGTCACCAACGTGCTATAGTGGAGAATGAGCGGCTGTATTCACTCATGAGCCCACTTAGAGATTATGACTTATGACAACATTTTTTAACCTTGGAAATAGAGCAGAGTTCACACCATCTTGCACTTGCAATGCAAAAAGATTTAGTCATACTCGTTTTTTTCCCCCTGGACAACCTAATACATTGAAGAGATTTTAGCAGCCCTAGCTCTATGTTGCTTTACATTTTTTTGTAGTAGAATACATCTGCCCCTCGACACGCTGGCAAGTTAGTTAACCACGATGGCAAGCCATGAAAGGAATCTGTAGTGCTCACTCCATGCAAGAAGTGTAACTATCTGCCAGTCTGTATTTTTCCCCAAAGACAATAGGATCAGCAGGCTTTGTGGTTTTTCGATCAAAAAGTTGAAAAATTGTCAGCTATGAGGCATCATCTCCCTTGGCCCTTTTGGCCCGGTTTCCTCTCTAGTCTAGCCATGCCTGACAAGCCATTAGAAGGCCTGTCTGCCAGCAGCAACGGATGGGCCATACTCCAGAGGACACAGGGTGTTAGATAAGGCTTAAATCATGAGAGGACAGTGTGGTGGAGACGGCCGCAGAGGCCCTCACTTCATTTACACACTGTGCTGAGCAATGAAAGAGACAGGCTATATTTGCTCTTCAATTAAACCATTTTCTCTCTTTATTTCTGTTTCCGTGTCTGTCTCTCTTTGTTTCTGCCTACATTCTTGCCGAACCCTATCTTGCCACACGACATATCTTTTTTTAAATGTTGTTCTTTGCTGAGGAGTGTCAGATAGCCACCCTCTCATTGGCTGCTCTGTTACTCTGTTGTCACGTTTGTGTGCATGTCATGTTGAATTTGTTATGATGGGTGGAGAGCTGTGGATGTCTCATTGACTAGACAGCAAACAGTAAATACGTTTTTCAGGAGCTGCCGGAAAAAAAGGCTACTTAATAGCTGAATGCTTCAAAAGCAAAAAAGAAATACAAAGAGGCCATCAGTTTTTGTTATCTCAGCTATTTCTTTTGAAAAATGGTTTAATTTCCTTCTCTTTTTCTTGCAGTGTGCAATGCGAATGTACACACACACACACACACACACACACACACACACACAATGTTTAAGGTGGAGCCAAAAGAAGGGGCGGACCCAAACAGGAAACATCTTGAGTTAAAAGTCGGAACCTCAAATGTGTAGCAAGCCACTTGGGGGGTGGGTTTGCGTATTAGAGTGAGTTTAGTCCCGAGGATTAAAGTATAAGGATTATAAGAATACATTTTCATCACCATCAATTAACAATCAATTACATTCCTCTCAGATAACCCATCAACGGCTGCAGTAATAAATATACATGGGTCTGGCAATAAAACAGCAGTAGTGTTTGTTCCCTTTACAGAGAAAAAAGTATTCAGTTTGCTTTCCTTTTCCCAACGTGTTTCCTTGCATTTAATGGGAAACACAACAATATGACCTGAATGACACAGCTGTGCATACACTCACAAATGTTTTTCAAATTATATTGTGATGAAAAGCAAACAAAACACAGACATACAGTACACACACACACACACACACACACACACACACACACACACACACACACACACACACACACACACACACACACACACACACACACACACACACACACACACACACACACACACACACACACACACACACACACACACACACACACACACACACACACACACACACACACAGTATATCAACTTTCCAATGCTGTTTGCCAGATTCTCATGAGCCAGGGACCGGGTGCAGGAAATAAGATACACGTGAAAAAGCGGCACCACGGGGCGAGAACAAACTGTTTACCTTATAGAGGAGCATGATGACTTGCCGCAATTTGAACTTGTGGAAAACACAGACGTCGTAGAGCGCCGATACAGCCAAGACGGTCACTCCGAGCTCTTTCCACAGCATACTGCATGCGGCGCAGCCCAGGCTGCCCAAGAACCAGGCCACGAGCCGCCAGGGTCCAGCGTGGCCCCGCAGCTTACAGTGATGCATGTAGCATAGCAGGGACAGCAAGAAAAACAGGGCAGCACCTTCATCCGCCCGGCCCACAACGCCCGCCACCGCCTCGGTGTGGATGGGATGAGAGGCGAAGAGAAGGCCGGCTAGCAGGCTCCACAGGCCCCCTCCGAGCAGCAGTCGAGCCAGGGAGGTAAACAGGCCTGTCACAGCCCCGTGGAGGGCCACGTTAACCAGGTGGTAACCCCAGGGCTCCAGGCCACCCACGGCATGGTTAAGGCGGAAGGAGAGGGTGCACAGGGGCCGGTAAGACTTATGGCTGCCACTGTGTGTGAGTAAGGTGCCCCAGAAGTCATCGTAGAAGATATTTGTCCAGGGGGTCTCTGAGAGCAGGTCCTGATTAGTCTTGATTGCACGGCTGTAAAGAGAACAAAAAAAAGGTTATAAAAGGTCTTCTGGGTACAGAAAAGAACACTAAATGGAGAGATCAACTCAATATCTGATACTGTACTGAATGCTGGCATTTTCAGCAATGACATCAATTTAATTAAAGTCACACTGCTTCACTGCCTGACCATTTTACCATTCTGCCACATCCAATAAAAGAGCTTTGTTGGAACACAGCGTTTATAGTATATAGTGTTTCTACTGGCAGTACACTACCGAATCCCTGAGGAGGATGTACAGCTATTCTTACCAGTGAGGACCAAGCAGAAAATAGAGGTTGCTATGAAATGAAACTTTGCATTTGCTTACAGCTTTATTCCAAAAGTTTGGTCATGTGGACTTAGGGATTAAGCACGAGTACCACACCCTTAGCCACAAACAATTATGGGCATGCAGTAGAAAAACGCCATGTTGTAAAAATACAGCTTGAAGAGAAGGCGACCTGGGGCGACGATCAACATGGCAGTTCAGTTTGTCTGGGGATGAAGCAGCAGTGGCGAAAAACGGAGAGATCCAAGTGGACATTTCTAAACAACAAATGTGTACTTTCAACCTGTCCTTTCAGGCATGACCACTAAGTAAGGGGGCCAGTTTGACCTCCCCTGTGTCAGGGATGAACCTGCATGACCTAACCTAATGCTGCTATATTAGCCACAAGCTGTGTGTGTTAGTGGCTGAGGGTGACGGGCAGCAAGGGTCAAGGGAGGGGGAAAAGAGCAGGCATGTTTCTCCCTATAGGGATCCTTCAATGTTAAAGGTTTTTCCAATCTTTTCTGCCACATTCGGAGATGTCTGACAGAGCATCAGGCCTCTGCTGTTTTCGAATGGGAGGAGATGGTGGCGCTGGTTTGAAGACAACAGAATGAGCCTCTGCGGAGACAAGGTGGTTGGCATTAGCAGAACAGAGGTGTTTAAATTAATTAAAGGTGTGATAGATGGGACATGACACATGATAACAAGCCAAGTGCACCAAGTTGTAATGTGTTGTCACTGCAGTCACAATTAGCACACTTGATCAGTTCAAAGGGAGACTGGTGGAGAGAAGGTAGGAGGGAGCCACAGACAGCACAAGAAGTAAATTATTCTTTTTTTATCAGCATATTAAATAAACATATATGTGAGAAAAAAATTGAACTGAAAAATGCGGTTGACTCAAGAGCAATGAACTGCTTCCTCAGCTGTTCTGAAGCTCTCATCATTACACTTTACTTTGGCAACTGACACCTCTCAATACCAGAAAGCTCATAGGGAGTTTGGTGTGGTTCAGCGAGGATTGCATGCACTCATTTAATCATGAAATGACGTGACTCTGAGAAGGGTGAGCAGAAATAGCCCATCTTAAGATGGATCAGAAGAAAATAAATATTCCCTGGCCTCAGGATGCTGAAAGGGCCAAAGAAATAACCAGCTGGGAAATAATAGAAATGCCATGGATGTCCACGCACAGATGATTGGGTTTCTCGAGCTTCTCTTGTCAGTCTGACAAAGGCTCCAGTCCTCCATCAGCCAGCTTAAGACTCGGTAGCCTAGCTCTCAACGTCATGACTCAAACATGCCAGTTTATTTTCTCAAGCCCATTTGTCAAGTGAGATCTTCATTCCACCACAAGATGCTCACATAAGAGGCATTATGGTTCAATTACATCCCAAAGCCATTTTGGAGACAAGTGCGCTCTTTTTCCACTGCACAGTGCGGTGAAGCCAGGGAGGCCAGATACATTATATATTGCCTCAGAACCGGACCAGATTTTTCTGGCAGTAAAGCACAGATGAAAGCCAGTGCCAGTGTCACTCAGAAGCCCACTGCGTTTACAGCCTTGGCTTCCTGAGTCGCCATGCATGTGGTTCACCTCACAAAATAGTCTCATGCCTATATGTCACAGAGGCAGACAAGTACCTAACGCAGTATGGTTGAGAATCAAGGAATGAGAAAGACCCGCTTTGCAACAAGTACTTGGAGAAGATGAATGGGAACACTGAATTAACACATTTGCATCATAGTCCAACTAGTCATGGGCAGTCTTTCCAATCTACAGTATGTCAAATCATACATCTACTGTAGGTCTTCATTGTCATCAGACCCTACATTTCTACCAGCTAAGAGGCCAGCTGGGGAGGTAGATTCAGTTTCTGCAGCCCCATTTGAGCTTGAGGCAGGGAGGACCTCTCTGTGCACTGCAAAACCTTTTCAAGCCGGGAGCACATTCCTCCACCGTCCGCCAACTGATTACCAGAGGAACAAGGAGATCATGTGGCCACTAACAAGAGGAACCCCTGAAAAACTTTTCTACCATCCATTACTCTACATCTACTGCCATCCAACATGTCTGGATCTCTATCTGTCTAAATATGGACTCTGGCTGCGTTTAACAAGTATTTTTATCAATGATTAATCTGCAGAATATTTTCTAGATTTATTGTAAATCATTTGGTCTATAAAATGTCAGATAATATTGGAAAAAATGTCCATTCCAGTTTCTCGAAGTCCAGGGTAATGTCTTTAAATGTCTTCTTGTGTCAGTTCAAAGCCCAAAGATATTCAGTTCATTATGATATAAAACAGAGAAAAGCAGGAAATATCCATATTTCAAAAGGCTGATATCAGAATTTTCTGCAATCTTTGCAGAAAAAATTACTTTAAGGATAATAACTGGTGAACCCAGCGACCATACAAATGCTGAATGGAGAAAGCTAAGGCAACACAATGTCTGTTGTTCATATCAAAGGCCTGACTTACTCTTCTTACAGCCTAACAGAAAAGATCACTTTCACTCCAACAACACTTGAGAATGCAAAGACAGGACACTGGAAATAGGCTATTTCTTTAACAGTGCATTGACTGTTCCAATTCTGTCATAACCCCATCCCATCTGTTAGCTATATTTTAGTTGGGGATCAAAGTTTTCTTTTTTTTTTTTTAGGCAAAATTGCTTTCCCCCAAAACTGCAATGCTATGTAATTTAGCATTTGCATACTGTAAATGGGCCTCTAATGAAGAGCAATTGCTCACACAGAGCTGTAGACCATGTCATTATAAACCAAGAGTAAAATAATTTCCTACGTGGGCGTACCCCAAATCCTTTTTGCTGAGTGCTCCTGCTGTCATCTCATCTCCTTAGCTGAGAGATAATCGCGTGAGAGCTAACCTCTTTACCCCTGGAACAATTTCACTTCTAACGTGAATGCACCAGGAGGGTGGAGGAAAAATGCAATGACCACGGAAAATTGAAGATTGATTGGCTTCTCGATGCAGCGTCTAAAGTAGTGGGTGCACAGACCGGAGATGAGACTGGATATTAGAAAGGAGATTGAAAACCAAGGACGTGTCATCACGATTTTCCGTTTACAACTTCTCAATGAATTTGAGATGAAGCCGAGAGTGAAATTGAGCCGTATGACCAGAATAAAGCCTTTTAAAATCCTCCAAAGCTCAAAGGAAGTGTACAAAAAAAACAGGCAAATTGTCCTCACCAAAACATGCATATGCTGGGGCATCTATCCGTAAATCACAAAGGGGGGAAAGCATGCAATTTATTTGGAAGTGAGAGCCCTGTGAAAAATTATCAGGGTAAGCTAAAGGACATTCAACAAGTACAGTGGGTGATAAAAGTACAGACTTGTTTGGATACTGAAACAATGAAGAGAAAGCCAGCCCGTTTAAAATACGCTGCATATAAAGATTTCCATTTGTGACAGCATATGAAAAGAAAATCAACTCTGGTGGGAGTTTGGGGAAAGTGATCGAAGGTCTGCCAACTATATGTCATCACCCGGCTTCAATATCTGAAAGAGGCACAGTGGTATTTTTAGACTGCCCACAGAGACACCGGGGTAGCCCGCTCAGTGTTTCCGGCAGGCTCTTTTGTCTAATGTTTCTTCCCATGGGCATGCTAACAGGTCATTAACGGCATACTTCCACTGCACTTATGGTACCTAATATAGAAAAAAAGTGTTCCTATGGCCTATAGTACATCATAATTCTTTACTTAAATGTATAACTAAGACAATAAATAAAAAAATTTAATTGTAATACATTTCCAGGAACTGATAGATAAATAATATCCTGTTTCGTATCTTTAGGCTCCTGTGATTTATGTATTCAGTGGCATCAGAAAAAAAAACAATCAAACTCTCAATAAGCTAATTTGAATACATCAATTATTAATGCAGAGGGTTATTGAGATGAACTGCAACAGAAGATAGGGGGCATAATTTACCAAATGGGGGGTAGGGGGGTCACTATTTTGGGGCATTGTTACAAATACTGTGGTTTCCTAAAGCACGTGCATATGGATAAGACTTTACAACCACCGACAATTTGGGTATCTTGGGGGCTGAAACATAATTTATTACTGACTCCAGTATCAAAGTGTCGCTGGATGTTTTGATATTTTGGCTTAAACAAGAGGGCAGTGCAGTGAATGAAAGATGAGGAAGGCTAGAGAGGACAAAGTGGTTGTGGGTTTGCTCACTGTAGCCAACACAACACCACCGAGGCTGCCGTAGAAACCCTATTGTCAAGAATAAATGGCTGCTTTCTTACCTTTGACATATGTGATTAGTAATCCCATAATAAAAGCTCTTAATAAAAGAAAACAGCTTCAGGGAGTTTTCTTTTTTACACAAGATAGATTAGTATGACCATTTTTGTTATTAAGGCAAAGGAAATAAATCCTGCTGTATTATTTTAATTTACTGACCTGAAAATAACCTGTGCTCTGCAAATATCTGAGCAGGAGCTATGCCAGCTTTCTTCTTCTTCTAACCCATACTATATTCATTTATAGAACCTTTTTGTTCCACCACTCCTGAAAGCAAAGATAGCGGAGGGTGTTACACTATCGTCCCTGACTGTGGATACCTGAAGCCTCCCCTCCGTAATTGATGAAAGGCAGGAGAGTAAATATTGATGACATAGTGGGGATGGACAATCTGTGTAAAGGTCATAAGTGAGGGGTGGATCTGAGCTGAATCTACTCTGTACTCATAATGGAACACGTGGATATTCTCCATCATCAGCTTGTGTCCTTAATGAAAATGCTTTGGTGTACATTAGGTTTTTTTTTTCCTCTACCAGCTTTCTCTACCTCTTTGTAGTATGATATCATAATGCAACAGGTTGCAGTTTCTTCAAGTTGCAAATCACCCATTCAATCAAGATAAAACCATTCCCTAACAATAAAATGGATGTAAAAATAATCAAAAGTGAACGGGGTGTGTGTTTTTGAAAAATCTTTTATCATATTGAAAACCTGCTTGTATGTAAAACTCACAAAAAAGGGATCTCACTAAAGGCTCACTCAAAATGAGTGCAATACTGTCCAATTCATCTAGCAACATTCCCTAACTAAATGGAATAAATCTTCCCTACAGGGGGGGTATTTGCATTGCTCCACTGGCACAATCATACACACTCACTCCATTTCATGGCACAGTAGACAAGCAAACACTGTGCTACTGAGACACTGAGTCTGGAGCGGGGCAGACTCGTCCAGCACAGCAGTATGTTTTAGCTCAGTGAATGCCCGTGTCTGCTGTCTAGCATCCCTGATCAGCCCTTTGTGCGGTAAGGTATGGGCACAGTATGGCACAACCTGAATGCTGATCCCCCAGAGCTAACCAGCCAGCCAGCGAAACAACCAACCAGTGCGCCACACTTCTATCCAGCCAACCAGGCTGGCAGAGCAGGAATCCTGGCAGCCCGGCATTGAATCCCATGGTGTAAAGTTTCCAGGGGCACGTTTGAGTCCTGCTCAAACCTCTGATGTCCAGCATAGACCTCAGGGCCACTGCCCTGTTTGATGCAGCTGTCTGGATATCCATCTCTATTACTTTCTCACCGACTAGACATCAAAACTATTTACCAACACTCACTTCTAAATTATACTTTGTAGGCTAAAGAATATCAAACTGACTTTGAACTGTGGCTGAGAATTTGGTTGCTGCGCTTCATGTTAAAGCAAAAAAATTAGAAAAGCATGTTGATCACAGTCCAAGCCAGGAGCGTTGTAAGCAAATCACCTTCATGTCAAAGTGTAAAGTTATTTGATGTTTATAGTGTATTTCACAGCCAATTAAAGGAAGTGCATGTTCATTGCACAGCAGGGCGATAGTCACTCTGATTATTGTATTCAGTAAATATGTCAGCATGTGCAGGCTGCTGGGGCACCCCTGTTGGCCTTCCCCTCTCCCACACAAATCCCTCTCGTTCTCAGGCACTCACTTCTCTTTTCTTCTGTCCAAACTGAAACTGTTGCTTTGAATCTGTCACTACTTCTATCTTCAACAGGCTGCCTCGTTGGGAAAGTGTGTGGAGGCAGTTGGTGGTAAGAACTTTCCACCAGATGGTTTTCATTAGTTAGGTGAAATTCATTTGGAGCCCCTGCACTTCCACATACTGATGCACAAGCACCTGCGTGCTTTCAAAACTATCCACCAATAGTTGAGACGTTTTAAATCTGAACCAAAAGGACATAACTAGTGTTGCAAAAAAAAAAAAAAAGCTATATAGCTGAGGACAAGAGAACAAGTTGCCAATTCACCCATCTGATAATTGCTGGAATAAAAAGATAAGAATATATTATAGCAATAAAACCATTTGGTTAGGGTTAGGAAAAGATCATGTGTGGAGTTAAAATAAGTACATTTGTAACATCACTACACTGACGCACGGCACACATGGGACAACAACGAGACATGAACCACGTTCTCCTGGGTGAAAGTCTGGTGTTTGTTTGACCTATTCACCACCCCGACCTCCTCCCTATTCAGACTTTTTTGCACTTAATCCTAGAGCACTTGCTTTGAGCGTCTGAAATTGCTGCCAATGGGTTTAGGATTGGGAGCCTGGTGTGTTTTGTACAGAAGCTCAAGGGTGCCTTGTATGTTGGTATCAATCACTGTATGAAGGCCATGATGAATGTATTTGAAGCCCTGATAATAAGAACAGGCTGTATATCACTATAACGTAACATAACATTTCTTATAAACTTTCACATCCAAATAAACATGAAGTTGTTGGATTCCTTACAATGGTCACATAACGGTCACCAATTAAAAAATCTAATTTCTAAGGCTTTTTATCCACTTTAACACTAAAGTAGATAATTTAACCGAATAGGGTTTTATTTAATAAATGTCATAGCCCAACAAGAATCAAGAACAAGGTCTTTGTTCTCAAACTTGTTTTACCTCCATGTTTCCCCTCAGCCTGACCCATGTCTAATGCTGCGGTAGTCACCCGGGCTCTGTTGGGAGGGGGTGGGGGCACTCCACAGCACTCCTCAGCACTCCTCCTCACAACAGGAGGGCTTTTGTCATGCTCCGACCTTTCCGTCCGTGTGGTAATAAATGTGTTAGATTTGTTCTTCCTCTGCTGTTGAGAGCGCTTCTCTTCCACATGCAGGGGAAGATCAACGCAGGAGAGGCTACTTTTCCTGCGCTTGTGGCCGTGTAGCGTGCAAGACCCATCTGGGTCGACACTGGGCCGTTAAAGCATTCTGATTTGAGCTCAGAGGATGTTGACCCATGGAGGGGTTCAGTGGGACCTGCGCCAGATGGAGAGGTCCAGAAGAGTGGGATGGAAAAATCTTAGCAAGCCTGAGCCCAACAAATGAGTGAATGGATCGCCTGTCCGACATTTTGCCATTCTTCTTCCACAGACCTTTTTGCATGGAGGGGCTTTACGAGGCACAGCAGCTCTGAAGGATGAGCCTGAATCATGGCACATAAGCACAGTGGCCTCCACTCACTGATGTTTATTGCATGGAGGCTTAAGTGCAGGAAGAGCCTTTGAGAATGCCAGTGGAGCAGAAAGCAGAAGACATCTTTAGTGCCTCGACCATCTTATATCTGCAGCATTTGAAACAGCTGTGTCTCTTCCCAGTTCTCCTGACAGCTATAAGGCTGTTCTGTATAAATATCAAGATGTTACCTGAGTGCACGAGGACTCCACTAGCTCGGCTTCCTGTAGGTGTTGTGATTAGCGGCTATTTTCTACAAGCCTTATGCAATCAATCGAGCACAAACAAATATGAGCGAACCAATCAGCTAAAGGCTTTATATAAACGTCTAATGCAGGCTTCTTGCGGCTTCTCTTCACTCACCACAAAACAGCATGGAAGCTAATTTGCTGAATTGGGACACACGCACATATACAAAGAATGATTACATTAATGAATGGCAGCGTTCAGGGATGCTGCTCTGAGTGATCTCATTAGATACTATCACAGCAGGCCAGTGTTCTCACACTGCTCTCAGCCCTGCCTTCCTTTTTTTAAACTCTCTTAGTCAGGCTCCAGTTCCACGCCCTAATTGAAGGCACATGTAGCCTACTCACACAGAGATCGAGGGCCCCAATCGAGAGCCACGGGAGTGGGGAGGCGCTCAGTGCTTACGTGGAGGGACGGGGAGGTTGGTGCTCCTTCAGGGATCAGCGAGGACTTTCTATGACAGACTGGACGGAATTACCTTTGATAGTTGATATTGCAGCCTCATTAACTTTTTCTATATCTCAGATAGCCAGGGCCAATGTGGGCTGGTACACAGGGGGGTAATCAGGCTAAGACATG
Source organism: Echiichthys vipera (assembly GCF_963691815.1). Classification (NCBI taxonomy): domain Eukaryota; kingdom Metazoa; phylum Chordata; class Actinopteri; order Perciformes; family Trachinidae; genus Echiichthys; species Echiichthys vipera. The sequence continues at coordinate 20,412,015 of NC_139832.1, forward strand.
ATGCTAATCTGGTATTTATTTTAACTTGAATTGGAAACGGAAAACTGGGCTTTAGAGGGTTGCAAAATGAGATGAAAGATCGGATCTACTATAGGCAACCACTTGGTAAACCTTGTTTAAATGTGCACCTGAACTATGAACATAGAAACAGATGAATGTAAAAGGAAAGAAACAACGAAGGGAGCATAACTTCATATCAGGTCCATGGCCTGTCTGCTACTAATGCAAAAGGAACCTAAATATCTCCAGAACCGCCTGCCATTGCGTGAGACACTGACTTGTAAACCTGTAAACATGTCTTAAATGAACCAAAATAGCCTGTTACATGTTTTTAAAGGCTTTGTCTTCCACATGGTGTCAATTAGCATTTTTGAGAAGGAGCTCATTTATGCATTTGAAATGTTATGGTCACCAAATCCCACAAACCACACTGCCTCGCTAACCAGAGCCTGCACTCTTTTACAGACCTTTGGATTTCCTCACTTAGTTTTCCATTTAAAAAGTCTAGCATCTCTCAAATAGATAAATCAACACAAGTAAATACAGAAGTGGATTCTGTGTGTTCAAATCATCACTAAGCAGCTTTTTAAGTGCTCGCTATCTTTACACACAGCTCCTCTTATATGGCTTGCAAAACTTTTTGCCCTCCATTTCAGTCAAATGCAAAACTCTTTAACATAACTGTCACTTATGCATGTATCGATTCTATCGTGATGTTGAAAAAACAGCAGCCAAACTATGGTACAGCAATGTATATGTCATTTTGACGATGCTTTATGTTCTGATCATTGCGTGTTGTTCATTTTGCAATACAGGAGTATAAAAATATGTGTTTATTTCATAAAGACATTTTATGTATTGAATTTAAAGAAAGCATTTGTGATGTCCTTATTGACATATGAATCCCTAACAGTATGTAAACAATATGCTGATATTTACATTGCTGTAATGAAAAGAAATCACCTAATCACAAATGAAAGTAAAATATTGGAACACTGATCAGGGAAAAGAAGCGTACAAATCAGACATTTTACTTTTCATTTCATTTCAATTCAGTGTACATGCATCTAATTTTAAGTCTTTGTGCCCTGAAATGTACAAAAATGGAAAACTGCCGCTATCAACAGTGATGTTTCCTCCTGTGTCTTCATGTTTTCTCTATTGTATTGTCACTCCTGCCACTGCACCACAAAAGACTTTCCCCAGCTAATCTCTGTCTCTGAGTCAATAACATTCAGAGGCAATTTGCTTCAGTTCCCATTGTTGGGCTAAATTAAATTCCAAACTAAGACACAACATACACTGCAACTGTCAGCACTATTGGATTTTCTAAAACCATTTCTTCAACACACCCAATATTTGGCTTACAAAACAGCACATTGTACAATATAAATAACACAGGAAATCAAATATTAATAACGAAATACAGATATATGGTACATTTTGATGAGGCTGAATTGAAGTGAACAGAATCAATTGGATAAAGTGGGCAGTAATCAATGTGTTTGGCTGAGTCTCCTCTTCTGAGAGCAGGTATCACAAAACAACAATCTATAGTTTCCCTGTGCTAAGGGCAGGCCTGACTATAAAACAGACAGCTACTTGTTTTCTTAACTGGCTGGTGTAAATGATCATGTGACTCCACAGGGAGGGTCGCTCAATCGCAATTACTTTCTTGAGAGGATCAAGTTGGAATAGACGGTCCAAGGTGATGATGTAGTACTGTACAAGAGCTGGCATTTCAAATTAAATCTTTATTGTGAGTAGGGCTGTGTATTGGCAAGAATCTGACAATACAAAACTTACCGTATTATGATAAAGAGGTTAGGATTCAATATATTGCGATATACTTTGATACCGTAAGCATGACCATATATTACGATTTTTTTCAATCTAATTTCAAGAAAACTGTATCTGTAACTGAACACACCACTTCATGCAAAAATCGTTACGTTGGAGTGGAAGAGTCAAATGGCGGAAGATAATTACAACACTGCTATCTAGTGGTTTGGGTTTAAACAACACAACATGAACCACCGTCTGCCACAAATCTTTGCGTGTAAACTATTAATTAAAAAAATGATATAATGTTATTGAAAATGGACACAGTGTATCAATATTTTATGACACCCCTAATTGTAAGTAGCAAAACATAGTTTCAAAACCCTACTAGAACACTGGCCTCAGAGGTTTTGAAGCTTTATTTATTTTTTATGTGGGGTTATTAAAGTTTGGCATGGCTGCCGTCTCATGTTACAGAATGGCAATAAAATGATTCTCAGTAAAGAAAGTTGTACATTTTTATGATGGATATTATGAAAAGAATCTGACCCAGCTCTACGGATGGAAACGTTTCGATTAACTCATCTCAAACTTACTTGGACTTTGTATAAACTGTGTCAAGTACTAGAGGCAGCATAGTGACCTGAATGAGTGTAACAGAGGTGGGGGGTGGGGGTGGGTATTTTTGCTCAAGGCCCCTGGTAAGGCTACCCAAGAGGTAGCTCCTTCTCTTTGATGTTTCCCCATTCTATATTCCCGGTTAGCGGTTAAACAAGAAAGGACCATGTGGTGCGGAGGGCTTATTACTTGAGTGGACTGGCATTAACTACTGAATGTTATGCTTCACTCTTGCAGGTCTGTGAAGGCAGTAAGACAGCACCAACAAATCAAAGTCATCTGTATGGTTAACCAGAGAAAACTGCTGAATGATTTCATGGGGTACATAAAATGGTATCCTGTTCATAGTTTAAAATGGTTACAATGAAACCCTAGTCAAAGAAGCATGGGGATTTCATTAAGTTTACATCATTACCATCCTACATGCCTTATGTTAATAAAGTGTCAGGGTGGTACCATCGCTACGGGCCTTGACAGAAGTTTTCTAAATTAGCAAGGCATCCAGTATAATGAAAGAAAGAAGAAAGAAAGCTCCCTGACATGTGTGTCGAACATCAAAAAGCTCCACTCTACAGATAAAAAGGGAAACTTAATAAGCCATGGATATAAAGATTTACTATTGCAAAGTCAGACATGTTAGTGGACATGGAGACAGAGACATATATTAACTTTTTAGTGTAGTATCCAGACTTCTGACGCCTGTTTTTCGGTCAAGTATGATACATATGTCTACAGGTTTGATTTACAAAAAGCCCTTTCTGGGATTCATGTGGTCTGTGATGAAGGTTACTCAACCACCAGGACTCCTGTGACTGAGGTGAATGAAAGCATGCATGTTATTCACTAATAACACTGCACCACGTAAACAACAATTCCTCACTCAGGAAAAAATGTTAATTAATAAACTCTCATTTAATGCTGTCTAACATCTTGTAGTCCAATGAATTTCTCCACATCATCAGCTCAGCTCAATAAACTGTCCAAATCGACAACAAAACCTCCCGAGCAACATGAAATCAAAAACCCCTTTTCCCCTTCTTTACTTAGGGACATTCACACTGACAGAAAGACTTGCATTCATTGCATTTCTGGAATACTTGTTGTTGGCATATTGGAGGTGGAGTGAACAAAGCTGAAGGAGTGGACGCTGAGGCACCAGGCCCCCAGAAAGGAGGACAAAGGGCCCAGCAGAGCTCCGTCTGAAGTGAAAGGACCATGACAAAGGCTGAGAAGAATAGCGCTTTATGGGCAGGGTCGGAGGGAGAGGAGTCTGAGCTGAGGTCTGTGCCCACGCACCAAGGCCCCAGGTCTTGGTGAGTTGCTGGAGCACGACCATGTGTGGTCCATTATCGCACCCGGAAAGCAACGAACACCACGCCTCCCTCAATGGGAAGATGGATGCCCCCTTGCTGATTGCACCCCAAACCTGGTAGGAAAGGCTCCAGAAACAAAGGCACCCGCCCTGTTAGGAAAGGGCTATTGAAAAAGGTCGCGGGAGCATGCCTGGATGGGCTCACTCTTCTTGAGGGTATGACAATGGAGCTGACAGGTGCTGGAGGAAGACAGACAAGAGGACAGAGCGAGAGGAAAGATACGGATGGGTCTGAGTGTAGAGGTGGATGAAGGGAGACAACACGAGTATTAACGTACTACATTCTGAGTTGGCTTGTTTATTGTTGGAGCAAACAATGGAGCCCTGCTGAGGAAACGTGGCAATGTTGAATTTGTAAACAGTCACAGACCGAAATGTTGTCAGCGCAACTGTGTACTGTTTGTGCTTATCTGTTTATAGTGATGCCTGACACAAACACCCTCACAGTCATTTAACAAACATGTCAATATCCCCAGCCTCACGCACTCAAGCAGAAGTACTTGTCATAACATGAGAATAAAGCCGTGACTCATCCTTCCGTTTATTCATTTGTCTTCATCCGATCTGACTGCGAATGCTGCCGCCTGCGGGAGCAGGAAACAGATGGAGCTATGTCCTTCATCAGATCAAAAAAGCAAGGGAGGCAGTTCATGCCCTTCAGCGCCTCATCTGAAACCTCTACAAACACGCAGTCTCCATCTGCGTTAGCTGCTCTCTGGGCTGTTTCCAGGTCAGCCGCCAAAAGGGGGCAGAGAGCAGGCACCAACTCTTCACAGGAAACCTTTCCTTAAGGATTTAGGGTCAGTGGCTCTGCTTCCCTGACCTGCCGAGTGCTCAGGATCGGAGATCAGGAGAGAATTGGAAGAAGCACGGAAGGGCACTTACGTCATTCCCTGCCCCCCTCCCGTCCCATCTTCTGTGACCAGGGCTCTTACACAAGAGGCTTTACAGCTGCATTATTCGCTGCCAACAGCATATGAGAAGGGGGTTCAAAGAGCAGCAGGCTGGTAAGACCGCTCATGAGATACAACAATCCCTGTCCTGGATGTCCATATTTCATAACTGTCACTACATATCCGTCAGCACTGAGCATGTGTGGTACTTAAACACGCATGCTTCAAACAGCACTCAGCAGCTTGTTACAGTTTGTGATGGATGCCTGGGAGTGGCCTGGATGTGCTTGAGAAGCGTAGCAGTGCTCCTGTTTCCATGCAACAGGCCATGTTTGAAATCAGCTCAGATAAGGTTGTATAAACGACAACACAGTGGATGCTTTTTGCTCACAGAGACAGAGTAGTGCATCTCACTGTTGTGAAATATGAGTTAATATTACGCGGTTGTAAAAGCAACATTTAAAAAAAAAATCCAGGCTGTGCTCAGGGTAGCATTATTTGATAAAATAAACAAGTCAGTCTAACAGTTCACAGTGTGAGTAACAAGATCAACAGGTCACCAGAGGGCCATTCATTTCTTATAGGGAGCTGAGAGAGCAGGGAAACTCAAGCTTGTGCAAGAAGCCTGCGGGAGCTGAGAAAAGCCACCACATTTGACACTTTCATGGACAACAGCATGCTCTTCCTTCTATGTGATATTCATAACAAACAAGTTTACCTGAAAGGTTGGAATTGGACGAGATCTGATTAGTTTTCTGAAATGTGTATTGGTTTATTTTCAATTACTGTTAATTAATAAGAACTTTCTAGTAAATTCTAATTAGAGCAAGACTGATAAATCAGCCAAGCCATTATATCAGCTGACTGGCATTTTTGTACTGCAATTTCTTGTGACTAAGCTGCCAAACTAGGTTTGCCATTTGTTTGGTAAATAGGTAGATCATTCTTGCTGATTTGTACCAGTCGTGCGGTTCCATGCTTGGAAACTGACTGCATGCGTCCATGACATTGCATTCACGCAATCTAATGGCTACGTAACTGGTATAATTTACAATATATTTGACGATTAGACATTAACATACTTGCAACATCAGATGTTTTCATTGTTTATAGCCCTAATGTTGCTAAGCTAGCTAGTATATTTAAGTCTGTTAATAGTATATCTTAGTCAGCCCTATAGCTCCAAGGACAAACCCACGCATAAGGATTTTGGTTCTGATTTAAGGATGGTTCTTATAGTTTCCCAAGAGGACTAGACTGATAAAGGGTTTCTTATCATCAAAAAGCCTATTTACAAAACAGGTGTTGGTAAAGCAGTGTATGTCCAGGCCAATCGTTAATACAGTATGTCCCCACATCCATGCTGTTGGACCAGCTCCACAACCATCTGGCTCAGATTGTAAACACCCTGTGAAAACAGAGGTGGTGAGAGCTGATGAGACCATCATTAGAACATCTGGAAAGGAAATATCACGATGACAGTTTAGTGGCTTTGTCTGTTAAACTGTGTGGTCAACCAGTTAAACCCCCATGTGTGGGGCTGATTTTTTTCCCCGAACCAGGAAAACACAGAGACAATATTTGGTTAACAAACGAGAGGCAGCAAACAGGCATTGTCCAACATCAAAATGGGTGTGACCACCCAGGGCCAGCATCTGGGATCTAGTCTGGGAAAGATTCAAACACAATCCAATGCTGTGCAACACAAAGACTACCCACATGTTCTTCCTGTGGTGCAAAGTCAAAGCTTTTCCTTCTAAGATAAACATCAGCCGACATGAATACCACACAATATTTTATCATCAGGCCAAACATGGAGGGGAAACAATCATTTTACAGTATGTGCAAACATGTAGACTAATTTCCAAACGTCTAGGGATGTCTGAAAGGAGGAACAAATACGTGATCACTGCCAAGAAGCTTTTGCTCTTGATCTGTTTCCAGCCAGTCAAGAGCGCTAACTTTTACTTCAGAAAATCCCTCGACTTATTATTCCCCGGACTGTCTGAATTAGCCTGGGATACGCAGTATCACACCATCAAGACAGGAACATTTAAACAAGTGAAACAGAGCCAGCTATGGTGAAACCCTCCACCTGAAGACAAGGTGATAAGTTCATCCTTATTCAGTCTTCTCCACTCCCCGCCACTCTACTCTCACCTCACCAGCAGATAAAGACATGACATCTAGATATAATCTGAAAGAAGAGATCAAAGATGTTTGAGTTGAGCTGGCCAGAAATACCATTCTGAGATGAAAGTTGCTCTCCAAGTATTTGCCCAAGTAACACACTGTCATTTCTGGTATGTGCTACTGAATATAACGGCTGGGAAACCCTTCACAAAGGTGTATTTTTCGTCTTGCAACACCTCCAGCTATATTTCAGACACAACCCTCAGGCATATGCATAATATTAATAAATCAAGATAAAGAAAATCACCCAGAGTGCTACTTTTGGATGTTTCGTACACACTGGGGAGTCATTTGTTATTACAGGTGGCCCCTTACAAGCCCAGGGTTCCTTCTCAAGTATCCCCAATAAAGAAAACAAAGATTGGAAATGCAGTGTTGTCTTTCTTTGCTCTGCACAGAAAGCATGAAATATAAGAAGTGCAACTTTGGACGATTAAATAAATAAGTAAGTATATATGGTTTATTAAAATATATGGTATACGGTACATATATTTCTTATTTATTGCTTTCTAACATTGGGTTGATACCAGGGCTTCTGTGGCAAACACTTTGCATAAGTAAATTCACAGACGTAGATTAGTCTATTCCTACCATAATCCCTTTGTTGCCCAGAGGAAGGGATTTGTGGGTCAGGCCTAAAGGGGTGGATGGCTTCACTCTGTGTCCACCTACAGCAGCATGGCGAGAGAAGCGCCGATGCTTTATCCAGACAAGCAGTGCCTGTGCTACCCTTCCCCCACAAACACATAGACACAACCACATACAAGCATATATCTTCCCTCAGACAGACCAGGAACAAACCATAATGGCACAATGACCTACAAACCACAACCCCACGGGAATTATTCACAAGCTTTTAAATCAGATTCTATTAAAAGTCAGCTGCAGCAATGCAGGAGATGGGGGGTTGGGGGGTTCACCAGCCCAGACCCTGAGCCCATGCATTCTCACACATCATTTAATGAGCCCACACCAAAACAAAAGACATTCGCTGATCATGCCAAACAATGCTGCTTTGTTTCCAACATCCTGTATATTTGTCATCCAGCAGACAGATTTCAACACGGTTGAAATTTAAATTCATAAAAAAGAGGACACCCAAAAGTTGTAAGCTGTACAAAAATTAGTATTAATTATTTTTTCTTTCCACTCTGTCTGCTGTTTCCAGCGAGTTGTTAGCATAAGTATAGATCTTATTATGATAAGATGAAAGTATGATTTAAGTAATTAACCTAACTGAACCCAATTAATACTTAATGTAATGGAGAGTAATTTGAGATAAGGACCTCACTGGAAAAAAAGTGCAGTTCCACATTACGCAGATACATCAGTACACTGTAAAGACTCACACAGACTAAAATTATTCATCATGACTCAGACATTTACCAAAGCACCAATTATTATAAAGGAAACACCTCTTTTCATGTTTATTGTCTTCTTAGAATATTTTTTTAACTCAGAATGGAACCTAAATTTATGCAGCACGAAAACAATGAAAGAAGAAAAAGTTATTCATTTTATTTCAGTCATTTTTCCTCTGCTAAATCATCACTGTTGTGTATGTCCATCCATCCATCCATCCATCCATTGAAGACATTGAACTAAATTAAGGGGCTGTGCTTAGGTGTTAAGGTCAACTCACAAACAATGTCTTTGCCATGTTTTTTGTGTGCAAGCATGCTAACATTTGCTAATTAGCACTAAACAGAAAGACCAGCTGAGGCTGATGGGACCTTTCATTCACATCTACAAATATGAACCGTGCAATGGGGCCAAAAGTGTCAGGGGATCAACAAAGAATTTAGGATTCATCCATTGAGGACTATGAATGTGAGTACAAAATGTCATTGCAATCTAATAAAGAGTTTTTGAGATATTTCACTCTGGACCAAAGTGGTGTATCAAAGACCAACATTGCTAATGCTGCTACCAAATAAAATGACTATATAACCTCAGCTACTTGAGCATTTCACAAATATAATTTTATATTATTATGTATAACAGTATACTGTAGACAGTGAGGGAATGGAAAGGGAACCTAGTCTGGTTTTAGCACATTACTTTTGGAAGTGAGAATGTTTTATTAATACAGCTTTCTGTTTGTAAGTAGTTTGGCATTTACAGGAAAAAATGCATATAAAAAAAGTAATTGATAAATAATTACAGCGACTATTGCTCAAAACCATTCCAATGATTTTTACAAAATATGTAATAAGCCCATGTTGTGTACATTACATAATCTAGAAGTGCAACTGGAAACACTCAGCACTTTTACAGCTCTTTTCACTCCAGCTGTATAAATTGAGACCCGTTTTATAAGTTCTTAAGAGTGGGATCATGAAACAAAGCAGCTTGTTCACAGCACAGATCAGACAGCGCATGAAACGTCAGAAAGCTTAAATCAATCAATAAACACAGACTACCTTTAAGGTTTTCTGAAATTGTTTGATCATTTACACTGTAAACCACAAAGCATCTGAGGCTGCCAATTGCTGATCCGAGAAATATAGTGTTTATGATTCAATTTCCTCCCTGGATGGAGAGAAAAGTAGCACTACTGGTATAAAAAATACATCTGAGATACAAACAGCCTAATTCCTCTTGTTCTCAGTGCTCTGATGGACCACCTGTTAGACTTGATGCTCATTAGGTTGGAGGCTGGGAGGCCGCCAAGGGGCTGTTCTATCAAACAGTCAGACTCATCCTGGAGGAATCCGGCTGTAAAACACACTCTCACTGGGAAATCACTCAGACGAGCTCATAAAAAGGCACATATAAGCGTTTACTCACATGAGCTCACACACACAGCCCCAATACGCCCAAACAAACACATATTGCTGAATTTGAACTGCTTTCCAATGAACGCAGAGGCAATCACCATCTCCTGTCTTTAAAAACGCAAAGACCCATTATCCAGCAGGTTAGGATTTGATTTTCTCTTTGGGTGGCTCCAACATGACACGTTTCTGGTGAAAACAGATTATCTCGCCAGGGAGTAAGAAATAGCGTCCTTCAGCACAAAACAGATAATGTCTTTTGCAATCCCATTCTTTTTATGCACTATGTCATTAGCATTTACTGGTTTCCAGCCCTTTAAAGTAGACCAATTATGCTTGTCCTTATTTGCTTTCATATATAATATTTCAATGTCAGATGTTCATATCAAACATGGCCAAAAGCTTCAAATCATAAGGTAAATATATGTCAAAATAATCACTGTGAGCAAACACCTCAGATCTAAGACCGTTCTGAATGTCCCATTTCCAACAGTTTTTTCTACTCTCTCAAGCTTACATCATCGCGTGCCAGATTTCTTTATATGGTCATCTCTAGGCATGTTACTGCAGTGTTAACAGTACATACGATAACACTGCTACATGCTAATTTCAGGGAAAGCTGAAATTTCAGTCGCAGATTACATTCCCACAGGAACACATGCACAGCAGCCATGGGAAGTATGAGAAACATTAAGCGTTTTTAAAACATTAAAGCATGTAAACATGTCCTAGTAGAAACACAAAATACAACTATGAATCTGAAAATAAGCATGATAGGTCCCCTTTAAAACTGTGTATTCATTGGGTAGTTATGACAGAGACGATCTGTTGAATCTGAACACGTTCCTAAACCCAAATGTCTTTAACTTCAATGCCTGCATTCTAAGATGTTTTCAGTTTTTTATATTAACCAAATACATAACTTCTAAACATACTGATTAAGATCTCCATTTTGTTACCGTCATAAGTCCTGCCGTACCCCACACAATTTAACTATAATTACAGAAATCACAGGTACCATTCGACATGTCCCTTTGTCTCATTTGATTACCCCTGATTCCTCTCACTAGTGCAAACAGATAATGTTATCCTCACCTTGGATATTTATAGCTGTTAAACAAGCACATGCTGTTTCTTTACACCCTCTGCTGGGCCGTTTTCTATTCATGTGATTCTTCTTGGGAGTCAGCATTGCCTCCAATAGGTTGTGGAGGAAGTCTAGGTATCAGGTTACCCTCTTTTACATGAACAAGTTTTTCCAGGGGTAATGAGAATCTGTGCCAGCCCAGAAAAGTGCAAAGCACACTCAGCGGGCCCCAGGGGCAGACAAAATAGCATTAAGTATTAAGGCTGCTTAAATGGAAAGAAATTCACTGTGTCAACCCAATTTCCTTATGAAGGAGCGAGGAAGCCATAATCTCAAAAATAACATGTTGACAGCAGGTGGGCATTCATCCTGTTACTACTGTAGTTACTACTGTACTGTACTCTGTGTTAATGACCAAAACAGTGAGCTGGCGATAAATTACATTAGCCTTGGTTCGCAAATCTCTGACTCAGGGGCAGATCAGTAACGATGACTTCAAGACTACTGTGAGAATGAATTAACTGCCATCCCTGTTCACCTGTTGATTGCTGAAATTGTAATGGTCAGCTATTTTGATGAATTATTGTTATTTTTGAAGCTAAATCTTTTCTAGATTCTCAGATTTTAGGATTTGCTAGTTTTCTCAATTTTCTATTTTTGTAAATTAAATAACCTTGGATTTTGGACTGTTCACTGGAAAAAACAAATAATAAAATATGTTGCGTTGAGCTCTTGTAAATTCTGAGCAGCAATATTTTGAGTAGGTAAATTGATTTCATTGACAGATTAATCAACTAAAATTACTCTTTAGTTACAGCATTAAAGCTATTTCCCAAAAAGTCTACAGCCAGTTTTAAAAAAATGCTAATGTTAGCATATACATGATCTCAATAACAGGTAGCCTATAATGTTTACCATGTTCCTCATCTTAGCTTAGCTTCTTAGAATGCTGAAATATGTCAATTAGTACTAATGGCTTATGGGAATGTCATTGGTTTTTCTGGTGTTTAGTTATAAAATTCAGACCAGATAATGGCGCTAAAGAAAAAGTTAAGGGATGACCCAAGTTATTAGACTGAATTCACTGGGGACCATGAATGTCTGTACCAAATTTCATAGCATGCCATCCATCGCTTGTTGAGATATTTCAGTCCCAACCAAACTGGTGGACTGCCTGACATCGATATCCACAGAGCCAGGAGGTTAGCACAGCCAAAAAGCATCAAAGCAATTGATTTTCATGGTATAATCGAGCATTAGGGCTAAAAACAGAACATCATAAAACATGGTGTTGTAAACCTACACAGATACAAACCAGGCAAATTCCCACAAAACACTGAAAGGTAAATAATGACATTCAGAGATGAAATTAACAAAAAAAGATAGTAACCCTGATGGTAAACACATCTTTTTCCTTTTTTACCTTGTTAGATAAATGACAGTGACATAAATTCCTCCAGAACAATGCTTGCTTGTGGGGTCTCTAAGGGCTAGATAGGATTTGCAGAGCTCAGGTGCTCTGCAAATCATCAGTCCAATCAGCCTCAGAAAGCTGCATAAGTGTGGGTTTGTGTTTACATATCTATCAATGAGCGACAGACAGACTGCACTAGTGAACCCTTAATTCTGTGATATGCTTAATTATAAGCAAACTGCATTCTTTATATGAAAGAGAGACAAAGCTGTGAACAAAGCAGTAGCGTCTAATTAAATGAACCTGCTAGAATGTCAGATCCCTGATAACAGAGTTCAGAGGAGGATGGGTGCTCTCAGAGGAGAGATTTATCCGCCTGTTCGACAGTCAGGGAATTAAGCTTGGGAGTAAGGACTTATTTCATTTACTTACCTAGTGAGCCATATACAATCCAGAAGTACAGTTGGGTCAAACACTTTTGGCTACATACATACTGCTTACCGTTGTCTGCATCCCTCTTAAATCATGACTAATGGCTCAGCTGCAGAGCTATATATCTTAAAAATATTACAATCCTGTACTAGCCATGCTAGCAGTTTGGTTGTCTGCCACTTTGGTCCAGACTGAAATAAAACAGTTGAATGGATTGCTATGACATGCATGGTACCTAGAGGATGAATCAGTCATACAGATTTTTGTGATCCCCCAACTTCAAGTAAAGTACTGATCTCAAGCGCCACCAAATATCAATATTTGTGGTTCTAAGTAAAATACCTTGACAACTATTGGATGGGTTACATGTACTACAGCTGTTCAGTAGAGTAGAGGAGTAGAGGATGAATTGTAAGATGTTGGTGATAGCCTGATTTTTCAGCTTGTGTCAAGCAAGTATGCCAAACTGCCTCAGCTTATGGGAACTGCATTGCTAGTCAGCAAATGTTAGCATCACTGTTAGCATGTTAGCATGCTGAAGTTAATATTTAGCTCAAAGCACGACTGCTAATTACAGCGCTACAGAGTTTCTGACATTACAGTGTAAGGGTCTTAAGCCATTTCCTCATGTGAATTCCGGAAAACATCTGATTAATACTATCCGGACATTTGACACAAATAACACAGAACAGGAGATAGTCCATGTCAGATGTGTTCTCACTTACAGTCACTTAAAGTCTGCTTGATGTCCGGTCAAACAGATTCAGACATCTGCGCTCTTCCAGGTAATGTCTAGATAGGTTCAGGTTTGCAGTGCATGTGTGAAAGGGACTTAAGTCATGTTGCTTAATGAAATACTATACAGTTTAATTGATTAGCAAAATTGCTTTCAACAATTTGTTGTCAATCAATTAATTAATTAATTGAGTAATCACCAACGCAACAAAGGCAGCTACTTTACAACAATGAGACCAAGCCACTTCCATCAGAGCTCATAAATCTGAGCTAATTCTGGTCTTTTATGCTACAGTTCAAAGAGCCAAATAGGAGAGGACTCATCTCTTGGATTCTCTCTTGGAAGACTATTGTCCTCTAACAGATATTTCTGCCAGTGTAAAAAATGGCTTTGACCACACAGCTACATGCAATACAGCAGCTTCATATCTGTGTGGAATGAGGACAAAACAAAGCACTCATCTGTGAGTTCATCTCCTCATAATTCATCCACTGAAGTTCAGTTCAAGCTCAGTCTCATCGTTGCCAAAAAGCAATGGTGAGTGTAAGTGAACTTCTGCTGAATAACAAAATCACTTGCGGTGGATGCAATGGAGACTCCCGCTCTCTGCCATGCCTGTTCTGCCAGTGTAACAGAGAGCATTCCTGGAGCTTAGCAGATATTAAAAATTCAAGTCACGCAAACTGGGTTAAACACCACACAGTGCACACATTTAGTTCAGCTCAGTAGCCAAGGGGTCCAAGCCAGATTCTCACATCTTGTGGCAAAGAAATACACACATTAACACTTTGGAGTGTTGACTGGAAGCTTTGCTCGTCTAAAGGAGCCAGCAGGAAAAGGCTGCTCACCTCAAAAAATAAAGGGTTCTTGTATGACACTTAAACTGTCTTTTATGGTGAAGGTAGCAGGGAAGACGACTAGACGCACATAGCAGAGGTGAGATATCATCCTCCATACTTGCCTCCTCATCACTTCTATAATCCTTGCTTGGAGGGCCGCAAGTGAGGGACCTTCAGTGACAGGCCTTCAGCAGCAGCACTCGAGGTGTGCGCACAGGTTTTATGAGGTGCAAAGTGAGCTATTATTCCCTCCAACCCTTCAACTGCTTTTCCTGAGGGCGAGGAATTCTCTCTAAACCCCAAAGAAAAATACTTGTATACTTGTGTTTTTATGACTTGAAAAGTCTACTTGCAATTGACCTATCCCCTCTTTTTGGAAAGGCTGAGCTGCCAAATACTGCACTGCATGGATTCTATAATGCACATGTACAAACATATGGATAAAGCACTACACCTGAAATCAAAGTCGGATCCACAACCCGGGGGGGGGGGGGGGGGCAGACAGCATGTCTGGATTAGTGTCCTTCGATTAATATTCATGTTTTCCCAACTAAGGGAGGCCTTGCCCTGAGCAAATGTATTTTGTGGAAATAATGGAGACCATTTTCTCCCATACATTGGGTACTGTACGCTGCAATCAAGCCTGCATCCCAAAGTTGTGAGTTCAACATTTTTTCCAATATAGAGTACAATTGTGGTTATTCATATTTGCAATGACTTTTAATGTGGGGTTTGACCTACACACAACACAGCATAGGGGAGTGATGTCTCCATGGGAATCCATGACATGCTATAAGAAAAGCCTTTGTTTGGGATCCACATTGCATTTATTGTCCTTTATCACTTACAATGATGGGCAGTTAAAAGGAATGATTCTCTACCTATAGTATAGACAACCACATGGTCAAACATATGACCATTAAAAACAAATAGCCTGTGTCACTGAGGTATGTTTTGTTTTCTAATAACATCAAATGCAGTTTGTCAAAATGGTTTATAGCTGAGGCATGAATGAAAACAAAGAGCTGCAGCACCATTTCCACAGCCTCATCATGTAGTATTGATCTTCCAGTGGGTCATGGAAACCTTTTTTTTTCAGTCATCCCTCCCTCCGCTCAGCTACGCCTCAGGACTGTACTTGTCTTCTCATTTCACCATGCCAGTAGGGGGCTGTGACAAATCAACTACCAGTCTCTTGCTGGTAAACTCTATTAGAGGCCACCACCGACCCTTGGGTCTTGGGGCAAAATACTGTTTTAAATACTTTTCAGTTCATATTATCTCATAGAGGAAGAAGGGTTTCTAAGAATGAGACTCGCTACATTCTATAATGTTGTCATCTGTCAACAAATACCACAAACAGACTAAAAGCAATAATGAACTGATGCAGCTAACAAGCATGTGGCTATGTAGCCAAAATCAGATACACTCACTAAAGCAGTATAAATGTATGCTAATCCTAACCCTCAACTGAAAGCAGTCCTCAACAATTTACTCCTGTTTAGGTAATGTCTACTAAAAGCTACAGTCCCAAGCTGTTTAAGGAAATAATTGAGTCTTGAAAAAATAAAATAAAATAAATAATAATAATAATAATAATAATTGATCATATACCTTTTTTAAATATGTATGTCTTCAATAATAAAGAATGGGCTTGGGGCCAAGTGACGCAGAGTTTTAAGGAAAGGAGAGTAACATCAACTTTTGACATAACCTACTACAACAAGAGACAGGATCAGGGATGTGACTATAAACTGTTAAAAAGATAATGAGGAAAGAAGACAGTAACTTGGATGCTTGGAGTGCAACATCAATAAAACAGTGGACAGATTTTTGACTAATGCATGGTATAAGTACACATCTTGGTTCTGTTTCTGTCTATTTAAAGAGAAATCTGGTGTTAAAAGCAGCAGTAGGATAATTACTCAACACTAGTCAAAGTCAGCCATACTTTAAGTTCCTCACAATCAGAGAGCATTCTTAAATTAGCAGGTACTGTCTGTTCATTCTAAACCAGGCATAATCATTTCATGATTTTCCATAAAGGTAGCCGGTGATTTAGCTTAACCAAAAGTCTTGAGGTAAACACTGCTGAACACTGAGCTGGTGTTTTTTTTTTTCTTTTCCAGCTTATAAATCTCACAATTATCTGAGTGGGCTTACTGTATACTGCAGAAGCTTGTCCCAAACAAATAGCCTTAAATCCCATTCAAATAAACACAGCCGCAAGAGCCATAAACACATCCGCAACTTGAGCTAATAAATCGAAGCTGCTGAAAATAATGCAAGGACGTGCCGTCAATCCTAGCAGACATGTACTGTGTGAGGAAAAAGTGTTGACTTTGGGCTTTTGGTTGACTGATGCTGGAGATATGCCGGGATGTTGGTCCATAGTAGTGGGTCCAGTTATGAATGATTTAAATGACATTCACTACATTTTGTATTTTGGCATTGCTGGACTGCCTCATTAACCTGCATTATTTGCAGTAAACACCATAAGGCACTAGGTGGAATTTCATATTTTTATTTTATTTTCCTGCTAATAAAGTGTGGTTGACCTCCTAAGTATTTGCTAATGACTGCGTTAGAAAAGAGTATTTGTATTCCTGGCAAAAAAAAAATTAAAGTGGAAAATGAGGAAGGCAGTACAACAGATTAAATGTTTATGAAGTGTTCCAGTAAAACTAATGTTGGCCACAGCACAAAGCTGGCAGATAGATAGACTCAGATCAGCCAAAGGTTGCACCACACACAGCTAAACTTGTATCATAGTAGCTTTATTGGATCGACAAGGTTAAAGCTGCTCAATATTTTACATTAGAGACGTGTCATACTGCATCCAGTGTTTTTTGGATAGTGCTTCCACAGCGTTCTGAGACTAGCAACTCTAATAATGCAAATAAATACCTGATTTCACCACTGTTTGTCAACAGTACATTATCTGCAGACATGTGAGAAAGTTTAGAACCAAACAGCCAGGTACACATTAGGTCAACGGTACAAGGTTTATGAATATGTGAACTCTGCTTCAAAGTTTTAGAGTTGTCAGAAAGTGTAACTGTTGAGGCAAAAACATTGTGCATGTACTCGTGGTTTTATCTCAAGCTGGGGTCAGGACAAAAAAGTAAATTCTTTGATAATTAAAAAAAAAAAACAAGATCAAGATGTCAGACAAGTTTTTATACACTTTGATCTCAATCATCAATTTTTGAATTAATTCAATGATCAAGATCAAATGCACCTCGCCTTCATGGTTTTTTCTTTTCATCTGAAGATATCTTCCAGTTCAGGCACGAATCATCTAGCAACCATTGCTAACTTTTGTACATTTGTGCGTGCCGAAAGACAGGTATGGATCT
The DNA here is from genome assembly GCF_963691815.1 of Echiichthys vipera. Classification (NCBI taxonomy): domain Eukaryota; kingdom Metazoa; phylum Chordata; class Actinopteri; order Perciformes; family Trachinidae; genus Echiichthys; species Echiichthys vipera. The sequence goes on from NC_139832.1 coordinate 20,429,517, forward strand.
AAATTAAGAAAAGTGTAACAGCCTCTCCACCTGGGACTAAATGGTTTAAACCCTTAATCTGGTTTAGACTGTGGCAGCAGCTGACTCACCCTTGGGAGTCCACTGGCAGTTACACAGAAAGCCTCCTAAATCAAATAAATCTGCAATAATTAAAGCTCTTAAGACAATCCTGTTTTATGAATTAATATATCCCAAGTCTATTTTGAGGATGCAGCTGTTCAGATGAAAAAAGTACAGCATCATCCATCTGTTACATTGTTTTAGGTACCTTTGCCAGTATTATTATTATTAAAGTATTATCTGTGTGATTAATATGAAAGAACCTGCAGAACCGCATGCAAGAATCTGTTTTGGATTATTGTGGGCACTGGGACTTTGATGCACGTATAAACCCAGGCAACACAGTGCAGTCAATGGACCTGTGGCCCTTCTTCCGCTCTGCTTAGGTTTTCACTCTCCACAGTATCCCACACACACTGCCATACATTTCCAGGCCAAGGATTTCCCTGCCATAATGAAAGATATTTAAATGGAGATTAATTGGTTAGGTTGAAAACGGGAAATGTAATACTGTGAACAAAATGATGGCTTGCAAGTAAAAATAAGCAATGTTTCTAATAGCTAACATCTCCATCAATCAGATACTAGACATGATGCAAGGTGGTTCCTTGTAGAAAATCAGATGAATCTTGACGTTGAATGACAAGAATATACTCAGCCAGACAGACGTGTATTGTTAAACTATTAGGTCTTGGCAATATGAATCTAAGGAACTGAGGAAGTGTTTTACAGCACATCATTTTAAATTTCACCATACGCTAGAGGCCATCTTTCAATGGAATCCCATTTTCAAACTCAACCTTTTATTTGATCTCAACTACACACCTGTCCACAGACAGACATATGTAAAACACCTGGCAAAATACCAAACATCGCTGAATCACAGCTCTCAGATGGGAAATAGTAATTGCACAGGGGAAAGCCAGGTTTGAAATCTAGTGGAAAACACAAACTACCTATGAAAACAACAGCTACCGTATTTTTTGGATTATAAGTCGCAGTTTTTTTCATAGTTTGGCCGGGGGTGCGACTTACACTCTGGAGCGACTTATGTGTGAAATTATTAACACATTACCGTAAAATATCAAATAATAGCCCGGGCTATTATTTATCTCAGTCACGTAAGAGACTAGGCGTATATCAGCAATCGTCACACACACACGTCAACCAGTCAAAATTCGGTGGGGGCGGGTCATGGCAGAAGTGCATTGTGAAAAAAAAGATGCTACCTGCTAATGCTTGAGCTAAGCGGCACATTGTCTACCTTTGGAGTTGGTGGAGTTGTTCAGAAGTGACACCGAGGAAGAAGAGTTCATTGGATTTAGTGATTAGGAGTGACGGATTGTTTGGTAAACGTATAGCGTGTTCTATATGTTATAGTTCTGTGAATGACTCTTACCGTAATATGTTACGTTAACATACCAGGCACGTTCTCAGTTCGTTGTTTATGCGTCATATAACGTACACTTATTCAGCCTGTTGTTCTCTATTCTATTTTTATTTTAAATTGCCTTTCAAGATGAAATGTCTATTCTTGGTGTTGGATTTTATCAAATAAATTACCCCAAAAAATGCGACTTATACTCGAGTGCGACTTATATGTGTGTTTTTCCTTCTTTATTATGCATTTTTGGCTGGTGAGACTTATACTCCGGAGCGACTTTTAATCCAAAAAATACGGTAATTACACTGGTAAAAAAAACATACAAATGTGTAACCATAATCAAACTGAGAAGAAGGGATCATTTTGTGTGTTATATAAATACAATAAAATTAAGAAAGTAGCCATAGATGCAACTGTAAATTGTCTTTAAATAAGTTGAGTGGTTTAATGATACTGGGTTAGCAGCAAAACTGACAATTTCACAAATGTCTCTGGGCAAAGGGTTTTCTCACAGATGCAGCTAAACACTTTTCTATTGCACATTTCTTTTATATGTTTCTACTTTTCTGTAATTTGCATAGAAAGTTCAGTGCCAGACTTTTTCTGCCTTTTTCTAAAAACTCAACTCTCAAACACATTTTATCTGCATTTCAGAGCATCTTGAAAACAGGTAAATTTAAGAAGCATTTATTTTAATTGTTCAACAGAGGTCAGATTTTCTGATTTCTAAAGACCCCTCATTATCTGTTCAGACAGCTGGCAAACATGCCAGGGTGCATCCTACCAACTCATTTGTTAATTGTGACAAATGCGATGCACCATAATCTCCTACATAAATACAAACTGTACTTGTTGGCCACATGCAAACCATTGCATACAAAACACTCAAGTTTTTGTGAGGTTTTATTTTTAAGTCTCAAAACTAAAGTTTACCCACAGAGAATATATTTTTTCATGCAAATGTATACTGCAATATACTGCAGGCAATAGAGACACATGTCATTCCTTCTCATTTATGGATTCACACGTCATTGAATGAATGGATGGGCTTTATGATGGCTGCAGGAATAAATTCATGGAATCCTTAGTCACCTAGTAAGGGGCCAGGCATCTGCGTGCTACAGGGAAACTATGGTGAAGTGTTCATCGCTAAAAAAATCAATAACCTCGGAATGAGCTGCCAGTGGTAGACGCTTGCTCCTGAGGAGAATGAGGAGAATGAGAATATGAGGGGTGGGACGTGCGGTTTAGGAGGTGACATAATCACAGCGCAGATCAAGGTCTATTGTCTCGCAACAACAGGGCCCAGTCTCGAGGGAGCAAACGAGCACACACGGCAGGTACCCTGAGGCCTGCATGCTTTACTTCAGTTGTCATGAGGGAGAGTCATCAACTCCATCAATCAAGTGGAGTAATGGGCACGCTGCATTAGAAAATGTTTCAGAGCAGTGCTAAATGAGAAGTGAAGGAAGGGAGAGCAGGTCATTTAATCTAGTGTTTAGTGATGATAATGTATTTTTCTTTACACAAGTGATGGAAATTTTCCAGCGGGTATGAGATAATATACACCTCTTCCCACACAGAAACTGACTCGACTCAAAGAGTTTCTTGATATAAGTGTCATTCTCCTCATAGTGTAATTTGTCTTTTTCTGAGATAACAGAGCTCGTTTCTAGAAGATAAAACATTAAGCCTTACTATGGGACTAAAAGACTTGCTAAGGTCAACATTGTTTTGGCAGAAAGAGATGGTTTGAGTGACGGTTAGTTTGAAGAGTCGTGAGCCTAGTGTGTCTGAAGGTTAAGGTCTTCATCCCCCTGGCAGTCACTCACACAAATGAAAACAAAGCTTGCGAGCCAGCAGGTCCGTGGATGGATTTCCCTTACACTGCTTCCTAATTAAAACAGCTGCTGATGTTTCTACCATGTGCTGGCAAGATATGTGTCTACTGTACAGGGTGGACGCGTTTTTGAAAAGCCGATTGGGGGATTCGGTGTGGCTTTGGGCCCTCTTAACATCTCATCAGGTAAAATGTTGTAAGACCCCTAAGCAGCCGGAGTTCACAGTCAGGACAACACGTGCTCACCGCAGACTGAAACAGATCAGCCTCGAGGCCTTCACAGTCACACTCCATCTAATGCCATAATGCTCCATCAGTCATTCTTTCTTGCCAGCTCTGCTCTTTTCTCTTTACCTTTTTTTTTGCATACCTTCAATCTATCTCAGATTATACAATTATTTTTCTTGAGAGCACCTTTAAGAAGTCTCATTATTCTGTCAAAGCAGCTGACAGTCTAGATCCTCAGAACCTCAGGGGCTGGTAAAGAAAAAGTAGTCGCACACACTTTCTCCCAACCCAAACTTCCTCCTCGGATCAAAAATAAACTCGGCAAATTGTGTGTATCCATCTCCCGCAGAAGAGGAAGACCTCACTTGGCAAAATAGCCACAGGGGAAAGTCGCACATGCAAAAGGTCAAAGTTGAGGAGAAACGGCGGGCCACAGATACTGAGGGTCAGTTCTCAGCCAAAATAAACCACTGAAATCAACCCTGTAAACCATCATGATTCCATCAATCTGTCACCAGTGTGATTTTATTCATGATGACAGAGAGAAAGGGAGAGAGAGAGAGGGCTCAAGAGAGAAAGAGAGCAAGCGGGAGAGTTGGCTCTGTCGGTGAAATACAATACAACACAAGCTGTTCTCCATCTGCAGACATGTCAGGCTCGTCTGCCTCACCAAGCCTTGACAAGCTTCATTAGAACTAGTCAATTTACACCGCATTTGATTGGGCCTGGTAATAGCACAGATGTATATCCAAACATAGAAAATACATGGCCCCTACTTAACATGACTTATTAGAAATCAGTTTAAAAAAACATTTATTTAAAAACTCTACAGGTGTAGCAAACGTATTAACAGAAACAGTAGCATAATACCAGCTCCAACAGTAGAAAGTACATCTATAACTGGTTTCATTCTTTCATAACCCTTTATTAAGATTTAACTCTTGCCCTCTCTCAGTGTAGCTATTTGATGAAAGGCTTGGCAAGGGTCACATCCAAGTGAGGTGATTTTTTTTTTTTTTTTTTTTTACTTACTTAAATGAAACTATACGAGGACCTGGGCCAGACTGGTCGTCTGGTTGTAAATAACCTGTGGTGTCCCAGAGGGTGGCATACTGCAGGCTGTTGTGCTTTGCACGCATTTTGCAGAGTACTAAAACCACGCACTGCGTTCCCAGGGCTCAACAGTATCAATTAGGGGCAGCTTGTGAAAAGATGTGCTTCCTCCGTTGCTGTGGTCTGGTCAGAGGTAGGAAGTGAGGGAAGAAAGAAGGGAGGAGGCGACTCCTACAGCCGGGATGGGGTCCAAAAGAATTCAGTCTTCAGTCAGCTTGTTCACGAGTCCGCAGAGAAAAGTGTAGTACAACACAATCCTATCTCTCGTCTGAAGTGTACAATAATGTTCGCTCTCGACAGACACCTCAACTCAATGACTTCAGAGAACACACAGCATCAGAAAAAAAAAGGCAACAAGGGGCAAGTGTTTTTTTTGTGTCCCAGCGTTACAAGCCTGAGGGGAGCTACAGGTTACCCGCAGCGGCTAAACTGGCCAGACCACAGGCCCTTCTGTGCTGCATTTGACTCACTTACCACACTTAGGAAACACCAGATACTGCAATCATACTTGAAACCCGCTTTAACCACAATAATAACACAAGCCTGGGTAATTCCAACACTTGTGTCCTTTAAGGAATAAGCCTGAACCTAAGAAGAAGGGGAAAAGTCCTAACAGGTGATAATATCAAATTAATAGAAAGTTTAGCATAATATATTGTATTCAGTGACAGTCCACTGTACAGGGCTGTAAATCTGTGATCATTTTATTCCCTGGCATCAACAGTGGCATTTGCCAGGTTGCCCAAGGCAGCGCGATTTAGTCGAGGGTCAGCCATTTCATCAGGTTTGGTTGCCATGGCTACCATGGTTGTTTGTAACTGCCCTTTAGATTGAAAAATAGCGTTTTCTGATCTGACCTCCATATTTTATCAGTGCCTTTCACAGGCGATTACAAATCACTGTTTGAAGAGCAATACATTTTATGATGACACTGTGGTTAAAGGTTGCATAGGTTAGGCACACATATTACTTGTTTAAGTTTAGGAAAATGTCATAAAAATGACTATGAACATAATCACACTTGCTGAAACAACTCTTTATGTCATTCTTCTTGGGATGGCAGTCTCAAAAGTATTCTCAAAAGCTTCACAACCATCAAATCTATTCACAAAAACACCAAACCCTCCCAAGTGAGAGTACCAAGAATTTGATTTGGGTTTCATGTAAAATATGATGAATAATTATTTATTTCAATTTTTCATTATTAAAATATAATTACTCCAATGACAAATGACTAAAATATGGCAACCATTCCGTCAGCTTTGGCAACCGAAAATGGATGGCTGGTTTCCAGCCTGGCAACCAGCTCTACAACCTGTCAGGCCACATTTCCCCAAGTGCATTGGCTGTCACATCATCTTTCCAGCTGAACATCCATGCCACCCAAAACTAACAAGTTGAGCTGGCATATTTATAACACAAAGAAGCTTCTGTTTGCTCACTTACTGTGAATCCTCTGCCCTCCTTCCTCTGTCTCAACACTTGAAAACGCTAACCAGAGCACATACAACAATGCCCTCAAATTGGTTCTGACAGGTTTGGTCGCCAAAGCTGCAGCAGTTTTCTTCTTTGTCCAAACAGTGAACAACACTGAGGTCTTGCTTCTTTGTCCTTCATAAACAACAGGCCAACACAACCAGGGTTTAATTCCCCTCTATTTGGGGACAAATGGCCTCCTTCATTGGGTCCAGGGAGAACAGAGGTACCACACAGCCTCTTCTTGTCACAATGGACAAAGGCATTGCCTCTGAACCGGCCAACTTGTGTCATAACCTTCTCGAAACGAGCCAGTGCTCCTTGTCAGAGAATAAGGCCACCGAGATGGAGAGGCCCGGTGAAGAGGGGTAGCCTTCTCCTCTTCCTTACTGAAAAGGGCACACTATAGCATCCCTGTTGGATATGGGGGACAGCGGAGGTTTGTTTCTAATGCTGGGGTGCTCTGCTTACACGCTGTGCCCCCTCTCATCCAAGTCCTGTTAATCCCATTAATATGAAGAGGGCCAAGAGCCTGAGAGTGGCCACGGCTTAAGAGCCATCCACCAGCATTAGCCCTCAAAATCAAAACCCCTGTCTAGACCCATTAACAACTTAGCCCTGCAGAGTCAAATCATTTGAGACCCACGTCTAATGATGGGAGCCTAACTTATAGCCAACCAGCCATCCCCTTGCACGTTCAAACCATTGTTTTTCAGGAATGCATAGAGCTGACACACCAGATGCATCATGTGATTTGATTATAAATCCCACTAATCTCATTCTGTTGGTCAAACAGTACATTTGATCCATCATTTTGACTTAGTGTATTCCTTGGCAGCTTGAAGGCCTTTCTCACATCATTGAGTAGCTGCGCTGAATGTCTGCCATGCAATACTGACCGTGTGAGGGATTTGCTTATTGGATGATGCAGTCTAGTATTAAACATTATTCCCGTTTAAGGCGATTATTATCCAGTGTGTCTGTCTGTCAGTGTGTAGCCTACTGTATGTGTGTGTGCCGCTATAACCACATGATGTATTAGGAGAGATAATCTGTAGGCTTTTAATTAAATGGCCAGGCAAGGAGCAGTGAATACCCAAATAAGACGTTGGTTAACGTCTCGTGCAGTGCAGCGAGGACAATCTCTAATGCCTCAATCCACCACCAGGCAGCTAACCCGACATCTACATATGGCTACATTTCTTAACCCAACTGCATACCAGTCAGTTGATTATAAAGCATTAGAGCCTGATTAATGCAGCTTTGAAGCAGCTTGCCTTGACCAAACGAGAGCACAGAGAGGGCTTTCAAGAAACGACAGCCACGGTGACTGCTCATGAGCAGCTTTCAATCCCACAATGAGAAAAAAGACCTAGAGCAGTAGCATATCACAAATAGCGATCAGCTAAAGCGAACCTTCCCTACCCCGTCACGCATATTCAATTTCGTTAACGGCAGATAGCAAGTTTGCTCCGATAATCAAAGCAAGTTTCCTTCAGCTCAACACTGTGTGATCAATTCCACATCAGACGATCACAGGTATTTAAGACTCACGTATGTATTAAGTTTCTCAAGAGTCTGGACATCATCTAGATCTCAACGTTATGGGTGGATTACTGTGACTAAGTGAAAATCTTTGACTGCTGCTTACTTAGTGGTGCTACCGTGCTCAGGACTACAACCTGCTACTGAAATTCCAGTTTTCATTTCATTAACTATTATTAGAATATCCATGACTAAGACAAGACGATGATGAGATGGCAGCACCATCATGTAATGTTAATTCTGATGATTATTAACTGCTTTGGGCACCTTCAGTTAAAAAGTAAATTAATCTGATCGGCAGTTTCATACATGTGTTTGATTTTGCAGCAGCACACCGCTGTGAACTGCAGTGAGTGTCTGTGGTTAGTTCATGTGTCTGTAAAAACAGTGGGACAATTGACTGTTTGTGGTTAGTTCAAATGTCTGTAATAACAGTAGGTGTATGTCAACTGCTAAATTCAGTTGATCAGGTGAAGTGAAGACAAGGTTGTAGGTTGGTGCCTGTGTTTTTAATCAGATAATAAGATAAAAAACAAAATTGTACGAAAATCAAATCAGTCAGTTGGACTGAAATGACAAAATTATTGTTTTTGGCTAGATTAGATTAACTGTTCAATTTATTCTGAAATCTGAATTCAAAGAGAAAACATTTTGACAATAAAAAAAAGTGGACTGAAATATAATGACTTCTCTCCAACTAACATTAGACTAAAACATTTTGAGTTTTTGTTGACGAAACTAGACTAAAACTATGAAGAATAAAAGTGACTAAAATTACTAAAACTCATTTTTGTCTAAAGACTAAACCTAAAATAGCTGCCAAAATCAACACTAATGTATGGGGACCAAATGTTACTTATTTGACCATGAACTGAAATTGTGACCCAATGGTTTTGCTAAAGGGAAAAGGAGGTAGTAGTAATTAGGATTCATCCAGTTGGGAGCATGAATACCTGTACAAAGTTTAATAGCAGTCCATCTGATAGCTGGTAATAGTCTAGACCAAAGTGGTAGACTGATATACCGGCATTGCCTTTAAAGAGCCATTCCACAACATGGCTAATGGACTTGTTAATGTAATAGCAATCATTGGGTTAATAAGAATTGGCATGCTTTTGATCATGTAACTCAGATAAATATTTTAATGTTTGTACTTTAATGAAGTAGTGAACTTTGGCGAAGCATCCGCTATGTGAAGATCACAGCTGAATTGTAGGTCAACTATTCGCAAACTTAAATTAATGTTTCTTCCAACCTTCCATTGCCAGAGCAGTAAGAAGGCTTCTAGAAGGAGAAAGTTCACCTAAACCTACCAGGGTCACACTCGCCAATACACAGATTACACAGTGGAAGCTGCTTTCCCACTCTGGGCCACACGGCAGACTGAGGAGCTAATTAAACTGTTTTGACAGTCACTGAAAAACCTGGTGAGGTAGGCAACAGGATTGCAGGGTTCTGCTGCATGTTTGCGTTTCCACACATTTTACATGTTACAGTAGGAAGCGCATCAATAAAACACTTTCTCAAATTTAATCGCTATTGCACATTTTTCAAATATGCAGGTATTTCAGATTTCTCCTTTCTTCCCTCACCACAATAAATGCAGTACAAAGACCAGCGTTTTTTTAAATGAACTTTAGGAGGGGAAATTCAATAACCAAAATAGTATGGTGAAGTCTTATTCTGGGCCTGATGTTAGTGTGGGAGAAAAGAGAACATCATATCTACTCAGCTGTTTACTATTGACCTAAATATGAACTCGCTCTACCCACAACTCCGATGCTTCAACTGATTCTGTGGTAAGGAATGAAACGTACAAACATTTCAGAACCCCTCATTAATGGTATTTTTAGAGGCAAATTAATTTCTGCCATGCTAGCTTATCTTGTAATTGTGGCAAAAGTTAAAATAATAATTTCTATTCTCAATGTATATCTGTTGGAGAATGAGAGCTCATTGTAGGAAATGGAGATACAATCTATCTGTGGTTATACACTGAGCTGATCTTTCCAGGCTGGTGTAGCTCAAATAAAGATGGTCACGGTGGTGGCACATTCTAAAGGCATAATCAGACTGCAACATGCAAGCAGCTCACAGCAAAGAGACAGTGAATGGTCCTTTGACATTCATATTGACATCATAACAGCACTTTCACTACTGTTTCGAGGTGTATATATTTAAAATATGTCACAGACATGAACAAAATGTAGATATTTCTACTTAACTTTCATTTCTTTTGAAATAATCTAAACCTTCTCTGTTTAAAACACACATAATTGACATTTCTAATGAGATTAACTAAAACATATTTTTCATGCTCATTATCATAGGCAAAACTCAGGTTAGAAAGACAGGCACCAATGCAGCAGTTTCAGAGAGGCAGCCGCCATGCACTGCTCATGCTTCTGGTCTGGCTCAGCTGTAATATAGAGATTCATTCATTTCTGTGAAATGACTTGACGGCTGGATATTAGTTATGTTTCTGTGATACTTTGGCATCTTGAGAGAAAAATAAGACAGAAACTGGAAAAAAAAAGAGCCAAAGGAACTTTGTACACTTTTTACTGTTACAAGTTTGTTGACACCTACTGTGTCTGGTACGTGATTGTGTATAATGTGTGAACGTCCAGAAATCACAACACTGTCTTCCCCTCATCTGAGAAAATCCATCAGACAAAGTGTGGGGCCAACAGGCTTGGGCAGGATGCCTCCCACATATCTCTTTCCTCTCCTGCCAACAGATTGCACTCCCTGGTGATTTAAGGGAGGAAACACACAAACAACAAAGTTTCCTTTAGACAACATTTCCATCGCACACTGAAAATAGCCACTACCACACTGGTGATCACTCATTTTCATAATTTCTTTGTGTTTTTATTTGACATTCATCCAAACCTATACATTAACTGATTTAGTTGGTCACACGAGTGCAGCAGAATTCAGCTATAAATATCACCTTTTAAGTTGCTTAGGCTAACCTGTTAGCAAACAGTTAACCAATTTACACATTTAGCAGATATAGCGAGCAACATTAGCATTCATTTTCAAGTAGTATTTTATGTTGTCCACCGACACTTGAAGAAAAACTACGAGTCTCAAGCTGCTAAATGTGACCCCATGTTCACAAGCTGTTTGGTGCTGGGAAAATAATGTACAGAGGGTATTTCTTTTGCTCTCAACAGCTGCTTGTTGTGGTTTAAAGAAACACTATGAGAATGTTAAGAGTGTACCCAATTACTATGTCTTGGACTAAACCAAATATGAAACTATATGCATGTGCTTTTGTTATAAGGCCATCTTCACTGACTCTAACGTACTGTCTGTGTCATTTGGGCACTTTAATGTCTCCATGCTGGCAACTACAGGCAAACAAAATATCCTTCATTTGAATCCACTTCAAACCTTCCCCTTCAAACTGCAGAATGGAGAAAAACCCCTAACTGCTTACCAAACGGGACCATCTGGAGGCAGTCGTCGGTTGATGGGAGCTGGACGACTAAGGCTTTGGGGGGGTTATTGAAGGGAAGGGAAAGAAAAAGGGAGAAAGAAAAAGAGCGGACCAGCTACATCTACTAAACCATGTCATGAGTCCCTCTCTGCGGGCAGGGCGGTAATTACAGGGAGCAGACAGAGAGAAAGCCTGAAAAAGCAGAGATACTCAAACTGCTGGGTTACCGCCCTTTGGGCCCTGAAAATAACCACAACTAGCCCATACTACAGCACAGGCCATGAGACTAGGGTTCCAGATCAGTGCACTGACACACAGCGCCAAGAGGGAGGCAGCCACGGGCACAGACAGCTGCTGAGTCCACGTCAGGCCAGGTAGGTCCACAGTCTGGCTTCCACCTCACAAGGACCACACAAAGCCTAAACAAAGTCTGTCTGAAGACCTCATTGTGATAAGATTTGAGATTGAGTGCCCAGTTTACTTTTATTTGTATCTGTCTGTGCATCTTTGAGCAAACTGCGATACATGATAAAAAAAGCCAAAATGAATAGAAAACTACAAAAATAAATAAATAAAAACTCACTGCTCTTTTTTTCCCCCCCTGACCCGGTTGGTATGATCATTAAATAACATGAGTCACTGCCCAAAGCACTGTGTGGCTTCTTTGCCGTCATCGACTCGAAGCTCACATCAAACCGCATCAGCATGAAGCGTTCGGTTCTGCCCCCAATCCCGACTTCTGTAATAGAGCTTTCGGGGCATGGAGCAGAGAGGCAGCTCGCCTTTACCAACTGTCTGAGCGTTATAAATCATCGCCCATGCCCAGGGAGGCTGCGTCCTTCACACAGGACCACAACCTTCACACATCCTCATACAGTCCCACCTTACAATATCACACCAGAGCAGAAAAATGAAGTGGGTGCAGTTCATCACATCCGTCAAGCTCCTGACAGGGAACGATAATCCATAAAGCCAGCGTGTGTGCGTAGGCTCAAATATACCTTGAAAACAGCTCAATGTTTTCAGCTGTTAAATGGAGAAAGTGGCGGCCTTTTTTATCTTCACTACTTGTATGTTCACCATGGTTAACCTGTGGCACAGAAGATTTTTTTCATTCAGAAGCTTTAAAAAGGACAGTGACATCAATTTTGCCACCTGCAATCATGCTTATAATGCAGTAATGCCAGGCTTTGTTGTTACTGCAAGTGTCCAGTGTGCAGCCTTACACAGAAAGTAACACAATATTGCACCAGTATTTCTCCTCTGACATTTATCTGGGCTCTCCCGTTCTTTCACTCAGTCCTAACTTTAGATTACAGCAGCAGATACACGAGGTACATAACGTATGATTCCCATTTTCCAGTGCAAGTGTCAAAACTGTGTATGTGTTAATGATGAGTGTGTCCAGGGGAGGGGGGAGGAAAAGCTCCCTGGGGTGCTTTGGCATCGTGCAGCAGGCCACTTTGTTTCGTTTTTATCGAGGGAGGGGCCGTGACTGACTGCAAGATAAAAAAAAATACTACCCTACATGGGATGTTTTTTTTCAGCCTGGAGTATTCTTGTAAAACATGAAAGCAGTTTTTTCCCTTGAATTGTGACCTCCCGATGGCCTTGGTTACTATGTATGAAATGCCTAAGTTTGCTCAAATTAATATGTAACCAGTGAAGTCGGTGATAAGAAGTATGTGACTGAGAACAAACAGTGCCCTCCCTAGAGAGTTTGGTTTGGCTCAATACTTCACCATGACAATAATACATAGAGAAAGCAACACCTCATTATGTATTCCGCTGCCATTCGAGACTTTCAACCAATCAATTGCAAATCCTCAGGTGTCTTTTATGCCAGCTCTGTAGCTCCTAGACGTACACACACCCACACACACACACCACAGTTTTGGATCCTAACTTTTAATCACTTGCTGAGTTTAGTCAATGCATTGGTTTCACAGCCAGGAGCAAAAGAGTAGCACAATCCATCTTTTGACGGAGAGTAACCAATGTTTGAAAAAATAACCATATTTACGCTTCAGCGACTATTTAACGTTCAATGGAAGCCACAGAGCTTCCTTTCTATTTTCAAATGCAAACGAAATAAAACATCAACAACAGATCTATATTTTCGAGCAGGAGGCATTCTGTAATACTGCTGTCCTTTGGGTTTTTAAAAACCATTATCTGAGTGATCCATAAATTACTGTCCGACTCACATTTAAAATAAATCTTGCCTACGAGCTGCAGGGTGTTGGGTGTCGCAGTTTGATTTATCGTCATTCACACATTCAGTATTTCCCATGATGACAGCGTCTTTACCATCGCCAAGTCACATTAGCTTTTTTTTACTAAACGAGCACAGCATTAGCAAGTTAGATCGGTCTGTGTGTCCAGGAGTGTTTTTCCTGAGGAAAGATTATATATATATATATATATATATATATATATATGTGCTGTTGCACCCTCCCTTCCTCTATCTCCCTCTCTGCAACAGTGGAGCCCGAGGGGACAGGAGACGGCTGCTAATTGCAAGCCTGCACAAAACACATGGTGTTAAAAACAGATAACACTGGATGACAGATAGCCTGCAATGAAAACATGTCAGAGACACAAAACGTCAGAAAATCTTTTTTTTCTTTTTAAATCCCCAGCCTGGTTTGGAGAACTCTGTCATGTTATAAGAAGCCTTCAGGATACAAGATACTACCAAAAAACTCAAATGATAACAAATAACATTATGTTAAAAATCTCTACACATAATAATCAGGGTTTGGGCTTTCTGTCTTCCATTAAAAATTGGAGGCCTGAGGCTCTCCAGCAGCCACACAGCAGCTGACTCTGCAGCAGCAGTCATCAGCAGCAGCGGTAGCCTCTCACCTCTGCACAGCACTGCCACTCCCTGACAGGTTTATGGACGCAGAACACCATCTTTCTTGCACAAGAGTTGCCTGAATTACCTGACCATAACACAAAGTGCAAAGACACAGCGACTCTACCATAAGAAAAGTATCAGACTTTCAGCAAAAAGGGCCTTTGGGGGTGTGTTAAGCAGGAAGTGTTCTATGTACAGAGTGAAGCTGTAAAGGAAATACACCACCAGTTGATGCGGAGGGTGTTAATGTAGTGTTTCACTAAGCTGTATCCTCTGGGTGTGTTTTAAAAGTTGCAGCTTATAAACACAAACAGCTGGGACAAAGCACATTTTGAAGATCACAAACTGCACTATATTCTGTTAAACACGTGAATTTACTCCTAATATCTAGAAATATGAGCTGAACCTCTATAAGCTATAAAATGACAGTAAGATGCAACATAGCAATGGCAGGAAAATGATGATGCCTCTGACCTACATCAAGTCACGGATGGCACTGACAACCATCCAGCCATAAAATATCAAATGGCCAACTGTGAGTAATGCAATAGCCCGCATTACAGCAGCGGCTGAACTCATGCACCGCGCTCGCCTCCTCGCTTTTAAAGTGGAACCTATTTTGAAGTAAATTAAGAATAAAATACTTTGCCAAAAGTTTCAGTGTTTCAACTTTTCAGCACTGGGACTTCTGTGTGGTGCTGTGAGGAGAGGAGAGACAAATTTCTCCTCCAGAGAATCAATTATTTCCTCAGCACATCTCAAGACCAAGAGCAACTCCAGACTCTGGAGACTGCAACACTTTTGAAACAGAGTCACCCAAGCACTCTGCCTTTTTACTGATGGTGTTACTGTCCAGCCTATTGGAAAGATATATGCTAGAAAGATATTACTGGAAGAATGCTGCACAAATATGACAGGGATGCTATGGGAAGTGTGAACATACTGTATGATCCCCTTAAACTCACTAAAAACACTCAAGCATAGGAATGTAACAGTGATTTTCAAGTTACTGACACACTGTTGCTTCTACAGATAGGTGAGGAGAAACATTTTCACTATACAGTTCTTCAGAGCACCATTGACACTCTATTGATAAACTGGCACTTTCCTTCAGGTAGCCCGCTTGTGTTAATAAAAAGATCCCATGAGTTAACTGACTGTTGCAGTGAATGCTGAGTTATGGCAACAAAATGAATGGAGCGCAGCATTATTTCTTTGCTGTTGTGCAGCGCTGTTAAGGTACAGGTGAGGACACATTTGGAGACAGTGGCGTTATAGTAACACGGGGCAGGATGTCATTCATTCACCCAAGTACCTGTCATCGTAGCAGAAATCGGCGCCCAGAGTGTTGACATACAGGACCAGAGCCACGGCGCCGCACAGCAATTCTGCAAACATTTCTCTGTCTCGCACACACGCGGGGGAAATGATAAAAGAAAAAAAGAAAAACTGGAAAGTTGATTTAAGAAAAAAAAATACAAAGATGCAAAGCGAGACAGAGAGAAGCCGCGAATCCAGATCTCTATTCCCTCTCAGTCCCCGTCTTTGTCAGGATGTCTCTGCGAAAACAAGTCCGCTCCCCCCCACCCCATCATCCTCGGTGAAGTGCACAAAGTGGATAATCCATAGAGGTCGCTTTCTTTCTAACCCATGTTGGGTTCTGAGCTGGAGGGCTTTTTGAACCAGCTGGGAGTTTAGACAGAAAATAAAACACGAGCAGCGTTTCAGCGAATCTGTGACAGCGGACCACACGCCTTCCCGTCACGGAGGAGGACCAGCGCTCTGATGCTCAGCGGCCGCTGCCGGATAAGAACCGCGCTCAAGTCAGCAGCAGTGGCATCTTTTAGTTCCGGTTAAACTTTCAAAATAAAAGACGCGGCTAAAAGTTACATTTTAGGAGCAATATTAGTGTCAACGTGACCATGATAAGTTACGATATAAGGACATTTTCTTCTAATTGTAGAAGAAAAATACCCAGCAACCTTTTTAGGACAAAATAATAATAGGCGTTATAATTATAACAATGAGTTAGAAGCCCCTGAAGCCCACATTGTATCATATGCAATGACTGCATACATTACACATATCAGCCATTCACGACTGATCATAATTCTGCCATTTCTATCTAAATAAAGCATGTTGCTGCCGATTTAAAACAGCCTAACATGCATTTCTACATTATCAAATCTTTGATATTTTACATGCTGTGGGTTTTTCTCACCTAAAACAGCAGGTAGTAAAGGTACATACAGTAGACATATGCCTTTACCTAGGTAATATTGCAGCTTCTATAGCCTAATTAGTAGGCCTACTGGACGTTAAAGTCATAACCGAGCTTGTGCTTTAACATTGAAACAAATCTGCTCCACTTCCGCTCCTTCTCTTTTTGTCTCTAGGAGTTTGACGCATTCGTGATCCAAACGCATGTGGATAGGATACATCACGCGCATGCGCACTGCCCCTCCTCCGGAGATGGGGATAAATCACACTACATGATGCTGAGACCCGTTGGTAAGGGTCATTTACTACCACTAACAGTAGTCCATAATATGGAGGTGGTCCTCAGAGTGACGTTCAGGGACATCTAGGACTTATTCAGGTTGGTGCAATGACGCATATTATCAATGTAATTTAATTCTCTAGGGGCTACCACTCTCTTCATCTACCAGTTCATTATAGGCTGTAAAAAGAACATTGTGTGTCTGTGCTTTGACTTATGTTCAATAGAAATAGGTCTACACAAAAGGGTAGTTGTTTATCTATTTTTTTATTGGTCTTCTTTTAGAATAAATCATAGTTTTGTGATTTGATATCTGTCAGTCCACTTGCAGGAAAAGGGGAAAAAAAACATTTCCTTTAATTGATGTGAAGTATATGTAACATATTCCTCACACTGGCTAATAAAAGCCTCGTCAGTGTCATTGCTGTAAATTATTTTTATTGCTTTAGTTTTGACCAGGCTTTAAAAAAATGATTGTAGCTGGCCCCGCAGTGACCAGTAGAGGGCTCACAAGGCATGATGGCTGTGGGCGGAATCTCACATAGTTATGTCAGTCTCTGTTGTCCAACTAAATGGATTGTCCTTAATAAAATGGTTTCATTTATCATCCAATTATTATCTCAATATCCCATAATGACTATCAGTAAATAATAAAATGATAAGTAACATCAATGTCTGGTTATTGTTATTATGCTTTTCAAGATTGATCTTGTATCATCAATTTTGGAATGAAAAACATGTTTCAATTTCCAAAAACAATACACAGCATATGAAAGTCTTCCACTGGCCATGACTGTTAAAATGTTCTTGGACTCACTTTCATAGAGGATGTTGCACAATATAAAGAAGTAAGAGACCAGCAGCAAAAAAGGAGAAAAAAATAATAATTGTAGAAGTGTTCCACAGACAAAGAAAGTAGCCTGGCCCACTGCATATTGATTCAGGGTTGTTTCAATAGACAGACCCCATCTGTCGGAGTAGACTTCAATGTAGCCTTTCATGAAACGGCAGCAGGACACTGCGATGTAACACAGTTCAGGAATTAATTAGACTGATCAGAGCAATGGGCACAAGGTTTTTGCTTCTGGTCTACAATTCATGGAGGACTGATTAAATATCTAGATATGAATCATCCAACCCTGTGTTCTCATCAAAACATGTCTCAATGTCTCACTGTTTTACGCAGCAAAGGCATAGTTTAACTATATGTTTTATTATCCACCATTGGCAGAAGTGGCAAATAATCTACTCCAGTACTGCACTTTAGTACAATTCTGAGGTACTTTACTTACCTTACGCTTTACTTGAGCGTTTTCATTTAATTCCACTTTATACTTTCAGAGGAAAATGTTGTGCTCCACCACATTCATTTGCCAGTTAATTATTTCACTAGAGCTGAAACTTTTTAAAATTGAACAATTAATCAAATCTTGGCTGCTGCGGTGAGGACTTAGCGTTAGTACATGGGGCGCTGAACCAGGTGTGCTACTGGCGCCACTTGCAATAGTTTTTGATAAACAATTCATCACAGGATTTTTCAATTGGAAATGCCAAACATTCTCTTGTCCCAGCTTATCATTTGTAAGAATGGGCTTTTCTTCGTCACGTGACAGTAAACAGGGGTTTTATACATTTTCAAACATGTACAACAAACAATGATCAGTATAATAATGAAAATAATAAGTTCCGGCCCTATACTCTAAAAATTAAGACATTCTGCAAAACATGGAGAGTTTATAAAATATCATAGGTGGACAAAATATTCAGAATCTGTACTTCAGTAAAAACAAACACCTACATTGAAAACATTACAGTAAAAGTATGTTGTTTGTATTATTAGATCAATGTTCTAAAAGTATAGAATATGATAAAGTTAAAGTGCTACGTACATGTTAATGCATTTGCAATAATAATCACCATGGTATATATATATATTTATGTATATAAATATATGTGTGTGTGTGTGTGTGTGTGTATGTGTGTGTGTGTGTACATATACACACACATCACTTACAGGGGTCTTTCTGCTGCTTACTTTACATCTTTACATTTTGCTGTTAATACTATAATAGAGTATAATAATAATATTTCTTACACCACTGACCACTACTGGATCTTTGTGTGAACTGAATATTTATGAAAAAATATTTTTTAGGTTAAAATATAATAGGTTCAAAGAATTCTGGTCATTCTATGTGAGAGAATCATGGTTACTGTACATATAGATAAGTTCTCAGCTTCACACATGTAAAGTAACCACCAAAGTGAAAACATGTGTGTGTGTGTGTGTGTGTGTGTGTGTGTGTGTGTGTGTGTGTGTGTGTGTGTGTGTGTGTGTGTGTGTGTGTGTGTGTGTGTGTGTGTGTGTGTGTGTGTGTGTTAGTGTGAGTGTGAAAGAGAGAAAAGAGGGCGTGCTGGGGGGCTTTTGCCTGATGTGTGTGAAAGAGGAAGACCTCCCTGAATGTCTCTCGATCCTGGACGGTTTGAAAGAATTACAGGGACACAGCTCTGGCTGTTAGATAATTACAGGTTCAGACCCACGTCTGAGGGCCAAATCACTTCTGCATGGAAAAAAAGAAGAAGAAAACGCAACTGTGGTAAAACAGAAAGTGATGCTTAACGCAGGCTCTCTTAAGTATGGCTTCACACAAAGCCAAAAAGTTTAATGCACTTTGTGGGTGTTTTTCAACTGAAATTCAGCAGAATATCAAGCAAGATGTGATGTGTGATCTGGGTCCCCTCACACCTCGGCTTTTCAACCTGTACTCCAAACGAGACTGATCAGGATAAACATGAGATCATTAGTTTGAGGCTCCGAATATAGACACAGCTTAATCGGCAGAAAACTATCATCATGAATTACTTTTCATTTCAGGGTTGATGGGGCATCGGAGAGAACATAATGCTGACGGACAGATCGAGTGGAGGTGGAAGAAGCATATGTCCGTCTAACAGAATGCAGTGGCATTTCTATTAATATAATTTGTCTCTTTTTCATTAGGGAGTAGCTAGTCTATCCATGTGGCAGGTCCATTAACTGTGACAGGGCTGAAGGAGAATGAAGTTTGATCGACATTCTGCTGTTGAGAGAAAGGTCTTTTGAGATTCAAATTGCCTGTTGTGTGACATTAGGAAGATTACATTGAATCTAATCCTTCTAAATATACATGGAGATAGATAACTGCTTGCGCGCACACACACACACACACACACACACACACACACACACACACACACACACACACACACACACACACACACACACACACATACATCTTCCCTCCATCACAGTTCAGTGTGAAATGGTGCGTAGAGAACAACATTTCCAATCTAAAAAGCAATTAAATTCTGAGCACAGAATCAACTGTATTATCAAAGCATCCAACTGCAGCCTGTTATTCTCTCCAGGTTGAACTTGCCTAAGTCAGTGGTACATAACCCAAGGTTCTTTGGCTTAACTACCTTTTTTTTCTTCTCAAGTAACCCCCACCATCTTAGGAGTCCATTGGCACAGTCTGCGTCTTGCTTTGAACCCCTTTACCCCCTGTAGGGGCGACCACGCTGCTGTTTCTCTCACAAGTTTAAGCAGAGAGGGAAAGTCTTGATCTTTGGTGAGGAAGGGAACCAAGTCTTTTTTTCCTTTTATGTCATAAGTCCTGAGGTGGATTCTTGTTATTTGGCCAGATTAAAGCAAGCTGGAGTGGGTAAGCCATGGATGAATTATTTTGATTTTTACCTTCCTTTACCCACACATCACCCGCCACCTTATCTGATAAGTAGGAGAGAGTTCAGCATATATTTGCACTGTTAACCGTTCACATGCAACATGGAGCTCAGTATGATCAGTGCGTACATATCACAGCAGCCCAAATGGTTCAGTTTTAATAGCAAGAGGGAGGAGGGTGAGTATTTATGGCCCAGAGACAAAAAGGAAGGAGAACAATAAAAACTGCCTGCAAAAACAGAAAACCGACAAATCATCCACAAAATGAACAGTTTCCATGGTGCATTTCAACACGTTGTATGAAACCCGTTATATTAAATGTCCGCTTTAATTTTTGTTATCATTAGCAATAGAGGGTTCAGTAACTTCAAGTTCTTTTTTTCATTAAGCACCAAATTCTCCTCAGGATGAAAATGCCAACACAGCAGCAGGCTGCTATAAATAAAACAATAGATCCCGAAGTAAAGTTAAGCCGTTGCTCAGCATAGCCAAGAAATCCCATCTGTTTATGCTATATAGACATAGGCATTGTCGGAGGAATGTTGTGGCTTTTTTTTCAGAATGCCATTTTTCTGTTAACTCAAGGAAAGGGGATAACTGCATCTGATCAGGAGATCTCTATGGTGGTGGAGGTGAAGGTGGACGTGGCATGCTTCCCACAAGTGTATGGATAACTCTGCCATCCCATGCAGTCCAGCCTTTCGCACGCAGCCTGTGTCCTTTCCAGCACGGTCACAAACACTGGAGCACTCATGCTCATCTGCACAATGAAATTACCCGGAGCAAGGTCTTTCCATGGATGAATCAACGTCTCCTCTCCAGAGACAATCACTGAAACCTCTATTCCTAACCTCTGCCTCGATAACCCACAGCTCGAAACTGGCAGGTTCCAAGCTTTACTGCACATTAGAGCTGTGTGGATTCATACTGGATCCTTCTGTAACCTCTAAAAAGAACACAAAGGACACTGTTTGTACAAAGGACATTTATCTGGCTGCTTTTCCCTTAGAGAAAAATAACCCTCTTCTGCAGTCAGATTTGTTTTTGCTTCAGAATATCCTGCAGATATTGAATGTAGCCAGATATGATGATTTTCTTGGAAGTAGACTTCCCACTCTTATCCCTCAACAAAGAATCTATGAAACTGTGCGTTGGTCTATGAATCAGTGAAATAAAACACGGTTATTGTTAGAAAATAAGTAATAAAGACAGGACTCAGGCCGTCTGAGGGACTGGGAGGGGGGTCACAAAATGGGCTTCAGCTGCATGCGGTTGGGCAGCAGCGCGTGGAAAGTTTTCTAGCATGTAACATGTGGCTGGTTACATGGCACATCATCACGGTTTCTCCACTGGAAGGGCAATCTAATGTTTATCTACCACAGCAAGAGCATTCTTTTGCCGTCTTTCTTTGAACATGACCCCCTCCTCCACCCCCCGCTTTTTTACTCAAATTGCAAGTAGTTAAGATAAGATATTCCTTTACTAGTCCCACAAAGGGGAGCAGCAAAGTGGATCACAAACATAGAAGAAACACCAATAAGAAACAATAAATTATGACAAGCATTATAAACAAGGAAATATAGAAAAACATGAATGAAAATATAAGAATAATAGGATAATGTAAACAATATTTTTTACATTTTTACACCATGGAAAAATGACAAAAATAGAAAGGAAAGAGCTCAACTGTGAGCGGGAGCCGCGGTAACAAGCTGCCACCAGAGCGGCGCCATCTTGAATGATGATTATCTGTAAAACTGTAGCATCTGTAGCAACAACCTGCCGTATAAGTGATCATTTTATCAAGACCCATTAGACTGCTTGAGCTTAGCTAGCCCATCTCTCCCCTAAATCCCATAAATATGTTCAATGAGAGGATGTTTACAGCCATTTTAACAGGCACATCAAAGCAGGCTGTGATTCCCAGAGCTGTGTGTGTGTGTGTGTGTGTGTGTGTGTGTGTGTGTGTGTGTGTGTGTGTGTGTGTGTGTGTGTGTGTGTGTGTGTGTGTGTGTGTGTGTGTGTGTGTGTGTGTGTGTGTGTGTGTGTGTGTGTGTGTGTGTGTGTGTGTGTGTGTGTGTGTGTGTGTGAGTTACAGTACAGCATGATGTGTCCCGGACCAGAACGGCAGGTTGTTTGTGTGGATGTTTTGCACACACACATAAACCAGTGTATCTGTTTATAAGAGTGAGTGTTTATGCATCCATTCCAGTCGTTATTGATGTGTAACATTTGGTCGCCCGCGTCTGATGAGAACCGCAGCTGATCTGGGTTAATGTGCTCTGCAGTGGATTGGAGATGAGAGCCTTTAAACGTCAGCTCAGGTCTCCTCTGTCTGCTCCACCTGCCCTTGGCCTCCACTCCTGAGTGCACCAGAGAAGGGCTAAATAAAAATAAAGGTCTTGTTGATGATAAGGAATTGTATATTTTTTGATGTCATGTCTTGAGACAGAATTACATGGTCGCCGGTTATGAGTCTCTTGGCTGGGCTGCAATTTGGCAGATGATTGAAGGATTTTCTGCAGAAGAAGGAACTGACAGAACATGTTCATGAATGACCGGTTATTAAAATTACCAGAAAAAAAAACATTCAGCTTTTTAATTTTTACAACAGACCTTTTCTACAGCAGACATTTAGACTTGTCAGAGCATGAAAAACAAAGGTATTACTAATAAAATGTATGATGTCTGTCCCAACAAGCCATGATATTGAGAATGAGCCAGCATTTACAATGCCAGCACACTAAACTTAATGGAATTCAGTCATATCGTTTTCAACTTTTGAGTCAGTGTGTGTGTTATCATGATAAAATGTGGTCCTTGAGACACCTGTTGCAACAGAAACTACCACAGAGGTGATTTTGAGTACTTTTCCAGGTGTTTATATCTGTGGACAGATTTGTCAGTATCACAACTGTGCAAGATACCGTCACCAAACATCACAGGTGTGATGTTGCAATCAAAATGTAGGTCAAGTTTGAAGATGGGTGTGGTTCAAGCAAGGATGCTGGAATAAGGGGGGTAGGAAGTAGGGAAGGGGCCATTGTCTGGGACGATTTGGCATCATAGCTGGTGCGATCCCATCACAAGATGGTCTCAAGTATCACCTACACCTGTGCTTTTTCCTACTGACACAACTCAAAATGTCTTCCCTGAGAAAAACCTTTGATTTAAAAAAATAAAATCTTATTTAAGCTCCTGCACATGTTACGCACACAGGTGTTTTATAATGACTTTGGCTGGTCAGAGCTCAGGTTGGTCAGTCAAAGTCTATAGCGTCTTTTGATTTAATGGCCCTCAACTTCATTGTTTTGGTTCACTCTCTCTGCTCTCACAGTGTCATTTTAACCGCAACTGGCAGATGTTTTCAATAAAAAACCAAGCTCAGAACCAAGCAACATACAGGCTAGCTGCTGACGATATTCAGTAGCTAAAAAGCCAGATACTTCCTTTAGAAGTAGGTAGCGACCAAAAACAGATCTAACATAAGAATGAATATAAGGGCAGAAACACAACTCCAAATAAATGCTCAAGTTGCTAAAGTTTGGAGAGGTTTCCTCAATCGATATATTAGTGTTGTGATACTGATTACAGCTTGTGTGCGTGCGCGTGTGCGTGTGCATGTGCTTGTGCGTCTCTGTGTGTGTGTGCGTGTGCGTGTGCGTGCGTGTGTGTGTGTGTATACTTCAGGCCTGTGTAAAATAACTTTTCCCTCTGGGATTTATAAAATATATGTCCTTCTTCAATAGCCTCAGGCAAGTTAATTTTACTTTATAAATCCAGCTACAGTATGAACATAACTCCAATGATTTGTCAGAATCAATTCAGTTGAATGAACGGTGCGATAAGGAGCCTTCCCTAATCTTTGCGTGACGAACAGTGAGATCCTGTTAAATTTGTGAATGATTTGCGTTAAGAGCGTCCATAGATGCTATCAGAGGGAGCTCTTAGATGGCTGATTGAATTGTATGAATTACTGTAGGACAATCCCGGTAAAAGAGGTTACAGTCAAATCAAGTTTTTATTTATTTATTTTTTTTTATTAAGATGTTCTCCTGAATGTCATTAGCATAGAAAACCAGCCTGGACTGCAGGCTTCACACATGGAATCCAAATCAAATCTGAAGTGCTCCGAGTGGTCTCAGAGTGGTGTGCCTTGCATCACTAACTCAGCAATAACTCCTCTGTCGTGGGTGCACTCCCATGCTGTAAACATGCTGTTTGATTTATAGTGGGGTGAGCACATAGTGGCGAGTGACTGGTCACTGAATGCTAATGTGCCAAAGTTAAACCTTGCATACAAATGTGTACCCCCCTCTCGCCTCTGCCAACACACTTCCTCGCACTATTTCTCATTCTCGTCTCCTTTTTTTTCTCTTTAGTGCCTGCTCTCCTGCTCTTGCTGTCGCTCTGACTAACTTTCCTCCTCTCTCTTGGGAGACAACATGCAGTTGACAAATTGTTGTTGGGCCGCTCTTGTGCTTTCTACAGTGGAATAGTTTCAGTGGTGAAGACAACATGCAACTAAGGAAAAGCAAGTGGCTCCAACGTTTTCCTTTGTTCTCCCTCTGCTTTCTTTCCTCCTCAGCTCCAGTAGCGTTCAGAGCCAGATATTCACATGGTGCCACAATGTTGAAGTGGAGCCACACGCCAGGAGTTCAGACTAGTTTGATAGGGAGGAGACACACAGTAAACTCAGTAAAGTTTGGGGTTAACAGAACTGCACTTGGGCTGCAATTTGTCCATAATGTGGTCTAAGGGATTGTGTGTTATTATACATCAGAGGAAACCAACATCTTTTACACTGGTAATAATGTCATTACATGTATAAAAGAACAGAGATGAGTTTCATCAGAGACAAGTGGGTTAGAGCACATCAAGCAGAACATGTTCCAAACGTCAGCTGTTTTCCTTCTAAAGGCTTAATAAGTTTCGTGTGTCATGGCTTTATTTCTGGGATTTAGTGACATACTGCAATGATTTTGTCATTTCCTTGTTGGCATGAATGTACATTATAATACCCATTCACACCCATTCACTCAAACATTGCACACTATAAGACCATTTCAATTTGTTCAAGATCAAAGGAAACAGTGGGGCCAAAATCAACCTAATGGAAGTGACATATGACAGCTCATTCCACTAGAACTTAGTGAACGATAAGTACATATCTCAGTCACAGTGGCGTTGTGCTGGGCTGCTTCTCTGCATCGTACAAACATAAGAAAAGTGATGAAGCCTCTTGGATGAGAGGTGAAACGATGACCTGGACAATTCAGAACATTTACAGGCTTACATAACAGCCGAATGAAGAAAATGTAACCTCTGCAACTTGAGAGATGGAAAATGAAGCCTGTCTTCAGCGTGAAATGACCAAATCTTATCTGACAAGTTCACGGTGCATTTTGTAAAACAAGCTGAAGACAACAGCACATCGGGCTCTCAGCGCAGTCATGTTTGCTGGCTCATGCAATGTGAGGCGAAGAGATGACAGATACCAAACAAAGGCTGAGCTTTTTAGAATACCACAATACCAAAAGCAGCATCAACATATTTTCCGTCAAATGTGATGAAATTGGATTTATATGTTGCCTATACAGTATATAAGAATGTCTGCCAGGCCCAGCGTACCGTGCATGCAGACAGTGAGACCATTTCATGTGATTGGCAAGCTAAAAAAAAAAGAATGTTTTTTTTCCCCTAAAAAACTGAGAATGTGTTTTTCAACTCAGTCTGTTGCTATTTTGGCTCATCACAGAGCTCTAACTGAATGTTACAGCAGGCTATTTTCCACCATTATAATTTCAGGTTTTCAGTGAAAAGAATGGGGTGCAGCGGATGTTGTTTGCCACTGATTGCCATTATTCCCACTGCCCAAAGCTGGCAAGCAGTCCATCTCTAGCCTAATGTTTAAAACTTAAAATCAGCTTTATGTGTATTTCTGTTGCAGATATTAGATCGTACTGTGGTGTGCTTCCAGCATACTGATGTGATAAGTGCAGTAGTCCATTATTGTTAATCAGGACTGTATCAGCGACATGCAGTACCATTGTAAACGAGAGAGCATTTAAAAGTGCACAGTCCATATACAGACTCCATCATCGCCAAAGCCTGAGAGATAATAGGCAGAGAAAAATTGTTCCAACTCCCATATGAAATTACAGAGAGGGCTCTGATACTGCAGCTCTGCAGCCTCATATCACAAATAACGACCATGAGTGAAATTCCTCCACACGCATAATGATGTCTTTTGTCCTCGTTGCGCTTCGGGCGCCATGATATTTTCAAACTGTTTATATCGTCAACTAGGATTACACAGACTCTTTGCCTTGCAATTCCACCACACTCCCCTGTGATATGGGATACAGTGTCACCGAGGCTCTAATGGGCCCTTTAATCTGCACATCCTTTCAACAGGGCAGCCAGGCGCAGCAGACATGGGTGGGGACAGATGTGGAGGATGTTGAGGAAAATATTTTGACTGGTGATAAACAGTGGCTTGATAATGTTTGAACATTTTTCTGCAACATTTCAATTTTGAAGGAGGTTGTGTTGTGAAGGTCTACGTGTTTGTTTGAGTTTGTTTTTGTCCTGGACATCTGGAAGTGATTCAAGGAAGAATTTTAACTTCTTTATGTACTGAGCATCTTTTTTCACTTTGTTTAATTCAATATGAAGTTTTAATGCATACAATAAAGTGTGAAATTTCTACACACATAAACCTCACCCTAAACCTCTCTTTTAGAGGTTACACGCCATGCAAACAATATTAAAATGCAGCCTGAATGCAAATAACTTGACATTTTGACTTGCCTAAGTGAATTGCTCTCTGAGGTTACATTGGGGGAATTTCCCACAGGGAATTTCCCTGCCACTCAGAAGGACCCAACCTTCCCTCTTCAACTGTCCTGTGGATTATACTTTTTTATAAACCCCTCAGAAGATTCTGACCTTACATTCAGCATCTTATAGACATAAAGGCACAGATGGGACACTGTCTCTAACATTTTTTAACAGATCCTTATCAGGTCAAAACTGTATCTGTTGATCAATGGGAGTCGCAGTTATTTGAGTTTGCAGCACCCTTTCTGTATTATCATTCACTTCTGTAGCAATGCACCTGCCCCTCAACACATTCACTTAAGAATGCAGAAGGACAGCTTTTATGACTATATATATATATATATTTCCCACATTTCTCCTTAACTGGAAGCCATGCAAACTGACCTTACTGACCATGTTTCATAGAGGAAACTGATTGAGTTGGACTGCATAATTTCCAACACATCCATCCTTAGATATTGTGTGTTAAAAGTGAACTCTGATGATGATTTAGAAAAAGGTGACAGGATAGAAGCTTAGCATTGCATATCTATGGCACTGTGTACATGAAAATAGCCACAAAGTTGTTTTTGGGTGTTGTTTGTGTTGTCTTAAAACTTTAACCCATTACATGAAAGGTTTTTGAAAATTTTGTTTGCCTAAAAATGTGTTGTTTAGCATTCAGTTGTACTAAAAGACATTCAGGAAGTAACTATTTATTTTTTGTGGTAAGTACATTTGTTTGATCTATTATTCACAAGACAAAATTAGCATCCCAATTAATATCACCGTTGCCAAGAATTATGGATGCACCTTGCTAACCAAGCTTGACAGCTAGCATTAGCGTTAGTTGATAACTTAGCTCCACCTTCTCGTCCAAATATGGGAAAGTTTGGCTACCCACCCCTCCCCCCCCCCCCCCCCCCCCCACAAAAAAACAAAAAAACAAGATGGCGATGGCCAAAATGTCATCTCAAGGTTTCAAACCAGTGGGTAATGTCACGGTGGCTATGCCCCCGTCTTTTACATTCTATGGATTCTTGCTGGCTTTTACTTTCCTGGACAGTCATCTCATCACTGCTTCTTCCAGCTCTTGGTTAGCAGTGATTGTTGTCCTGGGCTTGCCACTCGTTCTGTAAGTGTGTGTGTGTCTGAGCCTCATGCTCTAAACTCTGGTCATTTTCACTCTCAGCATGCAATAAAGCCACAAGAGCCAAGCTGAAAGAAGTCATTCCAGCTGGGTTCCCTTTTTTACTGGAAAGAAGAGCGAGAATGAAATTTTCTACAGTGAAACGAAACACATGCTATTTTAGAAATATTTGGCAGCTCAGAAATCAGGACAGTAGACCTTGCCTTAGGCTATGTCAATATGTGTGCAGTATGCTGCTTTGCTTGCCTAAAATTAACCAACTCAAACGCATTTGTTTTGGACTATGACTAGTTGCTTTGAAACCATGAATGAATGTGATTGTCTTGCCATGTAATAATATGACACAGAAACTTTTTATGCTTTTGGAGCAGGTAACTAATGTGTTAAAGATGTTGAAGAAGACCTGTAGCAGCCAGTTTGTCAAGTGCATTTCTTCTTCAGTAGGACTGATTTTCCACTCTCTTTGTGCAACAAGTTCTCCTCTTTTTCCATAAAGACTCCTTTTTTGGTATCAGCAAAAATTGTCAAGTGCATTTCTTCCAATATTAAGAACTTTTCCTTTGTTGCTGTATCTTGAGGCAGTAATGGAGTTTGTTTTTTTACTGCCAGACGCACAAGGACAGTGTTGCCATTGTATATGTGCATGCTTTGCGTGAGTATCCGAAAGTGGGAGAGCACACACCATTGCAATCAACAGGATGTGACAATGCAATGCCCCAAATGGCCCTCTTTCTCTCTCTCTTTCTCGGCTTTAAACCAACATGTGAACATCTTGAAACGCTTAATCTCATCAAGGCTTCTTTTTTATTCTCTTCATGCAGCCGCTCTTCTTTAGAAGTGGTGGGCTGGCTGGACTGAACACACTCCACCCATATGTGGCATCCGAAAAAGTGTGGACCGAGGTTTGCGAGAAACCAATTAGCCTCTGGCTAAATCCTTTTGATGATAGGGACCAGGGCCTTGTCCACACGGTATAGGAACAGCGCATATAAGATTTTCTTGAATCAAGAAAAACAGCACCTCCAGTAGGAGAGACTGAGAGAGGAAAAACAGACTGAATGCAGGTGTACAGTATTATTTAGTTCAGATTAATTAGGACTGCAGGGAAGAAGTACTCCACAGTGACACAGTAAAATTCACACCAAAAAACTGAAGTGAGGCTGTGGAATAGGGATGATTTATTTCTCTCTGGATTCATAATCACTGCCAGAAGTGTTTCTCTACCTCCCAGTGTCCCAGAGAAGAGCTTAGGGACAGGCAATCAAGAGGAGTCCCAGGCCATGAAGCAAAACTGGAGACAGCAGCAGCAGCAGCAGCAGCAGCAGCAGCAGCACTGAGGTCACAGATCTCTCTCCCATCCCACACACTCGCATTACAAAGCCACTGTTCATCCATAAATCTCCAACATCCAGCCATCTGGAGCCCATCTTCACACTCTGACACATATACCCCTCTCACAGGCATTGACCTCACTCATAAGAGCCCAAGCATGATATCACTGTGGATTATCTCATTGTACAAACATAGGCTGATCTGTGCACACCTTGACTTTGGATATTATAGTAGTATAGTAGTACAATTCGTACTGTACATGCATGCAAAAGCACTACAGACATTGAACCAGAGGGGCGGGGTCACGCAGTAGATGGTGAGAGGAAAGTTCTGCAATGCCAAGCATCACATTTCTACGCTTCAAAGAAGAGGTTGACTCCAGTTCGACTCTGGCTGTTGTGTTGGAGTTACTCCCAGCTTGGAGTGCGTCAGGCAGGTATTCGTTTACCTCCTTTTCAAAGTCTCCTTCTAGAGAGCTACAATTCATTTTAAAGGTTCACAGTTCAATGTTTCATATTTTCAAGAACAGCAAACAGGTGCTGCTCCTGGCAGGGCACCAACGCAGAACACATGTCGAAATGTTAGACTGTTGCTCAAAATAAAAGCCTCTGAGCAGTCATATAAATAACACAACTATCTAAGGTGGGAGCTCTTGTGAAAGCAGACCTCTGTTAACATCACAAGGTGCCCACAGGGTAACAAATGGATTTGGGGATGCTGGAGCTGGCATCAGAAAGGTGGTTCATGGTGTTTTTTGCTGTGCTTAGGGATGGACAAAAGATTCCATGTGCACTTTCATTTGGCCTCTTCAGTCTTAGGTATTTGAAATACAAGTAAACATTAAAAGTCACCAACTGAGCAAATGGAGAAACTGTGTAGCTTTTCTACGAAATTGTAAAAATTAACACACTTAGGGTTTAAATGTACAATTAAATAATTACAGTGAAAAATAGGAATCATAGGAATCACAAACACAGCAATGTTCTTAATATGAAACTTTGTTATACAGAATTTAGTCATGGCATATAGCCAATTTTGAGTAGTTTAATGAATGGTAACCTACATTTCTAAGGGGAAGTTAACTCTAATTAAAAAAATAAAAAATAATTCTCAACAGTTTTCATTGTAATGAATCAAACTTCAGGTAGATTAACTTTACCCTCTGATTGATTCACAGCTCTCTCTTCCGCTCTGTCTTTTGCTTTCTGGCTTCTATTCTATCAGCTGATGAGCATTCACTTTAAGTTAAACCAACCAGATTTTTACACAGCCTCCCTAGGCAATCATGTCTTTCTTCTCAAACTTTAAAAAGTATGTTTTCCTCTGTCTGCTTTGCATACAAACCAATATGACCCTCATCCACCCCATTCAGCTCTCTCAGTTCTCATTACTTCAGTGTCAAAGGTTCCTTCTCCCTTCTTCCTCATTAGAAGTCCTGCTTCACATACCATCATCCAGATCTTCAGTCGAATCTCTTCACCACCACCCTCAACACCAGTGTCTCTAGACCCAACAATGACTCTTCAAATTTCTAACTCTATAGTGCATCATGTATTAAATGTATTTGTTCCCTCTTAATAAAGTGTCTCCTGATTGAACAGCAAGGATGGTGGATAACAGGAAGTCCTATTTGTAATGATGGATGAATTGACGCTTTTAAAAGACAAAAAAGAAAGACACACACACGGACAAAGTGACAATGACAGCATGTTAATGTTGTTTATTAAAAGCAAGCAATAGCTCATGTGACACATTTGATATAAAAGTGCACATTTTCTCCTTTATGTGTACAGTGTTATAATCATTAGAGAGCTATTGATCAATGAGACCCAGTTGATAATGACTAAACACTGATGTAAATTAATGTAAATGATATGCTAATGCTTGACTCCTGAAGTGAGCTGTGGTCTCATCTGCATTTGGAACAAAACCATCAGGATTCAGAACTTCAGGTACAGGGTTGTATCTCACAGACAGAACAGACACTGTGACATTTAAAGGACATGCAAAGATGAATGTGTTCTCTGCAGTAATTAAGCCTTTACAATGGGTTCTGTACTTAATGTAAATGTTATACTGACTGATGCATTTACCTAGCCATTATGTCTGTGTTTGTATGTGAGTGTTTGGGAGTGTTGACATATCAAATGGCACCAAGCAATTCTGGAAAAAGCTTGGCTACCCAACTCTTCTTTTATACACCTCTGAGCCAGTTTAAAAATAGGTTCGACTATGTCAAGTTTCGTTCTGATCCATTCTACATCAAGTTTTCTACAATCTAGCTTTAACTTGGACAACATTTCTGCCTTATTTTAGGAAACAATATATATTTTACCTCTTCAGGCATTGAATTATTGGACAGATACTCATTTAAGTATACAGTGTAATTCCTCTAGTTGTATCTCATCAGTACAATTCATGGATATGGATATCTGTGGTTAATTGCATCTGAGACTACTATATCTATTGTCATGGAGACAGTTACTGCTGAAACTAGACTCGGCTGCTGGAGGCTGGACATGTGGAAAGAGATACTACAGAGATATGTGGAAAAACAGCTAAAATCAAAACACATCTGTAACTGTGTTTGAAAAATTTTCTGCACTGTACAAAGAAATCCCTTTCTGTCAGGCTTTATTGCTGCAACAGGGAGATCTAGTAGTAGTACTGTCACATAATATTCAAGCCTTAAAGGGATGAAGTCAACATACATACAACATACAGACAACCTACTGTTCAAGGCCCCAGTCTTGAAGAAGAGGATCATTTGACATGCAAACAATGCTGCAGACTAAGGAGGGACTTTAAATCAGAGGCCATGTGGGAGCCATCACCTCTCCCTGGCATTGCATCATGTCAATAACTCACCACTCATACTCCCACACAGCAATATACTGTCTTTCTATAGGAGAACATAAGATAATTTATGAACTTGAATATCCAAGAGGAGGCTTAGATTTTCTCCCAGCAGGTTTGGAAACCTCAAGGCCCCAGTTGTGACTGTTTATGGAGCAATTATGTGGCAAAGTAAATTCCCTTTGTGTCAGAGGCACTGTCAACTCGTGCCCACCAGAGCAGAGTTGCGTGTGATGTCTTCTCTTCCCCTATGATTTTGGATGTAGTCAAGAAAAGTGTACTATATTGTATCACATATGCAGAAAACTGGCAGGTGGCTGTTTTGACTTGTCACAACCATGAACCATAAATATAACTTGTCAATATGAATATTTAACCTTATTGGATTATAAAGGGTTGAAACAACGATTGATGAATCGTGTACCTAAATATCACTTATAAGATGAAAAAAAAACGTATTAAAGAAGGGTTGATTTGTTGCAGCTTAGCCATCTTTACTGCATTACAGGAAATTCCACAGTAAAATTCTTCGAGACCATCAGCCATCCAAATGAAGGATATATACATATTGAGTAATATCTGACCTAGCCTGCAGAAATACAGTCTGGTCCAAATGTACCTGTACCTAGATAAGAAACAATAAAGGCCATGATGGTTATGTTGATCCACATGAAAGCGGGTTTAAAGACTGATCACTGTGAGCGACATATGGGAATATAACATGAAATGTTTTAGTAAGGTTTACAGCTGGAAGTTTTTTGGTGGGTTCCCAGGATGTTCTTCTTAAAGATAGCATTCTAGGGTGAAACATTCTAGCTCTATTAACACACATTACAGCAACATTGCATGAAAAAATGTTCAGTCATATCAGGCCTCAATAACATCCTGGAAATCTTTTCATGTATCCTCAGTGTCCTGAATTATAATAATAACCTGGTTATAGGTCACATCTCGGGTCTGGATCCACACACTGCCTCACTACCTCTTCCTCTCCTTACAGTTTTCATGCATTGGTTCTGTGTCAATGACCGTGCTGTTGCTTTGGCTTGTTCAACAGCATGTTGGTGTTCAAGGTTGCTGTCTGTTATAATGTAAAATGTTGGCAGCATTTATTATGAGGTCATTAGTGTACAGTAGGACATATCTGTATCTGTGATCAAGGCTCCCAGTATGGCTATGTTTAACTGTAGACAGAAATAAAATCAATGAATCATAGGAGAAAAAATAAACAATGCTGTTTTCTCCCTTTAAAATCCTCATTCAGCCTACTTGAAAATTAGTTTTGTCCAGTACATTTTTAATACAAGTCATTCTGATGAAAATAGTTTAGCTTTGTCTGGAGCAATTGTTGACACACAGACAGTTCGTAGAAGTAGATTGAGCGACTGAAACACTTCAACGTTTACCCGCCACTCACAGCGGTTTTAATATCCATTCCCTGTAAGCGTCCACAGCTACGCTAGCTTTGTGAGTCCTTTGAGCTGTCAGCATGTTAACACACGCACATGTCTTTGCTAACATGCTGATCTTTAGCAGGTGTATTGTTTACCATAAGCTCACATTTGCTAATTAGCATTAAAAATAAAGTACAGTTGAGGCAAATGCGAAAGTCTCTATTTTAGCAGATATATACAATTCTTTTGTTTGGACGAAATTACAATTTTGACCCGGCATGAATGCCTTACGCAAATTTCGTTACAGTCCATCTAATAGGTGCCAAGCTATTTCACTCAAAACCTCAAAAGTGAGCCTAATGGTGGCAGTAGAGGTAAAGTCAGGGGATCACTAAAGTCATCAAGATTTATTCTTTGGGGACCCATTAATGCCGGAACCTAATTTAGGGCCAATCTATCAAGTAAATGTTGAGATATTTCACAGGAAAGGTAAAAACCAATGATCATGGAATAGAGAAACAAGTTTAAAATTGCAACAGCTACTTGCAGATTTCGTTCACCTGCAACAAAGTTTATAGGTGACTAGAGGAATAAAGACTTGAATGCACACACGCAATGATAAAGAATGAATTCCAGAGATCAATCCGTCCCATCCGCTGAACTGAAATTTATTGGACAATAACACGCTGATGTTAATAGGGTACATTAAATAACTCTAAGATATAAAAGAAAAAATAGCTGTTCCTTTCCCTGGGAATACAATATCTCAGAACCACTGATGCAGATAATCATGTATCCTCTGTGGGAAACATAAACCTCATGACATAAATAATAATAACACAACCCAGATCCCCAGTTTCATTAGACACATTTTTGACAACAGCCACCAAACCCTGCTGGAAAAGTATGTTTTAATAATCACTCTGTGAATCAGAGAAAAACATCTGGTAGAGTACTGCCGGAGCCCTACACCATCCTCTGCTAAACAAGCTGAATTAGACAAAATCATCTACAGTATGTAGCTCATGTGTTTCTGATTTGATTTGCTTGGATGCACAGACAAGTTGTCTCGTGCTCTCTAATTAGAATTTATCTTCCAGATTGAAAAAGACTGCTACTTTTGTCATTACGTCTGTTTATGCCATGCAAAAGGCCAGTATATCAGTTTAATTAATGATCGGCAGTGTAATAACCTCCCACAAATACTGTCTCAATACTATTTGCACCAGATTTTCCCCATACACAACAGCTTAAGTCCTCAGGAGTTGAGGACCTGTTTTCTTCCCTCACTCATTTGACAAGTGGATTATAATGTGCTTCCACATCCCTCTCCCACAGCTTCCCACATTAACCGGAATACATTGGCGTGGGCTTACCTGAACGACCGGAGGCCATAGTGACTTTGAGTCAGCAAAGTGATTTGTAATTTCCACCTGTAACTGCGAGGTCTGACATCGCTAGACCAAATTGCAAATGTGAGTTAGTCTGGAAGTGGCGCAAGTTAGAATCTAAGGCCCCGACCATGGCTTTGAAATGTCAGTGGCCTAATAGTGTATATTTAAACATGAGGCAAAGTTTTCACATGAATGTAAAGACATGAATAGACCCAAATTCACGCTGGATGATGCAAATATGTGAAATTCGTGTGACACTGTGTAGCGAAAGCCTTTCAGTATTGAAATTATCCTGCATAGCAGGATCGAACTCTATTCAGAGAACAGTATTCTAAGAGTTGATTGCTTGTCGTCTTCCGGACAGACCTGACAAAGCATGAATACAGACTTTTCGGCATTGTGATGTAGTAATTTTCTGCATCCTTTTGATCTGTTTATTGCAGTTAAACACATCAAAATCTGTTTATATTGGGTTCATACTGCTGTAGTAAACTAGATTACTTTAGCTGACGTGTGAGTGATTTTTTTTTTTTGACACACTGATTGTGAAACTGCCTCAGTAGAAGCTGAGAGAATGCCTGGCGGCAATGATATAGTATCTGGATAAAGACGTGAAATTCACTGAGCTGATGTGAGGGACCACACCATTTGGTTTTCCACAACTGTGTATTGATAAACTACTGAAGTATCAGAAAGATTTGCAATTGCATCTTTTTTTGGAGTCCTGCCCTTTTGCCAGTTTTGTCTTAGAGCTACAATATTCTCAAAACTACATAGCCGACCTAATGTGTGTATGTCATGTAGTGCTTAACAAATGATAATGAATGAAATGAAAAGAAATAATAAAACAATCGACCTGCTGAAATTAAAATAAAAGTGAGGTTGCCCTAAGACTGATCCAAAGGACTGAGATCGGGGCCAATGACAATCCAAGCATTTCTTTGATGGATAGGTGTCTGCTTTAAAGCCAGATATTTGCTGTCATAAACACTGCACTCCTTTAATACACTGAAAAAGCATTCTAAGAGAATGATGCATAGCGCAAAATAATAGAAACTGCTGCCAGCAGTTTCAACTTACTATACGACAGTGTGCATCAGTGAGCTGTACGAGCAGAGCTGCTTTCCAAATCAGGAGCAATTGTTTTGAGGAGCCTTAACTTGACAGTGACATTTTTTGGGGGTGAACCACATGTTTTAAGTGCTGTTATCCATCGAAAGAGGATGTCAGTGTTGATCTGTTGTGGCAGGAAGGTCTGGATGGGATATAGACAAATCCCTTTCAACCTCAGCATGAAAAAATATGTACCGAAGATTTCAACCACCAACAACATGTGAGTAATCGCATCACTTCATCATTTAACTCTGTGCTAGAGCATCAGTGCATCAAATGTTGGAACTGGATCTCCGTCCTCCAGGGGATTAATGCTCTCATCTTCTCTATCTCTGTCTCTCTCCATCGCTCCTTCTCTCTCTGTCTGTCTGTCTGCTTCTCTGTCTGTTTGTGTGAATGATGTGCTTCTCCTCTTCTGTGTTTGTTTGGCCTGTCCTCTTTCCAGGTTACATGGTGGTGAGGAAGTCTTGTGGCTCAGGCTCCAGCTGTTTGGGAACATCTGTAAGATGCTTCATATCCTGCTGGATCCATCGTTGTCATAAATGTTCACATTCTCTGTGTCATTTTGTCATATAGATTGTCTGTACTGTCATTTTATTTTAATTGGTCTATTCTGTACACACGGCATCTGTTGCTCGTCTGTCTGTCCTGGGAGAGGGATCCCTCATCAGTTGCTCTTCCTGAGCTTTCTTCTAATTCTTCCTGATTAAAGGGTTTTTACTGGGGTATTTTTCCTCATCCGAAGCGAGGTTTGAAAATGACAGAGGGTGTCGCTGTACAGATTGTTAAGCCCCATGAGGCAAATTTTGGGTTTTATAAATAAAATGAATTTCACTCGATCATTTATTCACAATTGTGAGCAGTTAGTGTGTTAAACTTATAACTCAAAAGATTTCTAAGAAATCAAACTTCCTTCGTCTTGGAGAATGTCTTTCCAAGAAAAACTGTTTTTTTTACTGTATGTTCAGCTGACAAAGCCCTCGGCCCTAAAAATGATAACGATAGCAAAAAAAAGAAGGAAAAGGAGGGTTTTTCCATGAAGAAGGCTTAAAAAAAGCTTATTTTGAAAAGCTTTTCTTCAAAGTGCCTTTAGAATATGATCATCTGAAGTGGTTTAGTAATGTTTTAAAATGGAAAAATTACCCAGTACAGCTCATATTACAAAATACCAATATCGTTTCCCGTTCGTTCGAAATTGCATGAATAAGCTACTATAAATTATAATTAAATCTTTATATGCATATACTGTATAAATAAAGGACCCCCTCGAAAATTACATGATTCATCTCAAGTGGCCATCCTGAATAAATTAATTCTAAAATTCTGAAAACAAAAGTCATGCATACATTTTTATAATCGATTGACGGTTTTATTTAATATATCCTTTATTACCCTCCTTAAAACTTGATTCCTCAGTAGGTATGTTACAGCTAGCGGTGCTGCAGTGACTTCCTGCTTTCACAATTGATTGTTTTTGATTGGACAGCATTACATTTGTCTCATAGACATCAATTTACACATTACTAAGTTTCTAACTACTCATCATTCCCTCATCTTCAACCGCTTATCCGGGGTCGGGTCGCAGGGGCAAATACATTTCTTAGGTTTTAATGGTGCAACTCAATTTAATTTTTTTAGTAGCTAGAGCTCAGGAATAAAAAAACAAAGGCAATACCAAGACACTATCTTACAATACAAAACAATTAATACAAATCCAAATGTTTTCTTTATATCAAAACTCACTGTAGGAAATTATTTTCGCAGCCATTCACACATTATTTGGTGAAATAATAAAATCCGTTAGGAGGCTGTGTACTGTGTGTCTGACAAACAGATCAGAGCTCGGATGATTGCATATGCAGAGAGAAAGCAATGACTCATAATCAGTAGCCCCCTCACTCATTAGCAGTATGTGCAATACATCAGAAGCAGAACTGTGTATACATTTAATCCAGCTCAAATGGTGCAATTTCCTGTGTTTAGGAGAATTTAATTTCACCCTAAACCTTTGAAAAATAACAGCCTTTGGGGTTTATATTGTTTCTAATGTTTCTTCTCTTTTTCCTATACAGCTTCCTATAAAGGCCTTTTTCAAAGTCCAGCTAAAGGAACAGAAAAGCTTCCAAACACACAAGATAGACTATTTTCTACAGAGCGTCCAGGAAACCATCTTTTATTTTTTTCCCTTGTGAGGGAAAAAATAAAAGCCTTTAGCCTGACTGTTCTGGGTATTGTGAAGATCCATTGTGAGGCCTAAAACACTGTATCCATGTGCATTATTTAAAAAGCAAAGACATGATTTACCTTTTCACCCCATGTGTCTGTTTGTCTAAGAGTTCAGCAGATGAGCTTCTCGCAAGCCAAGTTTTATTTTACTACACACCCAGATGTAACACATTTCAACCACTCTCATCATTTATCGCGGTGTTTATACGTAACAGTCCCCTTATCATAAACTTTGGCCATAAAACATAAAGAAACTGTTCACATGTGATCCATTATTACACTGGACCTTCCCTATTAGTTCTGAACAGATGACAGATAACGGAAACTTGAAAAGAATACATATCAATTTTCCCTTTGCTTTGATACTGGTGCATTCCACCCTCAACACTGCAGCAGGACATTTGAAAATAAAACATTGAAATATGCTTACTTACATCTTCAAAGTCAGAGCATAATAAATATGCTATTAGAAAATGCATGCTTTTCACAAAAACAGGAATTCAATACATAAAAAGAAAGATTACTCATTCTAATATATGTTTTAAATCTAATATACAGTATAATAAAATAATAATAATTATTATTATAATAATTATCATAATAATAATAATAATAATAATAATAATAATAATAATATGCACATTTAATTGAGGATTGTTTTTCTTTGAGCTAGCAAAGCACTGGTTGCAAAGTAGTAAAGTATAAGTATTAGTAACGTGAAAACGCAGCATTTCTCAAAGTTAAATACATTCTAAGGATCTTGGTTTATCAGACAGTGTATTGATTAAACAGTAGTAGGCAGCCGTCCCTCAGTGCTGACGATTGAGTCAGTTTTTGTTGCAGTGGCTACCATGGCCCTGTAGACAAATGGAGAGGGGCCTGGTACAGGAGTGTTGGTTCATCTTCTGTCTCTTCTCCTACATTAATGATACTGTATGTGCCTCCCCTCAGCGCTGTGAGTTCCTGCAGCAACAGTCTGCCTCTAAACACAGTGGATATTTGCGGCTTCCTCACAATTGTTGGAGTTGATGCCTGCCTGCTTTATGTCGAATTTGTAGACATCCTTGAAGTAAAGGAATGGGCGACCAGCCTGTCAATAGCTCACTGTACAGGATGGCTTTGGGAAGTTGCCTGGGGTTCATACTGCCAACTTGGCCAAGCCAACTGTGCTTCTCCACAGCTTGGCAAACATGCTGGTGGTGGAGTGAGCATGTTCCAGGATTTCCAAGTACTTTCTTCTGCCACTTGATGCCCTGGTGGAAACAGTTTTCTTTTCTGGTAGAAGGGTCCAGGTCTTACTGTTGATGACGCCGGTTTGGTAGACCTGGAGTTTTGCGCACACTGTTCTTGTTGGATCATACTCTCCTTGACCGCTTGGCCATCACTGCAGTGGCCCTCACAAGACGACTTCTCAGTTCAGCATCCAATGTGTGACTGTAGACCTGAGGTGTTAGTGTTAAAACAGAAAAAGTCTTGTTGTCAATGGAAATGGAGGGTGGTGTTTTTATTTCCTGGCACATAACTTTGGTCTTCTTAATGCTAATGGTGTGGGCAAACTCCTTGCAAAACAGAAGGATAATTAGCACATATGTAACTTAAGACAGGTGCGTAGGAAAGTCCGAAAAAGTTGAATTCCCGCACACTGTCTTACTTGCAAAAATAGTTCAATGTTTCATTGCTAGATCTTCAATCAAACAAACCAAGGGCGAAGTCCTTACAAGCATGTGAGAGCTTTTCCATCAGCCTCTGGAGCCCTGATGCAGTGCATGATGCTATTGTTGGATGATTTGCAAATAGCATAACCCTTGGACCGCAAGGTGGCAAGGCAATCAGCTCTGGTGTGCAGGTATAGATGTCTTCAGTAAATTAGCCAAATGTAAATGGCAGCAAGAGAGAGAAAGCAATTCCGAAGAGGGTTGGTGCAAAACCGCAGCCCCTGCTTCACTCTGCTATGGTATGGAAAGGTCTCTGAAGTTTCTCCTCCATAGAAGACTGAGCCCTGCATGTTGTCATGGTTTATCAGACAGTATATTGGTAACACCTGTCGTTCAAGTTCTAATGAGCATTTACCCAATATTTTCTTATTTCTACATTCTGAGTAACAAATAAACCCAATTACATTCTTACTTAAACATATTCAAATTGAATTATTTGCACGTTGATCAGATATTGTCAGTATTCCTTTTCTGCTCATGGATTCATGTTACAACATTTGCATTTCTAAAGAAAAACATTTTCTAATCTCTGTGTCTGGAGCAGGAATTGTATACACATTTACAGTCTGTCATAACAAAGTACATTCAGACTTAAAATGATCTACTCGGATGGTAATGACAACCTGGAGTAAGACAACAACTGCTTGTCATATGTAGGGTGAACCCACACAAGCTTCACAGCAAACCAAAACATACTCCTCTCGGGGGACTTCATGAAAAGCCACATGGTCTTAGTATTACCATCTGGCTTCAAACTGACAGAGGTTTTGCTTTCAGTGACTGACATCTTAAAGCCCCCACAACTTTTTTGATAAGCAGGCCATGCATGTTGCTGCAACACAATATCCCACTTTGGTAAGAAATTATTCAGAAAAATGTAGTGAGTATGTTCCCGAAAGAAGGTTTAATGAGCCTATTAAAGCTGTGAAGAGTCTTTTTTAACATTCTCCTTTATTCAAAGCTCCTGCTAACCAAAGTTAGGCCTTTAATTATATATCTGTAAGGTCTGGTCTGGTTGGCATGGCAAAAATCTTTAGATTGATTTTGACACTTGAACCAGTGTTGCTAAGCATCTCTACTAAGAACAAATGGGTTCTTCTGTTGTGTTTGATGTCTGGCTTCCAAATATACTTTCAATCATCATGGCAAGAGCATGCAAAACAAAAAAAACTAAAAAAACATGAACATGTTCAGGTCAGTTTCCCCCGTACCATGATATCTACAATAATGTTTTCAATCTGGCACTTCCTCAGAACTTGTCATGGCAATAAATACGCTAGAAGATATTTGTACTTTTATTTACTTTGATGCAGAATCGAATTGAATGTTGGTTGTCCTGAAAATGCAACATCCTCAGGCGAATCATTAGTTTCAATTTTGAACTATATGCTAATGTTCTTTCAGATCATTGACCCATGTGCACAACTCATCACATCTCAGAAAAAAACTGTTTAGAGGACATCTCGGGCCTATCAAACCACAATAAGCCTGGCACCAATGTTTGTGCTGCAGAACAAAAGAACTGCTCATTAAACAATA
This sequence comes from Echiichthys vipera, assembly GCF_963691815.1. Taxonomy (NCBI): domain Eukaryota; kingdom Metazoa; phylum Chordata; class Actinopteri; order Perciformes; family Trachinidae; genus Echiichthys; species Echiichthys vipera. The sequence goes on from NC_139832.1 coordinate 20,471,239, forward strand.
ATGTAAACATTAAGGAATGTCTTTATTAGTCCCCACCGACCTGATTTGGCGTCCCTGCTGTTGTGATCCCATTGCAAGATGGTCTCTAGTCTTTGTTGTTGTTGTTGTTGATTGCATTATATTAGTGCAACTATGTTTATTCTGCATCCTCATCTAGCTAACCCCTCTTCATCCAGAACGAAACAGAGATTGCAGAATAAGGCCAAGCCTTTTCATGCAGGTACAGTCCGAGAATTTATCGACCATGTGGTGCACAGATACATATACTTCATCATATGCTGCATAACAGGAGGTTTGATTCATGGCTTATCTTTTTTTTCTGACAGCGGTCTTTGCTTTTCAAAAGCAAAACAATAAAAACTGGAAACATATGGAGAGATGGAACAAAACCAAAATGACCTGCTGCGCTCTCAAGTTCAGCCACAAAAGAGCATTTGTTTTCAAATGCCTTCTTAATTTATATATTGAATCAGTGTGTTCAGTGTATGATTGAGGTGAGGAGAATGTGGTGATCTTCAGTTGAAGGCGTAGTGGTCTTAAAAGGGATGATGGAGGAATTTGTTTTAAAAGGTCAAAAGATAGTTTTTATTAGCGATACTGTATATTTTGTCCCATTGGGGAATTAAGTTGTGCAAAGATAGGGAAAACAACTTTCAATTTGTAAGTGCCCGAGGCAAAGTGTGGAAATGTCCACACTCTCTCTACAATCACTATAGCTCGTGTGACAGTATATTAGCTTTCAAAAGTCAATGACCTAAATTATATTCTATTTATCCTTGAAAGCAGGAAACAACAATCTGTAATCCAAGTACTTTAGCCGGATAGTGTGTTGAAATATTGAAGAAAAATGAAGAAATGGCATTTAATTCATGCAATAGGTTTCCTTAATTGTAATGTTTCTGGAGGTTAGTGTAATGACAACAAATGACACAAACGACAAAAAAAGGTCTTAAAAGTAAGAAATACTGATGAAAAGTGGAATAATCTAATCCTATGAGGAGATATTTTTTTAATATGTACCTCTAGGAAAGGATGAATGATGCTAATCAGAGATTTTGAACAATGTGCACAAAATGTATGATTTATTTTTTAAACAAAGCTAATGAAAACAGGAAATACTGTATATCTCAATAACGAGACACACCATGTTTATTTTTCTATTGTTTATAGGTGTTTATGGGACCTTTTGCTGGCTGTTGAAGGGAAGAAAAAAAGAAAGAGTTAGACAATAACAATAACATTATGCAATAGAATGAAATAGTCCAGAGCAGAATGGACTAATGGAAATGTACAACAAATATTCACCAACATCCCATTAAACTACAGGCATCTGCAAATCTGGACTTGCCAGGGAGGATTCAGATTTTTGTTCTGTTTCTATTTTTTTCCGTCAGATTCCATTGAAATAGAAGATTCCTGCTGACCGAGGTCAAAACAGACTACTCCACCATCAGATTATCATTCCTCACAGTTTATATCCTCACAGCATTTGCACTTCCTCTGCCAGAACTAGAGCTTATTTAAAACCAGTTCCAAAGTGGTCCCTGTACTAGCAACACTCAAAAATGATTAATATACTGAGAGGGGCCAGCACAACTCTGCCATTAACAAAACTTAAGGAGAAGAAACTGAAGTCAAGAACATGTCATCCACCATGAATAAAAAATTACTTCATTTCAGGTGATTACTTGGAAGGGTGTGGGCTCTGCATAGCTGGACATATTTCTCCCTCTGACATTTATTACATTCATTCCAATTGTTTTATTTCAAGGACAGATGTACAGTTTGTTTAGAATATGTAATTTGATATGTTGAACCAGTGTGAGTAAAGGAATGTAGTAAGTTTCAAAAGGTGACATTTAAGCATGGAAAATCATAAACTTCAAATTATAAACAAGGGCTTTGTGTTATACAGTTATACATCAACTTTATTATTTTAATGTAGTAATTTCTGGACACAATTACCAGCTACATCATCATGCCACATGGATATATTAAAGTTAAATGGGGTTTTATAGCTGGATCTTATATTGAGTCCAGACTATTAGTTGATTAATTTACAAATGTAATCAGGGTGTCACCAGAAATTACATTAAATTATTTATACATAGTTTAGCACTAAAGTCTTATAGAGAATCTAATATCTGTTATTTTTCTATGGCCTGTAGGGTTGCATTAGATTCTCTTCACATTACACTCTGTAATGGAGGAAAACAATCCTTGTAATTTTTGAACTAAGAAAGTCTAAAAGGCTCATTACTGGAAAAATGGGTGTATTTCTTTTGATATTACATCATGGTCTTTATTATTGTTTTGAGAATGGCTCGGTAATTGTGCACAGAACGCCTCTTTTTCTTGCATTTCCCTGTAGAATGGGTTCACATTCATGACTCACACTACACTGTTTCAAGTTGACTTTCCCATGAGCGAACTGTAAGTAAGCAGAAACTTGTGTAAAAACTTGCAGCTCTCTGATCCGTGCGGATGTCTACACGGTAATCTATTCAAATAATCCATAACAAGTACCAGGATACTTTGCACGCAGTCTATTCATAGGAACATCTGCAACAGCTCCAGGATGTGGGCTAGAGAAAGGCACTATAGTTAGATTTATTTCAGGGCAGACTTGAATTGCAGCTAAGTGGCTTGGGTTTGAGATAGAGAGTTGTGACAGCTCCAATTTCACTTCACACTTTGACAGGCGTAAAACACATCAAACATTCAGCTTTACTTGGACTCTGGATTTGTTTACCTAGATCCATATCGTTCACCATATATCCTTTTTGGCTTTGAATACAATACTCTGAGACAGTCCAGACCTCTGAGGCTGAAAGGTCAAACCATGCAAGTGTTATGTTTTGAAAATTGCTTTAACTGAAGTAAACAAACTACTCATGGAGCGCTAAATCCCTCACTGCCGCGATACTTGGATAAATCTCTTTCATGGCATGAATGTCGACTTTTTATTCTCAGAATATTTCTTCTGCCAACCACTGACCTCCGCCAACAGCAACTTTTCAGCATCTCCACAGAGGATCCCCTACGTTATGTCAATGTAGCTAGCTACTTGCTAGCAAGCTGTCAAGGCTGTAAAAAATACACTGCTTCTAAAGACATTAATGGAGATGACCAGTGGTTGGCAACACACATAACAGGAAAGTGGTTCAATTTTTTCAGTAATCAGTGGTGTTGGGTGGAGAGACTGCTGGATAGACGTTAGCTTGGCACAGGGTCTAGAGGTGTAGGCTATGAAGGCAGCACACCTCTACCAAAAGATGGAGAAATGGGACCTCAGACCCCATTGACTCCAAAATTGTCTAATTTTCATCTTAGCTAGCTTAATGTTAGCCTCTGATAAGGAGTGATTTCAGAGTAATGTGAGTTTTGTTGGAATACCTCTGGAGAGCCGTCTAGTCACCAGAGATAATATTAATCTAAAAGCTTGTCTGGTATAATCCCTTATTACTTAGCCTAGCGCATTGCTTTTGATGTTGAGTAATTAGTAAGTATTGCATTTACTTTTTGAGTTAGTAATCTGGGTATGTTATTTTAACTTGACCAGTGGTGGAGATAAGAAATGCAAAGTTAATAATTAGATTCCCATAACTTTACTGTAGTTTTTAGAATACTGATTCTGAAACATACATCCTGTCAAACTAATCTAAGCAAAATCAGTGCTACACTTTAATCAGTAAAAGTGTACAGCCATCTGCCACCCCTAAAAGCCCATTGGTAACGTTTTGTGGAGTTGGCTGGAGGCTTGTTTTCTAAAGATTCAACTGGAGAAGAAGTCTCTTCAGGGCTTCTGATAGCAAAAGAAAGCAGAAACATGTACCAGGATTAATAGCAATGCTCTCTCTATAAAATACTGAACATACCACTACTGCTAAGCTCATCTAAAAAATGTCTTTAAGTTATGGCTCACTGGTTGACATTTACAGTTATCCTCCTAAGCCAAAAGTTAAGTATCCAATAGTTCTAAATTATCTTTAAGCTTCTCCATCGAAGCAAAGCACACTATCCTAAATCATGACTCGCACGAATAACAGAATGTTTCAGGTGTGAAAGAGCTCTCTGGAAAACAGACTGACTTCATAGAATGCCTTGGTGCTGCTTATGATATGAGTTGGGAAATCTATCAAATGTACTGCATCAACATCAATGAAATCCAGTTCTTGTTAGAGTCATATCAACAATTTGGAATGGACAATTTCATCAGCTTTAAATCAACATTTACGAAATTATAGTGTGATTCTTGTGTTCATTTAAATCTACCAGACCAATGAAATGTCATCCTCTATTCAGAATTCAAGTATGTAACCCTCTCACAGGCAGCAATAATAACAACCTGCTGTACATCAGGTTGTGGAACCTTTCGTCTCTGGCCTGCCACTCAGTCTGATGCCACGGCCCTTCAGAGAGCCTGGCAAAACATGTGGCTGGCACTTCTGTGGTATTTGCTTTCTGGTTGGAGCAGACATTTACAAGACGTGCCACCCAGTGAGAAGGCAGTGCCTATTCATCACAGTGATTATCAGTGGGAGGTCCAGTGTCTCCATCGCCGTCTCTCTCATTGCATGTGTTATCCGACAGTGTCTAGAGATACATTCCTTATGACTCCAATGTAAAGTATAAGATATAATATGACATTCAGTCTACAGATCAGGTGTAACTACTTTATACGACCTAAATCAGAGCTGTTTCACTCCCCTGCAGACAGCTGAAATTATATCGAGGCTGCTAGGCTATGTGTGCTTCCCTATCCTGCTTACAGACTCTGGCTATGTGAAAGAGATTGCATTTTGGCAGGAGCGCTGACATAGGGCCATGAGTGAAAAGTATCAGTAGGAGGCTGGCTGTGAAAAAGAAGCTGAAGCTCTAAATTGAAGTCCCCTGATCCCTAGAGCGGGATACACTTCTAACCACACTCTTATTCTGCAGAGTTTCAGGGTGATATTAAACTTATTAAGAGAGCTTAGAAACCAGTTACATTAGAGCATTTCTCACAAGGGAAAGTGAATGAAAGCTTTTAATTTGATTTGACATTATATTTGTGAGTCAGCAATCCAATTACAATTTCTGCTCAAGGTAAAGCAAGAAAAAATGTCTCTTTAATATTCTGTACAAGGTAGGACCTTCTCACTATCATTCATACATCATACTGTATCAAATTCTAGTGTGTATATACTGTAGCTGATCATCAATTATATTTAAGTAATAGCTCATGACAGGTCGTGGTATGTTGTGATTATATCAACGCTAAGGTTTATTGTTCAGGCTAATGCAAAGCAGAGTGAAATTAATTTAAATTGGATGGAAGTACCAGTACTTTCCCCTGAAAAAATACAGTACTTTTACTTCCATCCCTGCTGTCATCTGGATGGACAGGAAGTGAGGCCCCCCCTGTGTGGTACAGATAGGTAATTGCAGATTTATGTGGCAGGTTTATATGCAAGGGAGTGTGAGAAAAATAACCACAAATGTTTTTCTTCTTTCCTCGCCATGTCCACAACACTTGTCCAAGCCTCAAGGATATAGCCTACATAAGATGTATCATTCAGAAAATGGCTCCCTCCAGTAATTTCTTAAATTTTAGGGGTCAAATATAGTAGACTGTATTTAAAAGCTTGAAGATGGTGAAATAGATGGCGATCTCAGCAATGTAAATAAAAGCAAGACAGAGCAAGCAAATAGTATAGACTTGTGACTTGTTTGTCACCATTATTTCCTGCATATCATTTTATGCTCTGACAGCAACAGGTGGAAGTTCTGCCAGTTAGTTCTTTCATTCACAGTGGTGGAGCAGCTTGTAAACTCTATCTATTTCTGCTAAAAGTTGCCAAGCAATTCATCCTAGAAAACACTGGAACATACACAGAACTTCTGAGAGTAGCCTTTTATTTTTCTTTCTTAAACAAAGAAAAATTATATATTTATACACCGTACTCACAAACACCCTATTTTAAAAGAGAGGGCTGTCACATCCCGGGTTTGTTGACCAAATAAGATTTGCTGCTGCTGCACACAGACACATCTGACACACTGCTGACTATAGGGAACTTCACAACCATTTCAAGATGTGCACTGCAGTCTGAGGTAAACTTCAGTCTGCATGCTATATTGACATGTACTTTACTTCATCGTATTGACTTCTTGAAATGTTTTTTTCTTTATCTTTCAGCAATATGATTTTGATCTGGTCACCCTCAGGGCCCTATCAAATCCTTTGACTATGTGTTTGTGATAGACCCGAAGATAATTTATATTATACTGATTTAAGTAAGATATATGGCCAGCCAAGTGTATTTACAGACAGCAGAGGAATGAGACTACAGACTCTATGAACCGACAGACGTGTCAGACTGGCTGGCCACCAACTTCATAAATCAATCATGTATTTATGGTCATGCCTGTAAAGAATATGATGGAGTTGGAAATGTATTTTAACATATGTACCACCTTGTATATTGCTCTGTATAACGTTGATATAAGCTGGCTTGAAAAGTTTAGGAGACACTCAGGAGGCTGGCTAGGTCAAAGGATGATAAGAAGTGGGTGTTAAAATGGTGCAAAACATATAATTCAGTTTTATTACAAGACATAAATAAATTAAAATGTCAGTGTACTTGCAAAAAGGTGTTGAATTGTTTCATCACAACGTTGTATTCAGATTAATTCCACACACCAATGGGCAATGGACCTGAGATGAGGGAGAAGTGGCTGGAAACATACTGGACATAAGTGATTGTAGCAGATGTGTCAGTGAAAACTGGAGAATTTATTTCATGAGGTGAGACCAGGTTAACAAACTCTACCATCAACTTTTTAGCTTTTCTGTACTTCATTGCTACCATACTGGAAATGTATTATATCCTGACAACTTACAGAAAAAAAGCAGAAGTTCTGTAAAGACTGTTTTTGAAATTGATATGTATTATTCTGGTCTCTTCTGTGATTAGACAGCAAAAAAGTCTTAGTTTGGTTGAACAATTTCTGGCAATTTATTCTAAAACAGGGTCATGGCATGATTGAAATAACACCTGCAACTCATTTCTGTAAGCAGCATTTATCTTGAAGCTGTGTAGGCCAGAATATTGGCCTTTGAGTACAGAATGCGACTCCTGTGGGTTGTAAAATGGGACTTGTGAAAAGCCTGAGCCAAATAAAAGATAAAAAGATAATGTTTTCACTTGCACAGGTTGTGTAAGTGGCTGAAAATAAAGCAGCTGGGACACATATTTCAAACACCACATTTGGTAAGTGACTGGGGAAATGATTCTGTAAGGCTCAAGTGTTCTTTATGAAATAAAAAGTACATCAGTTAAATGCCAGTTAATACTCTCATTTAAAAGGTATGGGGGAAAGGTGAGGTTAAATTAATATTTCGGATACATTTGCCAAGAGTTAAATCGGAAAATCAATGCCACGTTCATATTTGTACACTAAATTTGATGCAAGTGCTAGCAGGTGGTTATCTTAGTTTAATGTAAAGACTGGAGGCAGGGGAACACAGATAGCCTATCTCTTTTTTTAAATGAAATTTAGCAATTAACATGTTGCAATAACGTATATCATGTTTGTTTAATCTGTAGAAACACTTAAGTAGCTAGCTTTTTCTCTGCTTCCAGTCTTTATGTTAGTGAACTGTATATAGGCTGAAGTATGTATATTTCCTAAAATGTCAAAATATTCCTTTAAAGGTCGTATTTTGGAAAAAGTGAAATTTTCATGTCTTTTTCATTATAAAGCGTGTTGAAGCATTATATAAATACTGTGAAAGTATCCAAATGCTCAATCCACAGAGAAATGTGCTCATGTAACAACTACAATTTAGGGGCCTATAAAGGTAGAAAAAATGGATCTATACAGAGAACTGGATATGAGTGTTGCTCAGTGGCGCATAAAGCCAAAAAAGTTCAATGCTGCATCTAAAAATACCTTGATGAATGGCGCTACTTCCGAAATTTAGGAGACTAGAGACTTCTGCCAGCCAAACCGGCTACTTCTGGTTTAGCACTAACTACGTAACTTCAATGTTGGATTACATTATTTAATTGTGTAGCTCTTCTAGACTTTCAAAATGGTCCACCGAACTGATCAAATTCTGATAGTGACACAAGTCATTTTGCAGGGTTTGTCTCACTCACCGAATATATTCATCTATTTACAACCATTTACAGACATCTGTTTCACCATGTAAGTCAATGGGAAAAAGTATTTTTGGGCCCATTGGCATTATGTGATGGACACAGAAGTTGTAGTTCCACTGTTTGGCCACTATGTCAAACTGGCTTCAAAGCCCAGAACACTTCATGTGGGGCAGGTAGAAAATGCCGTTGTGCAGAGATACCAAGAGCACAGATGCGGAAAACCCAGAAACGCTGACTGACATATTAGGAGCATACAGGGCTGTTTTTCAGGAGGTGGGCTTAAAAAGATGCCAATACGGAGGGTTTCAGGCAGAGGGTGTATATGGGTATATTCAGACAGACTGTGTGAGAAAAATAGTGGGTTTTTTAGCATGTAAACATGGTCTAGTAGAAAACCAAAATACGAGAATGAACCTGACAATTAGCAAAATACATCAATAAGAATACCACTCCAGCTATTCAGTTACTTTAACATGTATTTACGTCTTTGCTTTACTGGTGTAGCTCCTTCAGGAGATAGGCTATAATCTGAAGGCAATCTGCAAAGACGTTTAAAGGGTCTGTGGAGGTAAGCGCAGTGAGTTAATGGTAAAGTCAGTGTGGTCAGTGAAGAAACCCATGAAACAATAGGAAACACATGTTCCCATAGTCCCCCTGGGAGGGGACTACGGCAAGTGGTACTTACATGCAATCATGTCTAATGGCATGAATCCAGTTTCGAGAGGGGATGGAAATCCCTGCTGCGAATACAGATAGGTTGACTGCAGATATTCAACACTGGTGACCGTAACAGCTTCTCTAATCATTTGGATGTAATATGTTCATCATAATATAATCCACAGAGGCTAACAGGGATGGATGTGTGATGCAACAATGGTAGCTTTCCAATATGTCACACACCAGGCTAAATATTTTTCTTCAGTGTATCAGCAGCCATCCTGTAAATGGAGCGTGTAATAGCTTGTCTTGCACAATAAGACCTTGTGTGATAAGGAGCGATCACAGCAGCATGCTTGCTTTGCATGCACTCTACCATGCTTTCATCTCGGCAACAGTCAGGGGCCAGGTTGCCACATGAGCCAACCATCACCACATCCTTGGAAAATAAGTGACTGGTCAGATCTTTCATTGCTGTAATGTAAAAATACTGAGCCATAGCAGAATACAGAAGGAGAACATGAAGAACGGACTTTGTGACATAACAGCAAAATAACCATAGCTCCCAGACAACATCAAATCAACTTTTTCTACTTTATATTTATCTTGCAGTAAAACCATTGTAGAAAGCATTTGTATGTCTGTCTAAAACTAATTCTTTTTCACACAAGGTATCATAAATAAACAGCACATTTAAATATTTTTCATTCTGTTGTAGAAAACGTATACATAATAGAATGGAAGAAGTTAGATCATCCATCATACACTCATTTTTACCACTTAACAATGATTAACTAACCATGACACATTCTGTCTCCATATCCAGAGCTAATTAGTTTGAGCCTTTTGGATGCAAATACAGTCCACAGGTGCTTAGTTAACTACTTTAGAGTGCCACCTACAGGTTCTAGTGAGAAAGTGAAACCCCATTTGGGGGGAAAAAACTTGTTTACAGAAAAAGGTTAATTTATTATGTTAGGTTTGTTAAAGTCCCTGCTTCTTCAAATCTTTTCTGATGCTTGTACAAATATGAGGTTATATGCAAAAAAGACAAGTGTGGACGATTTGGCTAAAATCGTCTTGAGGCTACAGCAGAACAATTGCGAGTGAACCTTAAGAAAAGGGGCTAAAGTATTCAGCAGGGAACCTTAAGATAAGAGCAAACACACTGTATCATAGCTGTTAGAAATGGCCTAAATTTGGAAACCTTGTAGCAGACAACAACCCTCCGAAGTAGGTCTGATCTAAATGAAAAATTACAATTGCTAGTCCAGACTGCAGAGGTGCAATGACAAAAGATCAAGCATGACGTTTTACAGTCTTTCTGCTGCAGCACAAAAATGTGAATGAGTTCTTCAGTTTTCCCTGGCACAAAATCTGAGGCGTAAAGCACAAAAGAGCACGTACTGGAGGCCTACAGACAACCAAAACCCAAACCCGAAGCCACAAAAATATACAATGATAAAGCAAAGGCCATGGCTTTGAATGCAAGAACTGTACACATCCCCAGACACTGGCATATCTCCGATCATAGCCACATAGCATGATCCCAGAGCTTGAGGCACTGAAAGGCCTAAAGCAGTGCCACAGATGACTCCAAGCCCCCAACCACACACCCTCCAATACTCTGAAATGCAGAGCAGAATGAAACTCTCCAAGTGTGATGTCAGTCCTTCCAAGGCCTTAAACCAGAGCAGTGTGGTGACACTGGCTGCATACCCTTGCTACAGAATGTCTCTCCCTCTCCTTTCTCCCTTGCAACTCTGCTCTAGTTCTCAGCTCCTCTGGTTGAAATGGCTCCCAGAGGTCATGTGGTGGTGGATCTTTGCTCGACTGTGGCTGTTGTTTTCCATCCTCATAGGAGCTTCATTGATGATGGGGTTGGAAGAAAAGGATCTCTCTGAAGAAAACATGAGGAGACAATCAATAAAGTTCTTTAAAGAAAAACAAAAACAAACAACAGACACCCATCACACTGACTATATCATTTAAAATCAGTCAGAACAAATCATCAAACATCAAACGATCATCAGAAGTTTTTTACTTTTGTTTTTGCTTTTGTGAGTGCTATTTCAAAGACCATTACTCAGTGTCTCAAAGTGTAAACACATCTGGATCAGACATCTCAACCGGAGCACTACCCCCCTTATATCTGTTGGCTGCAAATCAGCCTTTCAAAAACATCTTGACAGGGAGACAGTCAAAAGTCAAAGGTTCTTATCACCGCCACACACGTGGAACATCATGTAGTTTCAGTGGGTGAAGTGAGAAACTACAACAGATGTAACAGACTGGGAGAGTTTTTACACCTGCTTGGCTGCTGTGCTATGGAGTAGACACATTTTTATGGTATATTATAAGACCAGTTCCCCTTGGATTAGCTAATTAGACCCACTTGTTATTTTTAATATTTCGTTTTAATAATTAGTTTTATGAGTTAAAACTGGGTCCACTTATTACACTCTTTCAGTCCATGTGGGCGATATAAAACCTGCTGCAGTATGTTGGAAAGTCAGTAAGTATAGAACTTCTTCAAAAGCAGCTGATTAAACACAATTTTCTGGTTTTATAGTGAGGGAAAAAATGGTGTTGAAATGGTTTTCAGTGAATACATAACAGCCCTTTACTGCCCCCATCTGGGGACCATTGGTATTACACGTGCACAGCAATTTGATGTCCCCTTATTATCAACCCATGATGGAGGAAGAAGGAAACTGTTAAATAGTCGAAATGAACCTCAACCACCTACAAATAAAATGTCACGTATAGACGTATAATATTGAATAATATAATATAACAAATAGTGCCATTCTACCTGCATAATAGTCCTTTTTTGCAGGAGATATTCAACTTGACAGAGTATAAAACCCAACTGGTGATACAAGTAATGGTAGCTTTATGATTCAAGTGTCCCATTAAGCCATTACAGCGTGACAGCAAGCCAGCATGCACAAAACCAGGACCCTGAAACTAAAACAGCTTAATAATTAGTGTGTGTGTGTGTGTTTGTGTGTGTGTGTGTGTGTGTATGTGTGTGTGTTTAAATTTCGTGTGTAAAAAAGGTACATAGGCCTAAGTAAAGGATCTAATTACGTCGGCCAGTGCTGGAAGCAGCCTTTACTCTATTAGTGCATAAACACTGACTTGTTTCACGTATAACAGGGTTTACAGTTTGATTTGTTTTCTGCTCAGCTAGTTCCATGCTTTGTTTGTATATCTACAGTACACTGAGTGCAATATTGCATACAGGTACAATACTGTGGGTCTTTCATATCATTTGATTTCAGGCATTTTCTGTTGCCTGCTGTTGTTTTATATTCTGTAGGCTGTGTTGAAATAAGGTCGTTATTTCCTCACATGTTAAAGATGAACGTCACAGAAGATGTTCCATAGGTTTTACTCAACAAAGAGAAACAAATATGTAGGCTACATATCCCTGTGTTTTTTTAATTGAGAAAACAATGAAACATGTCACATTTAATCGGTTGAACTGCCCTCTCACAAAAAACACTCCACAAACAAATTTTTAGTTCTGATATTTATGTAAGCCCGTCTCGCCACGGAAAGTAAAATATCGCCATGGTAACTCATAATAATAATGAGATTAAAAAAAAGCTACAATAATGAGATAAGAAAGTCGAAATTATGAGAAGAAGAATAATTCCTTTATTAGTCCCACGAATGGGGAAATTCAATTTTCACTCTATTATTTTTCATTTTACACACACACACAGGACATGCAACCAATGGAGAGATGTTAGAGCAAGGGGGCTGCCAGAGACCGGTGCCCCGAGCAGTTGGGGGTTCTGTGCCTTGCTCAACAGCACCTCGGCAGTGCCCAGGAGATGAACTGGCACTTCTCCAGCCACCAGTCCACACTCCATTCATGGTCCACACAGGGACTCGAACCAGCAACCCTCCGGTGCCTAGCCCAGTCACCTATGGACTGAACTACTACCGCCCATACTTTTACACCACGGCTTTTTTACCATACTTTTTTTAAACAAAGTTTTCTATGTACTCACAATCCACCTCAGTGTCAAATTAAATAGATCCCACGCCAAAGAGCTGCGACTGTAAGTGTTGACAAAAGTTTGTTGCAAAAAACTGCGGTGTGAAAGTATCTCATAATTTCAACTTTTTATCTCATTATTATGACTTAGCATGACGATAGTTTTTCTTTCAGTAGCCAAATATTTAGCTCTCAGTTTTCCTCTCGCTTATTTATTAATGCGCTGGGACTTCCTTGTCCGCTCGTCACTATGGTTACCAACGATGACTTTGTTGAAGTCCCTCCCCCCGGATTCGCCCCGTCAGTGCTCAGCTAAATTCCTGCAGTCGCACAGTTGACTTGTAAACACTGAGGTCAACCAAAAAGCGGATACAGACCAAGTCAATGAATTCCTCCAACCTGCTTTTCACTTTTCATTCACCGGTACGTAACGTTCGCTTAGTTTACGTAAAAGTTTGTTTATTTACACAGTATTACAAATGTGAAGAAAGCTTTATTTCTCTACCACAAGGAGGTTTCACAATAAAAAAAAATTGTGGCTACAGGGAAGGAAGTGAATTTACGTTTTACCTTGTTACACGTGTTTTCTCAAACAGCAGCGTCTGACTGGTGTTCTGCCCTCTTCTGTTGGCGTTATGTTTACCTATTATTGACTTGTTTTTATGACATTTCTGATGTAACACATACTGTAGGTTACTCGATTGTTAAAAGGCAAATTGCATTTCTACCTGAGCTGCAGATGCTTGGTGTTAGATGCCTGTGACCTCCTCTCTCCAGGAAGTGGAGTGCAGTGTTATTTGGCGACTTGAAGTTACTTGTTATACCAGAATTACCATAAACGTGTCAGACAAATATTTGGGTAATCCTAAATAACACCGACCCTAACCAGATTTGTTGTGCTGTGCTGGAGATTTTACGTCACAATCCGCCATAAAAAAAACAATGGAAGTTAGGGGTAGTCGAAAATAAGTGCAACAATGTAATTAAACATATGGTTTAACAGCATGGACACAAAACACGTCCTATTTAACTTAACACATAAGTTCAAGGGACAGCAGCTTTTTTGTTGTTGTTTATAAAATATTATTTTTAGGAGAAAAAATTGATGAGAAAAAACAGTCCTGCTTTAAAACCTTCCACTGTACTTGGTCTAATCTAATTTGTACCCACATTCATTTCAAGCAAGGGGAATTTCTAGGATTTTATTAATAACAATGCCGGTATGGATTCTCTATCCATTCGCTCCTTGATAACTGATCAATTTTTCTTTTTTATCAAAGACTGATAAAACAAAAGTCTCCCTACATTGGCAGCCTCAAGACAACTGTTTTATTTTCTGAGTCTCAAAGCTGTGTGGGTAATTATTTGTTAGCTTTCATTTTTATTGAGGTTTTTCAATGAAAACTGCTAAGCCTGCCTACATGGCACTAATGCTTTTAGAACATCATGCTTTGGACTGTTTCTTCCTCACTTCCGTGACTCCTTTGTGTTGCAAGTTTACAGCAGTGTAGAGGCGTGTATTTGATGTCATTGTTTAGCATTGCCCCACTGCCAGAAACAAAAACACCCAAATTTGACAAAAGAAATTGATTTATAGTTCCGATTTTGTTACTGGTTTTTATCTCATCTCTGTGCACATCTAGCCGACACACACTGTTTATTTTTAGGATATAGGCTATATATCACATACGTTTGGCATTATTGATGGGGATGATGATTTTTTAAAATAAGGCTATTCTCTGTGTGAGAGGCATTTTATAAGTTGGCACAAAATAAGTGTCTTGCAGATACATGTTGTGGTAACAACTATCGACCACAAACTAAATTAGTCTGTCTCTTGTCCGGACCACAATGCACTGTGGGACCTCTGTAGACAACAGGAACTCATGTCTGTTGAGTATTTGCAGGTATCCTGTAGAATGCAGTGAATATTTAGGACTGTAGGCGCGCAATCACATCAGTCTGATCATTTATTTAAATAGATGGACTTTTCCATAGATGTATATGCATTTTTGTTATTTTATGTTGCTTTAAACAGTTTTTGTTTCTGGTTAAACTCAATTTGCTTAGCGAGTAAGTGATGTAATGCTCAGCTGTTCCATGTCAAACACTTAAACAGATAAGGTGGCCATATGTATGTAGTATGTAGTGGATCTTAGGAAAATCCCACAAAATATACAACAAATCCATCCATCCATCCATCTTGAACCGCTTGTCTCTAACGGGGTAGCAGGGGGGCTGGAGCCGAACCCAGCCGACATCGGGTGTGAGGCGGGGTACACCCTGGACAGGACGTCAGTCTACGCAGGGCACATAGAGACAAACGGAGACAGACAAACATTCACACTCACATTTACACCTACTAATTTAGAGGAATACAACAAATCTTCCTTTTTTTTAATTCCCTAAACTTATTTTTTGGGATATATTATACTAATAATGACAACATAATTTAGTGAAGTCTGACCAAGACAGTATCAGTGTTAAATTATGTGTCAGTTGTGATCAAATGTCTTTTCATTGCATGATGAGTTTCTGTGTAGAAGTATAATGGCAAAAGCCACTTGAGCATTTTTCTTGTCTGATATCCTTCTACTGTCCTACTGTGGGTCACTTTTCTGAAAAACCTTTAACAGTTGAGCCATAGGGGGCCATAAACCTTTCTATGACTTCTGGCCGGTAGGATCGTCTGTGAGATTAAAAAATATTATGCAATATCGTTTGCTAGAGGACAAAAACACTACATCACACATTCTAAACACCAATTCACCTAAGTTCCCTTTCTCATTTCCTCTCTCATGCTTAAGCTTTGTCTGTTGCTCACTGTGGGTTGGTGACTTTCCTTTTGAGGTTTGTCTTGCTTGCAATGTGTTGCACAATGCTTTGGCTCAAACTTAGCAGCATGACATAGTCACAAACTTATTGTGAATATTATATTTCTAAAAGAACCTGCCACTTTGTAAAAATGTTGAGACGAATAAAGTGTTTACACTCATTTTCAAGTACCTCTATGAAAACCAAATGTCTGATAAACGTGTATGTAATTTTCCTCAATGGTCATTTTATTATAGAGGTCCAGTTAATCTTCATATAAATTGGGAATATGGACGATAAAATCAATCCCAGATTAAATATATCAGTTGAAAAAATATAGATTGTATTCAGGCGTGTGAGTATTGCGTCTCTCACCCTGCATCCTCTTCTGTCGTTCTACCTGCCTACATGACTATTTTTTTCCTGTCTGTTTGAAATACCAGTCCCATATGTCTACATTTGCATGGGTCAACACACACAGACACGCGCTGTCTGATGCTCTTGTTCATGAATCGACTGAGCCGATTCACGGTGCACGACAGCCTCCAGAAGCCAGTCTTCCAAACCAGTGCACAAAGAACTGTAGTCCCAATGAAAACTACCACTAAGTGAGTTATACCAGTCAATATTTCCAGGCAGACAAGTTCCTCCTTGTCATTCCAAAAATTTCTTTTCAGTTTTGGCTTTACTTGTCAGATGAAATTAGTCTCAGCAATTGCCATCATCCCTGATGTAAATGAGACGAGCAGCAGTGGTTGTTTTAGGTGTAGAGTGGCATGTTTAACATTGCACAACTAAATATATATGTAAATCAGACTGATAATATGTGTGAGCCAGAACATTCATGAACATACTATGACACTCACTGTATTTTATGTGAATGTATAATTACCAGCCTAACTAATTAAAAACTGAATCAAGGTGGCGTTGTTAGACACACATGTACTATCAAATTATCTTAAATCCTTAAATCACTTCCTTTTAATCTATGTGTTACTGAATTATTTATGCTGCTGATGTAATTTCTCAAGTCTCTTTCTGATTTAGATATAAACAGCACTGTTTTATAGATGTTACATTCTGTACAATAACATGTTTTTAATGCAATACGTATATTTATATATTTTTAACCATTTTTATCAGGCAAGGAGCTGTACTTATTTTAACCCAATACTCTCCTCCTGTCTCTCTCCTAGGTTTCATTGACTAATTAAAGAGGTGGTTGCTAAGAGATGACAATCTGTGACATTGGTGAGAGCCTCTGATGTAGAGCAGCCTGAAGCTCGACTTCGCCAGGATCTCTCTCCTCCACACCTCCGTCTGTACCCGGCTCATGTGAAGGACGCAGGGGACTCTTTCATATCAACAGACTGACAGACACCATGGCAGCTTTTACTGCTCCTTGTGCCACTATCACGGTGGCCCGAACTGCACAGCGAAGGCAAGGTAACGGCGACGGGGCAGGTAAATGTGAGAACGGGGATGTGGGACAGAACACTATTGTGGACAAAACCCACGAGTTCTTCCAGATGTGTGACATCGAGAACAAGGGCTTCATCTCTCGACGTGACATGCAGGTGAGTTTGCGGATACAAGGGTGACTGCCATGTCTGGTGTAATGTTTTAAAGTAATGAAAAGACTTATCTTTTTGATGCATGAAGTAATTCAAATAAAATAACTCAACTTAACATGATTTAATATGGTATTAGATTAATGAGTCTTACTGAAACAGAAAATAATAGAAATACATTTTTTTTACTAACTTGAATTACTTAATGGGACACATAAACAACAAAGAATAAGCACTGTTTGGACCATTTTTTAGCATTGATGTTGTACTGTACAGGACATTATATATCCAGGAATTGTAGAGATAAAGAACAACTTCTTATTCATCCAGAATGAGGATACGATGCTCATTATGGATGCTGTACAGGACACTGAGCGGACATGTGCACCTTATTCAAAGTGGCATAAAAGCGACACAGAGAGCCACACGGACGCTTTGTCATGCAACACCTCCACTCACATTATTGTGCAGATTCACTTGCCCCTCAGATACTCATCCCTGCCATGGTTAATCCTTTGATGAAGCACTTGTATGCTCTCGCTCCGTGAAGCGCAGATACACAGAGGGAAAGCTTTGATCTGGTGTTTATGATAATGGCTTGGAAATTAGATGGTGAGCAGGCCAGAGGTCCAGTCCTCATTATTTCAATTTTTCTGTCTGGACTTAAAATCACTGTTTGTTGCTGTTATTTATATTTGTTTCTGTCATCTGTCAAAGGTGGCTGATTATCTAACAAGCAAAATTGGTACTGCTTACGTTTATGTGTACTCTTGAAACAGTATTTTCAGTCACAATGTTTTCAATAGATTTCCACAGCTTTAAAGTATGTTTCACACTTTGACCACCAATGCATGAGCTTTACGCATTTACTGTTTGCTGACATTAGAGATATGTTCTGTGCAGATAACACACTTTACAAGTACAGCTGATAATCTTGCACAGATGCTACCCTTTCCCCGTCCCTCCCCTGGATTGTATAGGTCGCCTCAGTCAACATTTGCAGCAGTAAACACAGCATAAAACCCAAGCTGCTTACAGAGGTGTGGCTGTATTGGAGTTTTCTTGTAAAAGATCCAGCCGTTCCTGACATGGTCGGGGGGAGGTCGGACAGTTTTCACTCCACCCTTTGGATTAACCCTTTGTCAAAGGAGTAGCTGCCTCTCCTCCCCTCTCAAATAGTACTTCAGTCTACTTAAAATATTCTGTAAGGCCTTTTGATAGTCACATCTGATTCTGGGGATCAGCCCAGTGGTAAATCATTGAAGTCTGTGTCTTTACTGGGAATATTCCAGGTCTGTGTTTCTGAAGATGATGCATGTCCATTAAAAGTTTTCTGGTCAGAATAAGAATGAGACCGTTTGTATGTATGCATCCTGTGTCATTTGGGCTAATTTAGTCTAATTTTAACTGTGAAAGAACCACCAATTGTTCAGTTGCAGATGATAGCCGCTGCACTAATGACTGTCCTTATGCGTCTCAAGTAGCAGTTGTTATAGCTACGGTATTGTACATGTCCTCAAGGCTTTGTCCTTGCCAATAGCAGCTGTGTTTTGTGTCTTTTTAAATAGAGGCTGAATGCAGAGCTCCATCTCAGTGCGGAGGAGTTGGAAAAAGTGTTCGATACCCTTGATTCTGACGGCAATGGATACCTAACCCTTGACGAGTTCTCCTCCGGCTTTAGTACGATCTCAGTCTGTTTTCGACTTAAAACGACAACATCTGATGTTTGGATTGTGCACTTAAGCTCTTGATTTTCCTAGGTCAGTTTTTATCTGGTCAGAGGATTTCTGTAGAGGAAGGCATGGAGGAGAAGAACCCTTGTAAAAGCCCAGCAGAGGTGCTGTACCAGACCCAGTGGGAGGAAAGTCTGGCAAGAGGAGATGAGGATGAAGAGGAGAAACACTTTTGCACGCTTATGGAGAGCCTCGGAGCCAACAGTGTCTTTAAAGAGTGAGTACTGTAGGTTGCATGGGATCTTGTGTTTAAAGTACCATATTTTCCGCACTATAAGGCGCACCACATTATAAGGCGCACCTTTAATGAATGGCTTACTTTGAAACTTTTTTCATATAAAAGGCGCACCGCATTATAAGGCGCATAGAATAGACGCTACAGTCGAGGCTGGGGTTACGTTATGCATCCATTAGATGAAGCTGCGCTAAAGGGAATGTCAACAAAACAGTCAGATGGTTGTTGCTTCCTCCACTTCCGCACCATTGATTCGTTAATGTTAAACGCTCTATTCCCGTGATCTACTGCGTGACTAATCGCCTTGAGTTTAAACTCTGCGCCGTAAGCGTGTCTCTTAATAGGAGCCATTTTGGGGTCCTTACACAAACACACATGGAAATGAAACGGCACGCTTCGCGCAGTCATATATCTCAACATGCACCGCGCGTTACTTCTTCTACAGGGGAAAATAGAGTCGGCAGCTGCTTACCGTAGTTGCAAGACCTGTTGTGGCTCAATATTGGTCCATATATAAGGCGTACCGGATTATAAGGCGCACTGTCGGCTTTTGAGAAATTTGAAGGTTTTTAGGTGCGCCTTATAGTGCGGAAAATACTGTATGTGCTTTCAGGTCACAGTCATATCTTAGCGCACTTTGTTAATGCATGCTTTAAGTCTACACTATGTTTTGAGTGACTTAGCCTGAGACTGTAATCAGCTGTGCAAACTAAACAAGATTTGGAAGTTTCCAATCTTGAGCAAAGCTGTTCCTGTGCTCTCTCTCTCTGAGCAATATGTACTCTACCTCTCTGTATTAGAGTTTGACTGTTTGAATGTTCAAGTCTGTTTAAAAGGATTGTTTGAAACTTATAAATTTAGTATTAAACTTTAAGGTTTGTGTCACTTCCAGGCAACATTCTCTCTTAAAAAGCCTCCACAAAACTTATCTGAGTCGTTAATCATTAACTTTCTCTGCATTGGTATTTCATACAATATTCACTGAGCATTAGTAACTCTTTTTGAGGTCTGTTAAGACAATGTATTGTTAGACTGAAAGGTAAACTTCATAATAGCAGGATGTTAGGAGATTCATGACTAGACTCACCTTTAACAAACAACTCCAACTCAATAAAAGTAAACAGTGGTGGAGGTGGATGCCAGATTTAAACATCCTGTTTGCTTCTGCCTACCTGGTTAGCTTGAGTTGACATTTTAGATCAGTTTGTGCAGCACTAACTGATATTGATGTCTACCAGAGTTTAGGGGTAAGCATTAGTAACTGTTGAAAAGTCTTCCTGGGATTTGTTTGACTTTCTCTACCTTATCACAGTGTACGGACACATTACATTGTTTCTTGTGGAAACAATAAGTGTTAAATTTTGGTCATCACATGTGTTATTGTCTCACAACGGATGTCAGTGCAAATTTCAATGCTAAAATCTTTGTTTATATTCAGTGTTTCAATGTTACTGTCTTGTCAGTGCATTAGCCACATAAAATCATTAAAACAAGCAGCACATGTCAAAAAAATGTCAGCTTTTTTTGCTGCAATAATAAATGGATTTTTCAAAACAAAGAACATCATTTCCTTTTAACAAACACAATGATCTAGTACCTGAGCTGTTCCCTCTATGTATGTTTGTGTTGTGCTAGAATTTGCACCCATGTCCTTGAAAGATTTGTCCTTATAAAAAACAAAAAGGATCTTGAATTTCTTGTGAAACCTCATGACAAAGGCTGCAAATGTCATGAAAAATTGACTGCAAAGCTGAACATGGTTACTTCTGCTTCTTCATTCTGCCCCATCAGTCCTGCTGAGGTACGCAGTTTGTGGGCCCAGCTGCGCCGAGATGAACCTCACCTTTTATCCAATTTTGAAGACTTCCTAGCCAGAGTGACATCCCAGATCAAAGAGGCCAACCAGGACAGGAGGGAGATGGAGAGCGCCCTCAAAAGGTCGGGGTGGCGGGGGGCATATCAACAGGGTCATTCAAAACTATACTATACTGTTTAACTGAAGTTGGTTGATCTGGGGCGTTGTGTGTTTCACGCACACTTTTTGATGTACGCGATGTTAATGGCACATCATTGCATGTGTTATCCATGCAGGAAAGCAGCAACACACGATGATGAGATCCAGCACCTTTATGAGGAAATGGAACAGCAAATAAAAAGTGAAAAAGACAGAATTGTGCTGCAGGTACAAACCCATTAGTGATGTCAAACATGTTTTTTTCTTTGTTGCTAAATCTATCCAATAATGTACATCTCCTTCCTCCGCATCACCCTTGCACTTCGTCTTCCTGCCTCCCTCTTTATACTTGCTTCAAAGGACTGTGAGCGATTTCTGTCTCGCAGTCAAGACCTGGAGCTGCAGCTGTCTGCTAAGGAGAAAGAGCTGGAGCAGCTCTTTCAGAAACAAAGAAGGGTAAGTGAGAGAAAGCAAAACAATTTTTCAGAAAAATGCACTGCAGTACTCACTGTCTATGATAAACACTTTATACACATACCTCAAATTGGTTATCCCATAGGGAAATTTAGCTGTAAGAGTGAGAGCAGCAACACATTTGAGACACATTAAACAAGATTATAGATAACAGAATGCTGTAAATAAGTTAATAAAGTGATTTAGTAGCACTGTACCATAAAGCACCTATTAAACTGTCATCATATAACACAGTGATAGTTCTGTTCCCAGTCCCCTACGCATGCATTTTTCTCACAAGCACCATACAATATAAATTCTACAATTTTTAGAACATAACATGAGAATTTGAAGTGGTAAGTGATACTGAATTTTGTAAAGTGAATGACTTTGTTCATTCACCAGATTATGACCCTGCTTGGGAGGTAGTGTAGTCTCAATGCGGTATGTAGAAAAGTATTGCTGTCAAAATATACTCATTAGCACAGTTTAATTGTTGTGAAGGAGCAAATTTGCATAGCCAGATTAGTCTCCTTTTAACACTTAGTTATATGGAGTTTTTATTTTGTCAGGTTAATAAAATATAATTTAATAAATGCTTTTCCATTGAGCTTCTTTTGCAGCAGCAACATAGATACATACTGTAATATGTAGGTTCTTTAGCACCTCAGTTTACAGACTTGAACTCAGAAAAGGAGTGGCCGTGGAAGGGGTTAAAAGTCTAAGTTTTAGTATTGAGGTTAAGGGACAGGGGATGTTCAGGGGATGTGCAGGTCAACAGTAGATACCACATATAACCACATTAAGACACTGAGACCTTGAGGAACACCATAGAAAAACCCATGCTGTGGGCATAAAATATGTTTGACATTTGGAGATTTCTGCAAGAATTGCATTTTTCAGGGGATTGGATGGCGAGCACTTCTGTTCTGGCAACTGCAAAGAAATCCTCTCAATCCTCTCATTGTCAGTATATTGTACATTGGAAAGCCATCTATTCTCTGAATGCCCTAGGTCTCTAGTTTATGTCCGTAGGTCCATGAGGCTGTCACCATCCTAGAGGTCACAACAGTAATTTGAGCTCAAGTTATAAAAAAAATTGCTCTCTCTACAATGAAAGGGCTACTATGGGGACTAACATCATCACGCATTAATACACTTGGGCTCATTGAATCCACAGAAGTCTCAGCTTTCCAGATATACTGAATGTATGTAATTACTTATTACTTCAGACTGTTTATGGACCCCAGTATGCAGAAATATTAAAATGCACCATTTTAGACAGAAAAAATTTGTACCGCATGAGAAAAACTAAAGTGGCCATACTGTATCTGTAAAGGGGAGACTTGTAGAGACCCATATAACTAATTTTCATTTACATATCTTGAGAGCAAGAGACCCCTTAGAAAATAAACATGCCAAATTTCCCTTGCCAAAATTTAGCCCAACTTTGAAGCATTATTTAGCCCCCTTCCTGACAAGCTAAAATGTTTTGGTTGGTACCAATGGATTCATTAGAGTTAGTTTTGTGGGATACCAATATCTTCACTCTATCTGTAAACCCCACCCTGCTACAGCCTCCGAAAGACAAAAGGTCTGCAGAGGTTCCTTATCACCTTTAATAATAAAGTGTTACTGAAATACACTCCCTACAGTGGCATACATGCTGACACGGCTTTAACAACATTTAGTATGGATCTGCTCATTATTGTATCTGTTAATGGAATTCCTGATTTAGAAGCAGTCAGCTGTTTGAATCTATTGTGTCTTCACATCATCCTGTTTCATTACATTCATCCTATGACTATGGGTTAAATACAGTAAGTATTTAACCCATTTCTTCTTTTTTGACCCCTGGTCTGTCTCCAGTTGGAGCATCAGTGCCAGGAGCTTCAAAGTGAACAACATGTAACCAAGGTGGAGAATGTGAAGTTGAAGCACACGAATGACGAGTTATTACGGGAGCTGAGCCACACCACCCAAGAACTGCTCTTGGCGCAGGACCAGCTGGGTCTGCTGCAGGAGCAATCCACACGGCTTCATGAAGAGAAAGAGATGTGAGTTGCAGCTTGTCTTACTTACTTGGGCTTCTTTATAACTCCTGTCCTGATTATTCGGCCTCTCACTCTTGTTTCATGATCATTGCTCAAGATGCAATAACATTTTTGGTACTGTAAAAAACCAATAGCCATAATTATCAGTAAGTTCAGAGGGGCAGTGTAGTTCTTGCAGCTTGTGTGTTACTGTTGCCATCCTGTGGTGTTCAGAGGATGAGGAACTGAAGGACTAGACTCAGCAATGGTTACTCAGATTAGATGCAGGCTGACATGATGTAGCCAGTCTAATTCAAAGTGAACAGACAATTATTCCGTAACTTCTTAGTAGGTGTCCATTATCAGGAATGAATGGACACAATGAAGTCAGTCAGAATTAAGTATTCACCATGGGTATGGATAACCACCATTTCTACTGTCAATGAAACCAACACATTTTTTTTGTCTATCTTGCTCATTAAGCTTATTTATACAACCTTTTTTCTAACATACTGCATAATCTAGATTCTATTATAAAAACTCATCTTACCTTTCACATGATGTGATACTGTAGCAGAGAGAGATGGCAAGAAAAGACAACCTGGGTCATATTTTCTCACTAGTTTTTAATCAAGTGTAACCACAGCACATACTGTGTCTGCTTGGTCATAGAGTATATCTAATAAAGTATGCATTGTTGTTCAACACAGTGAAATATACAGACTGACTGAGGGACTGCAGCGAGAGCGGACAAGCCTCCTCAAACAACTGGACCTCCTGAGGTAGGAATCTAGAGGTGCAGCTGTACTGTAATCTGACAGCCAGATGGTTTATTACACAGAACCATCTGAGAAGGCGTCATTGGACACTTATTGGGAAAGGGCAGTCACTTTTAAAACATACCTGGCAAGGGGCTGGACGAACTGTCGATCAAACTTTCAACGAAGTTAATCGGGAGAAGAGAGAAAACATCTTTCCCATGGAGAAAAGCCTTCAGTGCTGTTGTCTTCTTTCAATGAAGAAAAACTCCACCATTTTTGTTTTGAATGAGCGGTCACCTATCGTGTCGTTGTCACCTCTACGGCCAGCAGCTCCTGACAGGACACTGATTGGCCAGATTACTTCTAGCTGAAACACAGAGGCATTGGTGTAAAGCACTCTTGTAGCCTTGTCTAAATGACAACTGAAGCGATACTCAAAGTGCAATTTCTTCTGCCAGCCAACAATAGAAACTCCTGGTCCAGCGATTCAAGTTAGAGGCTGCTAATTTTACTCAACGGACATTGGGATTATCTGAAGAAAGACCATTTTCTATCATGGTTGGCACACAAAACAGCATGTCAAACTCGCCGTTCAAATTAATAATGACTTTGACCAGTTGAACAAAACTGAAAATTGTGTAAAAGTTAAATCTTCTGAAAAGGCGTAAGGGTTCTCACTGTCCCTTTTTAATATTTTTATTTCTATGTTTTATCCAGGGAAATGAACAAATATTTACGGGATGAAAAGGACATTTGTAATCAGGTATGTGCCATATATTATAGTGTAAATAATACACTGTATTATTTAAAGTTCACCTGTGGACACTTCAAATGTCCTCTTTGAAAGATCAGAGCAATAGAAAAAAGATGTACGTAATAATCAGAGACCAGATTAGCCACCCTACAATTCAGATTGAACTCTTATTTTAATTTCTGCAGAATCCAAAGAACTCAAAGAAAACACCAAGTTTGAAGCAGATGTCTTCAATCAGTCGAACAAATACAAATATCTTGAAAAGGTATGGTAAACTATCCCCAAGTGCAGCATTGAATTAAATTTCATTAGTTAATTTGTTAATATGCCAAATAGAACACAAGTCACAGTTGGTACATTACATTTTCTGTTGTCAAGTGTGTTAGATCTTGTTGTGGGGTCTGTAATGTTACTTTCTATGTGCAGTGAGGATGAGGAAGAGCTAACCGCCAGCTTTGTGAGACCCAAGCTAGCCAATGGGTCATACCAGTCCTCTTGCAAAACAGAAACAAGAGGGCACCTCCAAAGGATCATCTCCATTGAGGAGGACCACCTTCCACACTTGCTTCAGAATGACTGTCAGGCCCAAGCCCCGCTTCTGGAGTTTAGTGAAGGAGAGGAAGCCTCAGACTATGAGGAGAAAACAGACTTGGTGGCGAGCGATATCTACCCGTTTGCGTCTTCTGCCCAGCAGAAAAAGTTGAAGGGAGATGAGGAGGAAAGGGAAACCCCCACATCTCCGAGGGGTCAGCCTGTTGGCAAGGAGACCAGCTTAAATGTAAGCGCATGGACATTGAGTGATATACAGTATATAAAGTATGCTTGACATAGACTTACCTTTTAATTCTGTGATCAGCATTTAAGGGCTACATGAATGTGAATAATGTATTTCTGAGTGATGTATTTCAGCCACCTAACTAATTGTTTAAAGAGAGCTCCCATAACCTTCCTTCAATCTCTGCTATCATACTTCCTGCTTCTTTAGGAGGAAGGCGGTCCCTCGCCCCCTGATCGCCTCTTCAAGATCATCCTGGTGGGGAACTCTAGCGTAGGAAAGACCTCCCTCCTTAAGCGATTTTGTGATGACTGCTTCCACCCTGGCACTTCTGCCACTGTGGGTACGTACTGTTAAGTGCAAACACACCCATTTTAGTTCCTATGGGTGAAGGCAACAAAACACCAAGCCCTGTAGGTGTCGTCAGGCTCAGGTCAGTTCTGGGTACAGCAATGTCAGCAGAGGCAGGGCAAGCTATAAGACTGTATGAAGACTTTTGCTGGGGCTAATCATTTTGCTGAACATTCTGATAGGCCTGTGTGCTGTATCCCCCCCCATATAGTATATGATATACTGTCCTGTGCAGGGTCCCAGGGGAACAGCTAACCAGCCGACTTCAAACATATTGCAGCCTGTCTAGAATGTAATAAAATGAGTCAAGGCACTCTCTCAAGGCCACATTAGAAATTCATTCAAACACATAGGCATCCCCCTTTGGTCTTCAGTGTAAGGTTTATAAATCTTCCAACTTCATTCTTTAAAGCTGTTGAAGGAATTCATTTTGATAACGGATAAATAAAATAAAAGTGCTACAAGGCTACTGTCAAGGAGCTTCAGTCAAGCCTTTGGAATTCTACATGGTAGCTGTTGTATTCATGATTAAAATCTCAGGGCTTTTTAAAATATATTTTCAGTTTCTTCCATCAATTTGAACATTAGTTTTCCAATATTAACACATTTATCATATGCATTTAGGTCAATGCCTATATTTGCATACTGTTACATCATTAAAGCATAATTTGTATGGTGTTGCTGACTAACATTTTCTTGTCTGTGTGTGCAGGTATAGATTACAGTGTAAAGACGATAACTGTGGACAACAGCCAGGTGGCACTGCAGATGTGGGATACAGCAGGACAGGAGAGGTGAGAGATCAACACGAGGAAAATAAATGATTGCATTTGAAAAATGTACTGCACTGCTTTAGCTTCAACTGTGGCACTTTGATAAGGTCTCTGTTTGCCAATACTTTCTTTCAAAATAGTGTACTTGAATTCCTAAGTTTCATGGAATCACCTGGTCCGAAACAAATGTTTTGAAATGCACCCTGGCAAGTTTCAATAATGTTTGTATTTTGCAAGTTGTGCTTGTAAAGGCAAGCAGTAGTTTTCAGGGACACCCCCCCACCCCGTCCCAATTTCTAGTTCTCCATGTCCTCCTGCAGGTATCGGAGCATCACCAAGCAATTCTTTCGCAAGGCTGACGGTGTGGTTGTGATGTATGACATCACAGCCGAACATAGCTTCACAGCTGTCAGACAGTGGCTAACAAGTGTAAAGGTAAGACAGTAAGTCACCCTGTGCTGCACACATTCGTCACAGAATTAAAACTAGACACCAGCCACAACACCAAATTAGGCCATGGGCGTAAAGTGGTGGAGCAATGGCTCCTACCCTACTTTCTACCCCCCTACTTCTGGTGCCGTTGACTGTAGACAGACTGATAAGAAACGGAGTGGGTATCTGTCGTTCAAATCTATATTTCACAGTATAATAATATAGAAGACATATCATAAATAAAAGTCAGTTGCTGAATGTGTTTACAGTGATGCTTCTATACACCACTTGCTGGTTTCCTACCGTGGAGCCAATAGCAACAGGGGAAGCTGCTGGTCTAGTCTTTTAACTGCAAAGGATTCTTTTAAGATTGGTCTCTTTAAGTCTGTATTCTTTGATTTGCTTCTTACACAGGAGGGGGCAGGTGAAGATATTGCCATCATGCTCCTGGGAAACAAAACAGACAAGGAAGTGGACAGACAAGTTCAGGAAGGAGTGGGCGAAAGACTAGCCAAGGTCTGTTTGTTTTTACTGCTGAGCTCAATGTTCTAGCAGACAAATCAGTGTCTAGTCCATCAGACCACAGCTACAAAGTGGTGCTCATTTTGATAAATGAAAGAAACATGGTTACACAGTTTTGTCAGTTTGATTCTGAGGTTGATTCTGATTATCCTTTCTTAGTTTTGTATTCCCTAGTCTCTGGTGGGTTTCTATGGTGACTGGAAATGACTATGTGAGCTAATATTGTTACATGAGAATTTTTTATTTTTTTATTTTTTTTATTTTGCATCTATTAGTACAAAATTGAATTTGGCCCTGAACAATGTGCTGCCTCCTTTTCAGGACTGCCACATGACTTTCTACGAGTGCAGTGCATGCTCAGGACACCACGTGAGGGAGTCTATGATTCATTTAGCCAGGTGAGCAAAAGTAATGGTTTTTGTGTGGGAGTTTATGCAACAGGGGGAAAAAAACTTGGAATAATATGTAGAATTGAACAGCTGAACAGCTTCCAAAATGGGATTATTTCTGTACTGAAGTAAGATCAAATCATAGAAAGACAAATTTGTTCCATGTTGGAGGCACAGATCACTTTTTGTCTTTAGCTGGTTCTGGAGAATACATTAGAAGGTCGCCACTCCTAAGTGGAAATACTGTATCTGGCATTGTTTACAGTTTTATTGGTGTCAAACTTCATGTCACTGTTTAAAACATATTCTGTCTCCAATGTGAAATTGTCAGTGTCATATCGTGCTCATTTTCAGGTTCATACTTGTATTTAGGGTTCCTACTAGGACATGTTTTCATGCTTTAATATTCAAAAACATATTTTTTTTTCTTTAACATTCTGTCTAGATTTACCTGTATTCATATGTCTGACACGCGCCATTTTGGTACCTGTCTCTTTAAGGGCGCACTCACACTGCCCTTTCGCACCGCGACCCGGGCTTTAGGGTACTTGTCCCCCCTCCCTCTCCCCCCGCGCCCCAGGCCCGTTTGTAATCACACTGCCTGGGCCTCGGCCAATGCTTCTTGCTGTCCATAGGTCATCACGCCGTAACACGACACACGCATTGATCGCGTGTGTGTGGCTTTGTTTACAAATCTTTTCATAGACCTCAGAGTTTTTGTGCGTCTTGTCGACTGTTTTTGAAAATTTTTATCCGACCAAATCTGCAGTAAACACTCACACCTCAGCATCACACCAAGGTGAACCTTTCACCGCCATTGTTGTTGTTGTTAAATGTCCGCGCATGCTCCGTCCTTCTATTTTCTACGTCCGAACAGGCACACATACCGCTACCGCCGTAGGGCTCATGCTCGTGCTCGTACACGTGCGCACGCTCGTGCTCGTACATGTGCAAACGGCTCTGCTAAAGCCCACCTCTTTCTGTCCGCAGTTATGCGCGGAGCAGTTATGCGCGGAGCGGGTGCACTCACACTGCTTAAACGTACTAGGCTTTAGCTGAAAAAACGGTTTTGGCCCGGTACAGAACAACAGTGTGAGTGAGCCCTCCTGAAAAAACCCCAGTCTTCTCTGATTGGTCAGCATTTCCGGGTCTTCCACATCTGCTCTCTCGCCGTCTCTGCGCTATCATTGCAGCATCATATCTGTAATGATGATGTGACTGAATACTATGCATAAGTTACATGCTTTCCCAAATTGCAGTATACACTTCCGGTCTCCTAAGTGGTAGTGATCTTGGGGATGTTCCATGCTTGGACAATGCAGCAAACCAGCATTTAATACACACCAACAAGACAAATAAGCAGGCAGTGTTGCAACTAACACCCCAGCATTAAATAAAGACCCTACAGGGTTCATACAGACATGATACAGACAGCAGAACTGAAGCATGTGCAGGTCAGATTCAGTAGCAGTAACAGTCGCAAAGCAGATGCACCTTTTCAGAATGAATGTGAGCACAAAAGACGCATAGTAGTGTTTCCTGCTGTAACTGGTTAATTTGTTTCTGCCTCATTTTGTCCCCTAGAATTCTAAAAGAGCAAGAGGACAGAGAGAAGGAGAAGACGGTCCAGCTGGTTGGCAGCCCCTCAGAGAAGAAGAAATCCTGCTGCTAACAGTTTAACAGCTAACACACACACAGTGGCACTAGCCTTTACTAATATACACAATGTGATAATGTGACCACAGAGGACACATTATTCTGAATGTCAGCACAATTGTTTCTCACACAGTCTTCCACCTTGTGTCACTGTTGATAAACCCAACACCATGAACTTTCTGCATGTTGTCATGCTTTGCTGATGTCATTGCACTATTATAAACTGCTCTCTGTTTACCCAAGGTTTTTGCAGTTTGAAAATGACCTCAAATTGCAATATTACGGAGACGAAACATAATAATGATGTAAGAAAATTTAAAGGTTCCCCTTTGAGGGTTGGATATAAAAACAGCCGAACAAATGTAAGTCAATCTGAGTCCCTTTTTTAAAGTCAAAATAGAACGTTTACCTTTTTTTAAAAAGTAAGTTGTAGTCTAACTCTTCACTCTTAGGCTCTTTAATATTTATTTATCTTTCAAAGACCCTTTATCTGTCACGTGGTTATTTTACTTAAATTATTAATATATTCATTCAGTGTTATGTGTGATTTTCTTGGCTGTTCTTCTTTGTACACATATATGACATGGACATAATAACATAAAAAACTGTGAAATGCAATGCATTATTAAACCACCTTGCAGTAAATACTACATTAGTGAAGCTTTCAGTGTTGAGTTTGTGTTGAGACTGTGAGGTGATGATTAACTTATCAGGCCAAGCTTAGTTGTTGTTGTTATGTAGCAGTGCAGGATATTACACAGGTGTTTTAGTTTCTTCACCTGATGGACAAAGTAAGAACAAAACTACATGCAGGAAAGTACAGAAGCAATGTGCTTTTGTGTATTTGTTCACTGAATAAACAAAAATAATGTGTTGAATCTTGAAAAACTAAAAATGAGAAGCTTCACATGTAGTATTTGTTGCAGGGCTGTCATATTTAATAGTGATTTATTTCACAGGCATCTGTTTTAGTTTGCCCTCTGTATATTATCATTGATTTGTAATTCTGTTTGTTGTAGCTGTACTGAAGGTTGTTAGGCTACCTGAAGATTTAGTTATGAAGTTGGCCCAGTTGTGCGTTCTATTCTAAGAGCTGAAAAATACATATGTACTGTACATATGTATACAGTCTTATTTTTCCCCAATAGACCACGGTGCCAAGTATTTTATGGAAATGGTGTCACTATAACATGTTAAGTAACTAAAATAATCTGTAAGTTACAAAAAAGGTTCACATTTGCTCAGTATTGATAACATGTTAAGATTTAACTTTGTTATTGCAGTTTGATATTGCACTTATTGCACTATGTTCACTAATAGAGCTCCACTACTGCCAGTGTCTTGCACATCACTTTAATGTATATACACATGTAAATACATGAAACAAGTATATCAAATAAAGAATTGTTAAGGTTAATATAATTTGTAAAGGACTTCTTCCTGGTAGAATGAAATGACAATAAGTTAAACAGCATCACCTAGTGGATGAGTTTGGACATTGTTTCTTTTTATTCGTTTTTTTAAGTTGACATGACAAAACATGTAAAACAACATGTTAAATATTTTGTAGAATTAACATGCCAGTTTATTAGAATTTATATAAGAATTAAAGACTTATAAACTATATGGAAAACTAGTTTGGGGTTAAATCTGAGCAAGCAACTTTGGAATATACTTCCCATGAAGGTGGACAGGTGCTCTTTAATACAGAGATCATTCAATATATATGATTATTTATCATATACAGCTGATTGTAAGCATTATGACTTATAACATTGTATTGCTTATTTGGAGCAGCCGGCACCCTGTAAAATACACAGGCGGCAGCATTCAGTTTGATATTGCACTGTTTATTGATTGTTACTAGCATTAGTTGCATGCTTTATAAATGTATTGCTCGTACACACTCATACTGTTAATTTTGGTACCAGCGCTGAAAAGATTACATCTATCAGTTGCATTCTCAGAATGATAGTGTATTACCAATAGCTTAAAACAGATTGTATTTTATATTGTTTTAATTGATATTAACAGACATTTGAGGCTTATTATTAGGAGTAATAATGCAATTTTGCCCAGATTCAAGTTTTGAGTGAAGAAACCCCTTCAGTGGGTACCTAGGTACCACGGGTACAGGGGTACTGCAGATCATAAAGCAGCATTATTTCTTCTGATGTCCAAGAAGTTGCTTTGACTATGTGGGGTACGACTGCTTGACATGGATCGTGCCCTGATGTCTCACTGTATATAAAACTATAGGAAAAAAACAATGCAGCAGTACGGAAAGGAACTAGGAACACTTTGGTACTTGGTAAAGGCATTGGATGGGGAAGTAATGTTATTGGCATGTCAACACAGGGTCCACCTGGTTTCAAAGCTGTGAAACGGTGTGACACCTATTACACACTCACAGAAAGCCACTAGTACACCGACTATGCAAAGATGTGTTAACTTTCACAGTACACATATACGCACCTTGGCCCATTCATCCTTGGCTGTGGTGTTCAGTTGCTGTTAGTTTCCCCACATTATTCAATTTATACAACTAAAACTCAAAGTGTTTCTCTGATAATCATTCCCACCAGTATATAAAATAAAATAAGAATTACACTTAAATGTAATGTCTACCTATAGCCGAATGTGGACAATACAGTCATTGATAGCGAGAGCTCTACGGTTATTTAAAAATGGCAACTATCCCTCCAGGCTATTGTGGAAACCAAATACTGAGCAAAACACACATCACAAGTACACCACTCCATCACACATATACGCACATCAATAATCAATAACATTCATCAAGACTAAGAAATATTCCTGACCTCATTTTGTTGGTGTTACATTCAGATTTGTTTAACAGTCAGCATGAGTAACTTCAACCCTTCATCAAACACTGGAATGACAAAAGTGCTGCCAACTTTGCATGGTCTTTGGCCGATATTTGCCCCTGTAACATCACACAATGTGTCTCACTGCAACTGAGGTTCTCTATCTCCCCCTGGTGCTCAGGGGTTGTTCTCAGCGGGGCACCAACGGCCCCCAGTCGAGTTTAACGCATCTTGTAGTCGTGGGATATCGCCGCTTCACACAGCTGTCCTTTGAAATCCAGCTCGAAGGTAAAGTCCAAGTCGCGCTGCAGGTCAAAAGAAGGAAAAAGCAAGATTGCTGTTACAAAAGGGGGTAGGTCATGATTAAGCAAAGCAGGAAAAAATAAAAAAGTAAGACCAGAGTACATTGTCAGATTTCCCATTTGGACCTGACAACAGAACATGTTTAGTAAACTCAGGCTATTTGTGTGAGACAAGAGGCGGAGAGGGAGATGAGAGCACATGGACAAGGTCAACAATAGAATCTGTTGTTTTTTGTCTGGAAGTCCCTGGAGGGCTTCTGCCTGCTTGACCTCTATCCAACACTGAGAAGAAAACAATCTATAGTGGGCAGGCAGGTGATGAGTCATTGCTTAGCTAGGATATATAAAATAAGAGCTCAAATAAAACTGTGAAACACCATTTATTAGGACCCACGTTATTTTTTTTGTCCTTGTTTTTTGAAATGAATTGCCTTTTTGGAGGCTTTCTCAAATATTGAAAACTCAACAAACTTCACAAATCATTCAGGAGTGGAGACAATGTACGTATTTCATTGTTTTAGTGCCACCTCGAAAACAGCCGAGATTCCCAGATTGTCGTAAATTTATGAAAACCAGTAGGCATATATAACTCCTCCAGATGTACAAAAAAAGCGTCTTGGAGCAATATTCTAAACTCAACAGGAAACCAGCCGACGTGCGGCGGGAGCGAGGGCCCGTCCATAGCTGCTCGCGGCTTTAATATTCTATTTGTATTTTATATTTTCTTATATTAATAAATTACCACTAAACACAACTTCACATGTAATACATCACATGAATGAAGATATCCATATATCATAGGTGTTATACTGTATTTACACAATAGGAACACTGGACTATACAATACTCACAATGTTTTTTTCATTAGGCTTCATATCAATGCTGCCGACGATCTCCTCTCCCCTTCGCACTGTCAAATAGTCCTCCAGGTAAAACACTGTCTGCTTCCAGTGGGTGTATTGAGCATCTGGTGCTGGGACAAACACACACACACACACACACACACACATACACACACACACACACACAGTTTTAAAATGCACATCAGCTATTTCAAAATACATAGAGCCACTTTCAAATAAAGCAGTTTAACTAATGACTAGAGTAATGGTGTTCACTGGTTGCCAGATTGTGACTGGTGTTTGGCCCGTATCAACAGTTAAGCGACATACCTTTTGGGAAATGGCTGCAGAGAATCTTGACCAAAACTTGGTTGAGCCCTCAGTGTGAAAGGTATATAAAGTTACTAAGAATTCATTAACATTTACAACTGCAGATGCAATAAATCCTTAATTAATGACTTCACATGTATAATTGCTGACTGCTGAAAGCCATGAGCATTAATTAATGGGGGGTTTCCACAGTCTGGCAACTCAGAAGTTATAAATCACTTCTTTAACTGATACATGAAGCATTAGTAAAATATTTTTAACCATTAGGAAAATAGTTACAATTTAATCTTTTAAGGGTTCCTGATAAGAAAGGTGTACCAACAACGTTTTAAACTTAACACATTAACTAAATGTCTGAGAAACAAGGCAACAGTAAAGTCATCCTCTTGTCAATGATGCATGTACCAAACAGAGACAGTAATACAGTCTAATATGTGCATGACGCGAATGTCACGATAAGAATAAATACAAACTGTATGCAGACCCGACCCCGGATAAGCGGTTGAAGATGAGATGAGATGAGATGTATGCAGAGGAAGAGCAGAGGCATGAAACCGAATCTGTATCCTTCTATTTGTGAAGCAATGGTGCAAAAAGAGCAGGTAGCTCTACTTGATTTTGAGATGACAGCACTGAAGTAAAAGGCACTAAATGCATGACTTCGTTCTTGACCTCTCTACTGTTGCCGGAGTCAATCTTCTTTCATCACTTTGTATCCATTGTGCCACCTTGTGTGCACTCACCTGTGTATACATAGCCTATATGTGTGCATGCACGGAAAATAAAATCCAGCACCACAGACCCAAAATAAGTGTAAGCTTTCCCCAGTGCCCTGACCATCACCGATCCGATACGACTCAGGCTCAAAAGGTCCAAAGCCCTTAAATTGAATTTCTGCCAGTCCTTGGGAATCTTGTTATCTCTTCCTTTAAAGACGAACTCTTTGTGAGTCCATAGATGAAAGGGCTTGCCAATCAGCGTAGCTGGTGCACAGGCTGGGCTCTCAGTTTTTGGGCAGAGATCAATAAAAACACTGACAAGCTAGCTGCTTTTCTAGTGCTAATTCAGTATATGGGGTGGCATCTCTGCTGACCAGTATAAATTGAAATCTTTGACCCCTGCCGGTCTTTTTCTCCTTGGCTGAGAGTGTGTGTGTCTGATAGGACTGTTGCATGGGGGATTGATTGCACACTCTGTGTACGTTTTAGAGATGTTCAAATACCATTTTTTCCTTTGTGATACCGATTCCAATATAGTAAATTATGTATCAGCCTAAACCAAGTACCAATCTAATACCTGTTCATTAAAAATATGTATAATACTATTAATTTTGTTATGATGGATATAATATAATTTCTGTTGGTTATCCTGGTTCAAGTTAAAGCTTTTGTAAAACATGTAACAAATATATACAGAGAATGAATGCCACAGAACTTTAGTTTATTATTTAGCTAGACAATCCGCCATAACTGAAAAAGAAAAGAAATAAACTACTTTATTGTATATTTAATTTAGGGCTAAATTACATGGTATCAGATCAGTGCAGACTTGCGCATTCACCAATACTGACACCAGCATTTTAGGCAGTATCTGAGACATTTCTGATAATGGTACTTACTCTAAGAAATCCTGTCAGTTCCTTCAAATTATGTACTAATAAATGAATATATGTGTGTGTGCGTGCGTGTGCGTTTGCGTGTGCATATGTGTGCGTATATATGAGGGGAAAACTTCTCAGTGTCCTCATGTGGGATCCTAGTGACCTGAGGGTAGAAGCTCCTCCTGAGCCTCTAAGTGCAGGCTTGCTGTAACCAGTGGTGCCCTCTTCCCGACCTCAATTGGGAGAGAAGGCTGTTACCTTGGTAATTTACGGATTTGGCAGTGAGACAAACTTACAGAAAATCAATGGAAGTAAGCGGGTAGGTCAGAGAAAGCCCAAGTAAGGAAAGGAGATATATATATATAGAGAGAGAGATAGATAGATAGATAGATAGATAGATAGATAGATAGATAGATAGATAGATAGATAGATAGATAGATAGATAGATAGATAGATATGTCTGTGTGAGACTGTTCAAACCAACCTTTACAGTGATGCATTCTGCTTTACAATTTCATTTCAATGTATGATATTTACCACTACCAATAGAGGTCAGTCTCACACAGATTTTTACACAACATCCCTGCTCACTCCAATCCAGCTCTGTTTGTGTCATGATAGTCATTCATTATCATTATAGATGCCTTACACTGACCACATTAGAAAGAACTTGTCTTTCATTTATGAGTAGAGGGCCACTGTAACCTGGGATGTTTTGAGCGTTACTCCCATTTGAGCATTTCAGCTACATTAATGCTGCAAGTGCCTAATAAAGCTGTTCAACTGGTGGTCTTGAATTTCAGGCTCCTTGGAGCATTTGGTTCCACATAAAATGTTTGCTTGTGGATGTTTTCTGTCTGCCCAATGAAGCAAAATTCCGTTCCAGTTCGTAGTTTGAAACCAGTCCAGCAATATCCTCCCTTGGTCTCTCATTTTTCTCTCCTTGCATTAGTGTATGAAGTGCTGGCTACCAGCATAAACCATACCCCACAATTCACTCCAACCTAATGTCAGATACGCTAGGTCCCTTTTTTCATGTTCCCTTGCTGAAAATCAAGAAGGGCTACTTATTTTACATTGCAAATTTCATCTCAACAGGACTCACTGAAGCCATCAAGGGAAGACAGCATATTAACAAGGAACCAAAAGAACCCACAGCTTCAGTAAAGTATCCACTCTGCTGTGCTGTCAGTCCCCTTGAGGGAGATACTTAACCTCACCTCTGTGTGATGCTGTTTTATTGCTGTAAAGGCTGGTAATCAAAAAGCAGATGAATCTGTTCTTTTTTAAGATTATAATTACCGTCCCTATGATGCATGTACTGCAGCTCTATGTTTTAGAGCCCCACATCCACCCAGATCCCTGTTGCCCTGTAAAAGACTGTGTGTGAGGCCTTTTACCGGTGGAGAAACCAGTCTTCTTGTGACACTTTGTGAACTCAATGTTGAAGTAGGTGACAAGTGCATGGATGTAGTCATTCCTTTGGATCTGCAGGCAGAACGCTGACGTGAATGAGAGGTCCTCAGTCTTCACAGTATAGATGTCCACCTCCTGTAGGAGTAAAGAGATGGACTTTTCTCAAATATCTGGAGCACATAAACAAAACTCTCCTATCACATTAAGCTCTCTCTATTCACTGGGGTTGATTTTTCCGTAAGTTTGGTTTTAATCAATTATTTGATCAAGAGAAGAGAGAAATGTGACACTAAATGACAGCAAAAAGCAATATATATAATATTCGCAATTATTGAAATATAATTATTTTAGATTAGTTATACAGGGGGGCTGAAATTCCTTGCCGCAGCAGCGCAGTTTAACTCTTTGGTGCATGTCGACCCCTCTCTCTCCTCCATGTCCTATTATATTCTAGATGTACTATCAATTAAAGATATAAAAAGCCACATAAAAATCTTAAAAAAAGAAAATTAAGATCCATTAATCACGAAGATGATACGACTGATTTACTAAATTCTTTAACAGCCCTTTTAATTTAGGCTTTAGGCTAACTAATTAAAATGGTAGGCCCATGTTCACTACTTGAACAGAGCAAAACTAGCTGTTTTTCCTTGTCTCCGGTCTTTAAACATAACTAAGCTAACCTGCCACTAGATTTTTAGGGTGCAGACACATGAGTGATACCCTCTTCTCATTTAACTTTGGGCAAAAGCGTGAATGTGAAGGTTGGACCAGTACAGGATGACTGGTGTCATCGGGGAGCTCTAACTATGGTCAGGCTCCAAGTGTTATTCATGCATGGTGCTAGCAACCCCAAATGTCCCCATGTCCCAGTCAGTTTAACAGGGTATCTGATGACCAATCGTTCCACTAGGCCATGTACTGAGAGGAACATGTTGTCCCAGATCCTGGCTTACTGTCAAGGGAACGGCACTGGGCCAACATATTATGTTAGCTTTGAAAACTGAGTAACAGAGGGGAGCACAGTTCACCTGGAAACCTTCAGTACCCTGCAGGGTAAACATGTAGGCAGAGGTGGGATAATCTTGTTTAATGTACCATCCGTGATATTCACTGCTAGCCTGCTGGCTTTGGTGACAGATGCCACATTTGTTGTGGAGGAAATAGCCTTGTTTTGCTGAAAATATATACTGTACAATGCAGTGTTAATGTCAGATTCCCCCCTGCTGTCTTCGGAAAATAATCGCTTCCATTAACACTTTTGCCAGATATTTCCTCTGGTTATGCAGTATAAACTTCTCAAAGTCCCATTTCAAAGTTTAAGATGGCAATATAATGCATGTTCACACCCTTGCAATTGCTCTGAGGGAAAAATTAAAAAGAATTAAGAGCCTTATCATGCAGGTTGGTAAATTATTTATGTTCTGTAGGATTATACTTGGTTATGATCCTCACACTGAGTATTGCTACCACGGTCTAAAGCAGCAGTTTAATAACATGAGGTCCCATGTGTACTACTCCTTGGCTTTACAACTTTAATGAGGTCAGTCATTAATCTATTTAAAGACAATAAAGCTTATCAGCAGGGATCATCGTTTCTTTCTTTCTTTCTTTTTTTTACAAGATCCCAGGACAAGCATCATACCCATCAGCTTCATAGAGATTTGTATTAAACCCTTATGACTGATGTCGTTGTCGGTTGTAATATCTCACTGCATTTAAAAGGAAAGGCTGTGTGATATCAAAGAAAAGGAGTGTGTGTGTGTGTGTGCGCGCGTGCGTGTGTGTGTGTTTACCACTATAATCCTGTTCTGCATTTTAGTGTTGACATTGCACAGTATAGTCAGTTCATACTATGGTCAGCTCGTTTATTTCTGTTTTTTTTAAGCTGACCGGTGAACCAGAGTTAGGAAATGGTGGTAAGGGTGCGTTGTGCTATGAATCAGTAATCTCAAGATCCACAAGGTCCCTTTAGTAGACATTCTCTGTCTTTTAATCATATGACATGGTGTTTGGAAGATGGAGTTTGCCCTGTCGTCATGGCAATGTAGCCTACATCTTCAGATTTCTATTTTTTATGAGCAATTTAAAGATGCCCTATTATGCTAGTTTTCAGAGTCATAAATATCTATTTTTTGGTCAACTGCAATAGATTTACATGCTTTGATCTTTAAAAAAACGCATGATATTTCACACATTGTCCATTGCTGCAGCACCCATGCAGCACCTCTATCTGAGCCTGTGTGTTGCAGCATGACCAATAGGGAAGTCAGGATTCTTCTATGTAGACAAATTCTATTTTATTTTATTTTTATTTTAAGAAATTGCTAACATCTAAATGCAAGAACTTAATTATTTGATGCTTCGGTATTATTTAACACAACTGTAAAATATTATAAATATGTGTATAGGTTATAAAAGACAGAAAAACATGATACAGTAGGTCCTCTTTAAGAACTTTGTTGCAGTGCTTTGAGCTAAATGTCAGCATGCTAACATGCTGATGCTAAGCAGGTGTAATAAGTACCACAATAACCATCTTAGTTTAGTGTCTTGGCCTGCTAACGAGGATGTAGTCATAAACCAAAATTATCGACAAACTGAAACACTGATCAAAAGAGGCCACTAGATGAAAAGTTAAGGGATCGCCAAAGCTATTAAAATGCTCATCCTGAGGACGACATGAATGTGTGTACAAATCTTATGTCAATTAATCCAATAGTCTCGGAGACAGGTCATTAGGATTTATCCTCTGACCTTTATAAATATCTGTACTAAATGAATTGCCAATCCATCCAATAGTTCATAGATCTGAACCGAAGGACATTGCCATTCCCAAAAAACTGTATACATAAATGTTAACTCTCATCTACACAGCATTGGTTCAAAAGGCAAAAAGATTGTCAATACTTTACTTACCTTTATGAGGCAGGAGTTGGTCACCACTTGTTTTGGGTCAACTATGTCCACCAGGGGTTCCTTCATGGCCACATTGCGGATGCAGGTCATGTCGAAGCCATAAACATTCTCCCACCCTGGTAAATATAACATGATTGAGTTACTTTGTCTGCATGTTTTCATCTTTTAATCTTTGTAAACTGCAAACACATGATATGGTTTTCTTCTTTCCAAGTTTTGGATTCAGCTTTCAAGGGTGGGAAAAGCCACAAGCCTTGCAATCAGCTGGGCTGCAGCTGTATTTTGGCTCTTACTCACAGAGCTTTACAGAATTCTGTGAGATGAAATCTCAGCCTCTCATTTTATAACCATTTTTATTCTGACAGATAAAAGTCACATTGTATTTTGGGGATAAGCCTGATAACCATGAGCCTCCTTGAATGCAGCCTCCACTCTTACTTGAATATCCTTGCAGCTATGGCGAAATCATTCCATACATTATTC
Organism: Echiichthys vipera; assembly: GCF_963691815.1. Lineage (NCBI taxonomy): Eukaryota > Metazoa > Chordata > Actinopteri > Perciformes > Trachinidae > Echiichthys > Echiichthys vipera. Next base: position 20,511,984 of record NC_139832.1, read on the forward strand.
AGTAAGCCCCTTAAGATAGTGTGTGAGCATGCGTCTCTATCATGACCCAAAAGGCGGAACTACTTGAGTGCTTGGGAGAGCTGGCAATAATGAACAGGTCACAGTCCCCCAGGGAATTGTAATGTTCTGTATTTGCATTTCTTTCTGCCCACTTAACACAGACAGTGTGCACTCATGACCACAGGAGGCTCTTAGAATAAGGGAGTGCTTCAGAAGGCCACTTCAAACTCAGTACAAAGCTCATATTACTGTTGGCTCGCAGAGAAAGAAGTTTGTGGTCAATATTTGCTCTTGTCTCTCCACTCATCTAATGGTATCCAGACATCATTGTACAGCTTTGCAATGCAGCGAGTCAATGTGATATGACTTTCCCATGGTGTACTGTGGTTGTATTATATCCCAGATGTAAGGAGGAGTGTGAATAGGAGGCCTATTGGCTATTGTTCTATTTGCGTGCCTGTTGTCATCTAGGTTGTCCACTGGCTTAACACTGACTAATGCTTTGTGCCCAGCAGCAAAACATCGCCCACAGTCCCCTTGACAGGTTTAGAGTGGGATGATACAGAGCCTTGTTGACTTATAATGTAAATTATTACCCCCAGTATTATGCCTGAGGAAAAGTTCAAAATTATTTTCAGAGCAGTAAGGGTTTCGTAAGGGTACACCCAAACTGGTGTGAGTGCAATGCGGAGGTGTGTACGCTATGCCACGGTAAAGGCATAATCCTGGATACAGCCACCCAGGTACAGTACTTGTCATTCCACAGTCCAGGTTCAGGTAATACACACATCCAACCCCACATACACACTCTCACACTGAACTTACAGTGAATTTTGAAGTCTTTGTACTGCCTGTCCTCTATGGCCACAACGTACAGAGAGGCACGGTCAGGAAACATTAATCCACCGGGTTTCTGTTTGACAAATGAGGGGTAGAAATAACTCTGCAATTAATCTTGAATACATTCTAAAAGGTCTACATTTCAGCTTCAGTGACATTTCATTCCTCAGCCAAGTACAAGTTTAACTGATTGAGGTGTTATTGTTCCTTCTGGGCACAGACTGAAATAGCAGAGTTGTTCATGGTGTAATATTAGAAGACTATATTAGTTTCCAATTAGAAGACACTAACATGAGTAGCAGTTAATAATGTAACATTGCTGCTAACATTCTCATTAATATAAGTCTTCCATATCATTGCATGTTTTTTCTGTTAACGTAATGATTATTGCATTATTTAGCATAGTGTATTTAAAAATAAAGGTAATTTATCTCCGTTTTAGCTGTAGTATCATACAGTAGCTAATAATTCATTTTAAAGCAGCGGGTCGGGATTGTCATCGGGGGGGTTGTCAGATCATTTTGAGGCATCACCAGATGGATGGAATGCTCAATTCTGCCCCAAAAGTCTCTTTTTTTAAATAATTTTTAAGAAGAAAGTTTGCCGTACTTTCAATAACAGCTGTGCCCCAGTGTACCCCACTTCCCGGTTTGTGTGTGTGTGCGTGTGTCTCTCTCTTCCTGTCCTGTTGTCTACCTGCACACCTGCTGTTCATCAGCTCATCATCTCTGCAATATATCGATGCCAGCTCTTCGTCCACACATCACCACAAGGTTGTTTCAACTCCTGTGGTAAATTCACGTCTAAGGCGTCTATGGTGTTTTTCTTGTGAAGTTAATATTGCCATGTTGTTGTGCTTTGCCACTTACAGTTTCTCTTGACCCTAAGATCACTACACTTCAGTTCCGCCTGATCTCCAACCACTCTCCTCACCACTGCTACGCTCCATTTCAGCCATGCTCATCACTCCCTCCTTCGACCCTCCGGACATCATTCGTCCATCTCTAATTTCCAACCTCAGCTATAAAACCCATTGTCAGTCTCTCAAGATCTCTTTCCTTGTGTCTTGTTTCTGTGTTTAGGTCATCCCACACTGATCGTAACAGCCATTGTGACTCTAATGAGGAAAAAAACATTTAATAAAAAGAAACAGTTGAACTGTTTTTTCATGTGGCAGTAATGAGATCCCTACTGACATGAAAGCAAAGCATAAAACATATTCATACTTATGTTTGCTGTTTGGGTAATTTTTAGTTTAAGGCCTCTAAAAATACACTACACTACCAAACAATGCCGGGCCCACTTGGAGAATATACCATTTTGTACTATTGGTATATCTTGTAATGTATCAAGTGCTATATTGTCAGGATAATTACATTATAGAATTTGTTAATAATGCTACATTTATGATTTATTTCAAGGTAAAAGCAGTTTATTATGTCCCTGGAATTGCTGATGTTACTGCAGGATAAACGTATATATATCATGCCTATACATACATCTACACACAAACTCCTTGCAACTTACCAGCCACTTGTCCCTGGCAAAGATGACGGTGTTGAGCATTGATTCATAGAAGAGGCAGTAGCCCATCCACTCAGATATTATGATGTCAACCTTCTCAACAGGAAGCTCCACCTCCTCCACCTTTCCATTAAAGATGGTGATAACTGCAACACACAGCATATCTTTTAACTCATAATCAGTGCTTGTATTTTGGCATGCCAGAAAGTGTCTTTACAAAACACTAGGTATGCATAAATAAGTATGGAGGGCACATCAAAACTGCTAACTTAAGTCTCAGAATAACACATCAATTACACATACGTGACAGATCAGACAATATTCGATTGGTGTATGCAAAAACTAAAGTGGTGTGTAAGAAAGAAAGAAAGAAAGAAACTCAGAGTGGGACACATCAGTTGCTGCTGTATGTGCTACCATGGCAGCCATGGCATCTTATGGAAATCAACCCATCTAGGGATTACAATCTTTGCCCTCTCCGAGATTAGCCGGCTTCTGCCTTGGCAAGAAGTTATTGAAGAGATTCCCTAGTGATACAAAGTGAATGACATGCTTGTCCAACTGGTGACTGCTTCCTGCATATCCACTGTCTGACTCTCAGAGTGAACATAGTGTTAACTCTCCTTTAAATTACTTGTGCATACTTGATATTCATAGGTTTATAGATGGAACGTCAGTTGACAGCGTGGTTTATGGAGTTATCATTTGGTAAATGCTCAGTCAGCTTGGGAGTAAATTTGTGTTCAGAGTTAGAGAGGTGTTATGATTTAATAATATGCTTTGAATTTCATAAGTTGGCAGCGTGTTTTGTGCTAATGAATACAAATGTGCCGGTCCAGTGCAGTAATGGTAATCAACACTGTCCTCACAGATCATTCAAAATCCTGAATGGTGGGATACCCATCACCACGCCTGTTTTCTTCTCCTCATACAATCTACTAACCTTCTCTCCCTCCTCCTCCTCGTTCACTATGTCTGTCACAACTACTATATAAGTTAGTTTGTTGCTCCCTTCACTACAGATGAAGTGCAGTGTCATCAGAATATAGAGAGGGGGAATTCTTACCGCTGTCGAGGTGGTTGGACTTGATGATCCTCTCTGAGTACTCTGATATACTGGAACATTCAATCTGGCAGAAAAAGAGGCAGAGAAATAACTTAAATAACCACAGATGAAGGAGTGTGATGATTTGGGAAGAATATCTGGAGTGTCTACTGCATTTGCAATAACGTGTTCATAGTTTGCCTAAAATGCATATTCACAAGTTAAATGTCGCTGCTGTACTGATGATGACTGGCATGCCTCAGATAAAACAGGCTGTGGCTCAAGAAGTGGAGTAGTCGTTGACTAATCAGAAGGTTGGCGGTTCGATTCCTGGCCCTTGCATTTTACATGTTGAAGTGTCATTGGTCAAGATACTGAACACCAAATATGTGAGTTTGCTCCTGATGAGCGGGCACTGTATTACCATGCATGGTAGCCTCTGTCCTCAGTGTATGAATGGGTGAATGCTGTCTAGAAAAAGACTAAGACTAGAAGACTAAAAAGCTATAAAATGTAGTCCATTTATCATTACAACTAACTCATCAAAAGTTGCTCTTATAGATTCAGGCTTAATTTGAAGGGAGGTGCAAGGAGATTCCGATGCCTTACATGGTTTAAATCCAGACATTTGAAGTTTATCCATCGATTTTGTCACATTAGAAATGTGTCATGGCTAGCTGGGGTTGCAACAGGTGGTGGAATCACCGTGATTTGACTACCCACAATCACCAACAATTACTTTTGGGTAGACAACTGGTGGATGACTTACAGTGTGGATATGAAATCAGTAAACTTGTGTTTGCTTTTGCCTTTTTCAGCCGTAATTGTGTCATTTAAAGATACTGTAACACTGCTGCCCGACCTATCTGACATTTCGGCTGTGAATATTTTATGTACTGGGTTGTTTTGCTAGTAAGGCAATCTATCATTACAAACTGACGTTTCATTGCTGGTCAACTTGTGGCGGTGCTAGTTTCTGGTCCCCAACCTAACAGATGAGAGTATATCGAGTAGTTCCACCTCGGTTTGCTCAGCACCATTGAATTGTAAGTACGGAATTCTAGGGTTTTCACCAAGAAGTTATTGTAAATAAACATTGTGATTCGGTCTATACAGCGATGGTAAAATACTCATACAAGGAAAAGACCTGCATGAGAAAATCTACTTAAGTATTTGCAGCACAATGTTCTTAATCAGCCTCTGTGACAGTCCCTGAAACGTTGCCAGAGCATCTTACTTAAAGTAATTACGGTGAATATTAGTCACTGCTCAACTGCAATCAGCCATTTGGCTCCGACTGGGACCTTCAACTTCTAGTTTCATTAGTCTTTTGACATTTAAAATTATTTTAAATAATCGTCACCCCACTGTTTTTTCCTTGTCCCATTGCTCTCCTCCTGAAATACCTGCATCTTTGTCACATTTCCCTCCATGCTATCTCTGTTATACTTTTTCTTTTTGTCCTCTTTTTGGCTGAGCTCTCAGCTCCTAGCTTGACATATTATGTACTTCCTGTTCTGCTCACCAATGAAGGACTCATGGCTGATTCATTGAGGTGCCAGCAATAACAGACTTATAACATAATAAAAGCTCATTCATTAATCAGAATAAACTGTGGACACTTCTAGTAAGCAGCTCCCAAACAAACAAAATGAGAAGATAATTCAGGAAGAGGCATTTGTCAATATCAACCTCTTACAGCGTCAGGGAGTCTGAGAGTATAGATTTTCACCTGAGTGTGTACACTCTGTTGCACCTAGCCTGGGACTTCAGAAGTGTGCAGACTGCAAAATATCCATCTGGTCATAATCAAGCAAGGGACTCTTGAATGAACTCTAGGTGCTGTGGATTGTAAAAAAAAAAAAGAAGAAAAAAAAGGCCAAGCCGGGCTGGGACTCTTGTGGAGAGAGCAGGCTGAAAAAAACTCTCACGGAAGAATTAGGTGTAGGTAGGCTTTTATTTCATAGGCAGAAATAGATTAGACATGTTCTTTAAGCCAGATGTGAGATGGGCAAATTAAGAATTATTGTTTTTTTTGTTGCAGCATAACATACAAACTGAAATGAAATTCTGACTTCTGCTTTTCTAGCTGAGGTCTTCAGTTTTCCTGCTGAGCATGCACACAGGTTGCAGGCATTTGACATTGGCACTGCCTCCCTGGAGCAGCCCTCTTCTCTGTTGCCTATTAGTGGAGGACTGGTCAGGAGGTTGCTTGTGGCAAGTCTTCTGACTGTATGTCAGTCAAATCACACCCACAAACACTTATTCACCTGTCAACTAAAAACCAGGCTGTATCAACTGTGTAAACAAACAGGAATGCCTAATGTTACACCAGATTTACTGTATCTATGTGAGTGTGAGATAAGTGTGTATGTTTGTATTGCTGTAATAATAGAGCTTCCGACATCAGCCCTGTAATTGGCAGATTACATTTCTCATCTCTATCTGAATCTCTGTGAAAAGAGACATTCATTAGCCATGTGTCCATCAGAGTCCTGCTTCAGTGGAAGTGAGGAGGGCTTGATGCATGTTTAGAGTCAACACATCCGCACTGGCGCCTCTTGGACCGCTAGTGTCAAGAATAAGCACGGTAACAAGTCCCCATAGGCTCTGATGAGTCCTTCTCTCTGAAGACACAGAGGTTTCTAACTTCTAACAAGTGCAGGTTTCTAACTTCTCCCAGGTGTCATGCACTTTGGCCCTATTTTAAATATTTATGCTAATGTTTGAAAATTAGACATTTGTAAAGTATGAGGAAAAACAGCATGTCTGGGATCATCATAAAGTGGATGTACCAATAGAACCCATTTTCATTCAAGCCTTTGAAAATGGCCATGCCTGTTTTCCCTCCACAAAATGTAGCCTAACTCTGGAGCATTATTTAGCCGTCATCGTCACTATAGCTTTGAGTACACCAAAGTTTCTGAAGTTTGCAGGGCCTGTCAGCAGGCCATCCAACCGTTCAAAAGTTAAGTGTTATTCAGAGAGCCCTTCGATACTCTCAAATGAGACACAATATGATTTATTGAAATCTTGTGGGTCAAAGGCTGGATCAGATTCTGCCTACAACACATATTTAATGGCCCAACACATTAAGCCACCTGTTAAAGCCTTTTGGCCCCTGATATACCTGCTTGCCGATCAAGTTTACACTGGCCCTCTGCGATTTCATGCTAGGCAGGCAGATTAGAATCTTTATATGTGAGCTGGTGGACTGAAATTGCTGTCCATGGTTTTATATTAGGGGTTGTTGAGAGCTGGGATAGTATGGACTGACCACACTAAACACACAGTTTATTTACTGTCCTTGCTGATGTTTATTTCAAATCCCCCATGCTGCTCTCCCGCTGGTAACTGTTCCCTTATTGCTACAGGTCCGTGATATTTTAATATACACTCCCCCAGTAAGCGACTGACATTATTTTCTGTAACATAATCTGGGAGAGAAAAATTTAAGCAAAAATTACAAAAATGGAAAATGATGCCTGTTAAGTGTTTAAGTTTTTTTAATTTTAATTTCATTCTAATAACTTACTGATGATGTACAATAAATTATATTACATATGGGCTTGGTGAATTGGGATTTTACAGCTCAGGTGCAAATAGAATTCAGAACCAAAGACTATTTTATTGGCACTCTGTGGAGCCAGGATAGGGGTTATCACTTTTCCTTTTTATGTAACGAGGTCCATATGACAGAGTGATGTTGTAGTTGGCCCAGACCCAAGAGCCCAGTCCTTCCATCTCACAAGCCCATCTTTCACAAGGACCTTTATGAGCTCTAGGTATGATTAAGGTATTGGGCATTGGTGAAGAGCTCTAGAGCATCTAAGTCAAGGTTCACTAAATCCCATAAATCTTAGCCCCATTTAGGTGGATAAATCCTTTCCAGATGGACGGAAGAACTAACGCGATTGTGAGGTAATGCACAAACTGAAGTGATATTTCAATTAATAGTACAAAAAGAGGGAAAGATGAACTGAGAGAGAGAGCAGAAGAGGGAAGAAAAACAAATATGAGACGCGAGGCAAAGTCACAACCCCGCACACACACATAAACAAATTAACCAGTAGCTCAGGACAAGACTCTTGGCAATTCAACGTTAGTTATTCCTTTGCTGAAGCAAAAACAGACTGTCTGGAAGGGAGCAAAAATAAGTTCCACGTGGTTATCCCAACCTGGTGGTGTGTATCCAGCGTGTATTCTCAGACATGCCTTGACTAGCAATTACTTCTGCTCCAGTACACGATAACAGAAAGAGCTCTTAAATCTCTACGGCTCAGCCTGTCAGCCTGCCTGAGAGGCCACGCACTTTTATCACCTGCCTGTCAGATTAGGTATTCCTCGAAAAATTATAGAGAGCCGGGCAAAAAATCAATAACATGTATGTACAGAGAGCCTGTCTTACACATACAGTACATGCACACAGTGTGAGCAGCTTGTCAAGCCGGGATCGGCAGTGATTAGACTCTGATGGTTCAGCATGATAACGCTCACTGCGAGGAAACACGTCTTACCCCATACACGTGCTTTGCCCCCGCTTTGGCCGCGAACATGGACAGGATCCCAGTCCCACTTCCAACATCCAGCACTATTTTGTCCTTGAAGACGTGCTTGTTGTGGTACATGGAGTTCCTGTAGGTGAGCGTCCTCACTTCGTCCTTCAGCATCTCCTGGATTAGTATATGACAAATAATATCAGGAAGATGTTGACACAGCTGACCCCTGCAGATAGTGACAATTTGTTTTGTGGAATTGAAAACATCAGCTGGACAATGGGGGTCTGGATTTGCTGTGATATCTTGCATAGCAGTAACAAATAACACAGCATTCACCTAATCTTACTCAATAACATCTCAGCCATATGGTTCTATATTCAAATGCATAGTTGGTGTTTCTGAATAAGCCATGAGCTCAGGCTCAGGCTCACTCTGTTTGCAATAATTCTGCAGGCATGTGTGAATGTGAAGAATATTCAGAAATGACAAAAAAATACACCTGACCTACTTTTCAGGAAATATAAAGGATTCATCACATAGGTCCCAACAGAAACATGCTCTTTTTTATATTTTTGTCTCCCCTCCTTACAATGTAGCAGAACTCTGAGAGGAAAATCTCACCATGTAGAAAGATTCCAGTATCATTTTGAATAGTAAAAATATGAGATAGAAAAATAAAACAACAATATGTTCATTGATGGCTCACATTTGACAAAGACTGAAGTATATCTTAATCAAAGTTGCACCAGCTCCAGCTTTCCCCATCAAGTCCAGACTTTTTGTAAAGCTAAACTAAGCTAGGGTTAAGTTTCTCTCGGACTGGGTTCAGATCACAGATTTAATTTCCATTGATGGGATTGGCTGACCATAACCCCACCCATGGTTGTTAGCATCTAATACACACAAAATTCGGTTGTCTGTTCTCTAGCTGACATGAGCTGAGCCGCGCTGCTCAGACGGGCAGTTGGGCTTCTCCAACCTGTTAACATGGACGCCAAAATCAAAAGTAACAGATTTGGTGACAAACGCACTGCTGACACATGCAGTTTGGCTCAGCAATTAGTGTCATTTGTCAACACACTGGGTAGCCCTGTGCATCTAATAGTTATGGGTTAGCAGTTGAAAGCCAAGTCTGTACAAAACGCAGAGGGACGTAACAAAACGGCTGTATTTGATGCCCTGAAAATGAGAAAGGGTCTGATACTTCAGAGAAGGAAAAGGCATGCTCAGTCATGTCACACAATTATCATAAGAATCTGAAATAATTAGATTCAAAAAAGAGAAAAAGAATCAGAGGGCAAACACATGGAGACCAACGTCAGCAGACAACAAAGGCCAATTCATGGTCCATGGGCACAAGGGTCCACGTGTTGTTAATTTTGTCATCTGCCCAAATCTGCTATAGCCAGCTTCTTTTTTTTTACAACCTGGGACTTTTTACAACTTGGGACTAATTTTGCATTTAGTCCTATTGGTTATAATGACATTTTATGCACAGACTTGAGTGCAAAGCAGCTGTCTTAGAGGTAAATGGAGAAACCACACCACAGATCATACAGGAAGTTTACGATTTAACTATATCATTATGGGGAAATGAACATAACTGTCCATTTTAATAGCTAATAAATCCTGCATCTACAAACTGTTGTTTACAGCCAGGTTTATAATGTGATGGCATAGGAAACCTAACAACATCTTGTGCAATGTGAAAAAGAAGTTGTAGGCATTATGATGATACACTGTAGGATAAATATGGGTATATCATACTATATAAGAGTTTTATTTGTACACTTGCAATGTTGCAAAACATTGCAGATGTAAGCAAAGCTGGGATAACCATTATCTGATGAGAAATGAGTGTTTCAGGGAAGGTGTATATTCCACAGGGTCAGGTATTATGCAGGCAGTGCAAGAGTGTATGCTTTTGCTGGAGCTTGTGGTGGAAATACAAACAGGAATGTGCAAACTGACTTTCTGTTCCCGAATTAAGTCCCACATCAGTCTAATTATCACTGGACAACAGACACAGGAACAAGAAACTCACTGTGAAAGGAAAGTGTTTCTCAAGTAGGGGTACTATGGACTACTGCAGGGGGGATTTGAGATTTCTTTTAAATGCATTTTGTTTTAAATATCTGCCATGCATCTATATAATAATCATACTATCAGTGATTGATTTCAAACATTTTAGATACAAAAATTAAAGTGTTTTTCAGTTCCATGTTGTTATTTAGCCTAGTAAATCAGATGCTGGTGCAGCAGCACTGTATTGTACCTCTTTATAAAGATTTTTTTGTTATACCCAAAATGTTTTGTGCTGGTTAGGGGGTGCTGAAAAAATATCACTGTGATAGCACATACCTCATGTATACCAAAGTGGGCATAAGAATCAAAGTAGTAATCTCTTGAGGTCATCTCCTCTGGGCTAAGAAACTTGGACATCTTCCCCCGCCCAGGACAGCTAGGAAGGCTGGCAGCATGGGGCGTGTGCGGCGGCAGAGTAGGCCGTGAGGCATGCTGTATGGAAGGCACCGGCTTGGGCAACGAGGTGGGCTGTGCAGAGTGAGATTGAATTATGCGGATAGGCCGTGGCTGTGGCTGTGGTTGCTAAAAAGAGAGAAATACAGATGAAAAAACACTCTATTGAGGCAGAGGAATCTAACCATGTAGAAAAATTTAAATATCATCTTGAATAGTAGAAATATGAGGCAAAAAAAAAAAGAAATAATTTCAGATCTCATTTCCTTTGATGGGATTGGTGAACTGTAACCTCACTCATGGTTCTAACCATCTATGACACTATGAATTTGTATGTTTTAGGTTGTTGACAAAGTTCAACCTGTTCTCATTCCAACTCGTCACATAAGGCTGCTTTGTCAGTATCCTGTCAGCTGGTGTCACTTGTCAATGCACTGGGTAGCTATTTGTCAAATTGTCACTACTTTATCACTGTTAAAGCACTTGGTAAGGGTTATAAATAGATTGTGGGTAGGGTTAAAATAAGTATATCTGTAGCATAACTAAAGTGATGCATGGGAGACTGGGCTTTTGTTATTCAAATTACTTTTGGATTTAGAAACAAAACAAGGATGTAAACTTGGCATTACAGCGTGTGGCCTGTATTCATGGTCAGTGATTGACTTAAACTCATCAACCACTCCCCTTAGCAATTTCATCTTCTCTCATCCCTCTCAGCTGTCTGTCTCCTGTCCCATGAAATATTGTTGAGTCCATTGAGTCTGGAGGATACTCTGATTGCTGACATGAAGTCAGCCTGCCTTTCAACAGAATGCAAAGATGTCAAGAAAGCTCTACTCTTCACAGCTGGTACACCCATAATAGCCCGATTATCACCTCTGAGACCAGCTGGGAATGTCTGGCCATGGTGTGAGTGTGTGTTGATTTGTGTGTGAGACAGAGAGAGAGAGAGAGTGAGAGAGAGAGAGACAGACCGAGAGAGAGAGAGAGAGAGAGAGAGAGAGAGAGAGAGAGAGAGAGAGAGAGAGAGAGAGAGAGAGAAACGGACTCCCAGCATCTCAGTTGTGAGCCAGTAAGCCGTTCTGGTTTTTTATTCTCATTTCAACTTTGAGCCTTCTAAATATAACTGATAAAAAAAATGACAATGTCGATGAAAATAGGAGGTGCTGACAGTGATGCTTTAGTATTTTTAATTTCATTTTTAATCTGCGAGAAGAAACCAAAAAAAAAAAAGAAGAAAAGATTATAAAGCTTGCGTCAGGGAAACTAATCAAGGTACAGCCCAATTTCCATCTAAAGCCCGTCTTTCCTCTGGCACCTTCTATACTTTGATTTTAAGAGTGTAGTATTTTCCATTATTGTTATTCTCTCACCAGTATACATTTATACAGTCTAACCTTCCATGTTTTACTTTGGCTGCTGTATCTTTCAGAGTTCCATTTATGAACCACGTCTTTTCCTCTAGCTGAGGCCATTCACGTTTTCCATCTTTATTGTTGAGGCAATGCATTGCAAGATACTTTCGTTTAACGTTTTTTGAGATTACAACAATAACCCGCATAAGTACATCCAACTCTACAACTATGATTTCAAGTAGTTTCAGATAATTCTTCACTTTGATGTTTGTCATTTATCCTTCAATTCAATCTAATATGAATATAACATGGCATATAACAAAGTCACTACGGTGGATAGCCTTACTAATAGATGAAGTCATACTGACTCACAGCGACACCACTGTGTGCTACATGGATCTCGTGGCCTAAATGGGGTATCCTTGAGTGGAATTGATTTGTTTTCCTTGTTTGAGAGTCAATTATTCTTTTTCTCCTTCCTTTCTCCTACCAGTATCTTTCCCCTGGCCATAGTATTTATCTCTGTCCTCTCTTTTCCTCCTGGGCTTAGATGCCACAGACTGGGACACAGTGACCAAGAAAATGATGATCACAACACGGCGCTTTCACACTAAAGCTGACCTGGGCTAGTAACATATCAGGTGTTTACTGATGATGCATTGTAGAAGCTATTTTAGGCATGGAAGCGGCATGCACCACTGGTCCAGACTGAAATACATCAACACATTGCCATGAAATTTTATACAGACATTCATTTTCCCCAGAGGATGAATCCTATTGACTTGGCTAATCCTCTGAAGATACCCCTTGTACCATCATGAGGTCAAGATTTTTTTTTGCCTTTGGTTTACGAGGCTGTGTTGTGTTGAGATCTAATTAGCAAATGTTAGCATTAACTAAGATGGTGAACACGGTCAATATTATCCAAAGAACACCTCTCTTTGATACCTGCATTAGTGAAGTAGCACTCCTCAGCCAATCCACTGGTATTTTCTCTCGCTGTGGTAAATGTTTTTTTTTTCGAGCACTTCAAATTATTTGCGCTTGAGTTGAAAATCCCTGAACTTTTCAGAAAAGCGCTATTGTCATCACAAACAAAGTGAGAAAAGCCCATTTGTGAGAGCAGATGGACCAGACACTGATTGTTACTGTTTGAGTGTTGTGTTTTGAATCACAGTGCATGTAAGCTAGTTGTTGTCTCGATGTTGGATGGATTTTTTGGATTCTGAAAATGGCCGAAGTTCCTCTTTAAGTAATAATGATTTGAGTGCTTCCTTTGAAATAAATACTAAAATTATGAGTCAGTTGATGTACCAGAATTCCATTCAATTATATGACTTACCTTGTTTTGCCCTCTTAATTTAAATTAATAGATTTAATCCCTTTCTCGATTTTTTTCTCTTCAAATTTTATTTTGCTATTTTGCTGTTTTTTTTTATGTCCCTTCGTTTTGTTTCCTTTTGTTCAATGTTGTTATTTGTTATTTGTGTGCACTTGTTTGTTTTGTCAATATCTAATAAAGAACATAGGAAAAAAAAGAATCCCATTCGACATTACATCTGGGTGCATGAGAAACTTGAAAAACATCAGTGTGTCTCCTAAGTGAAGTTTATATAGTTTTTTATTATTTGTTATATAAAAGATCGCACATGGTGTGAGGAATTGAATTCATTAAAAAGAGAAGAACAACTGTTGAACTTCTCTTAATCTTTTAAGCCATGATGTTGATCTGTAGAGGGAGCACTTAAGTGCAGTGCCGCATATCAACCTACTATTTCTGTTATAGCCGGATATTCTTACATTTTAATCATTTGGATAATCAAGGACACTTCATTGTAGCTGCCCAAAGATGTGTTTTAGTGTGCCCATTTAAGAAAAGATACACGTAAGATGTACATTTGGCAACTGAGGTGTATAGACTGCAGAATAAATCTTGGCATCTTCCCTAACATAAATTACGAAAGTCAAATCAAACAAGCAGGATTTGATAAACAGCTGGCTCTCATGCCAACATTCAAAGAGTCAATAATTACAAGACAGGGCCACAGACACAGTAATCAAGGCTGCCAAATTTAATACAGAATCAATGGAGACTTTCTAAAAGTCACAAACACAGAAAAATGACATTGCTCGAGGCTGTCATTAATGGAAAATTAAAGTGGACTTGGGGTGCTGTACGGTCAAAGAAGAGCAGCTGCAGTGAGTGTAACTGAGACGCCCTGACACAAGAAGAGGGTGGCACAAGTCCTTGGCTGTGACCCCCTAGACAGACAAACACATTTGGGGTTGTATATCAGATTGGATTCTTGTCTCCTAGCAGAGGTAAGAATTGTTATTTGAGAAGGACGTTCGATTGGCATTTATGTGGGGACACAGTCACTTTGTTTCTGTTTCACTGTTGAACTTTGTGTCTGTTTGTATACTGTTTCCCCTGAAGTCAGTGATAACGTAAGTAGCTGGATTTGTAGGGTAAAATCTATGTCTATTGGACCAGTTATGAGACGATGGGCCCAATGGCACAGACATGTAAGAGGCCCTCCACTCTCTCTAAGTGGGAACACGACACCCAAACTCAAAGAGTCTCAAAGACTATTTTAGTCTAAGTCTACTTTTAGTAATTTTGCATCTGTTTATGGTCGTTTTGCATCCATTTGGTCCATAATTGTTGTTGCATTATTTGTTGTCGATTTGTGTCTCTTTGTAGTAACTTTAGGTCTCTTTGTGGTCATTTTGCATCTCATATATTTGTTTCGCATCTATGTAGACATTTTTATGTTTCTATGTCGTTGTTTTCTGTATCTTTGTTGTCATTTTGGGTCATTTGTAGTAATTTTGTGTCTTTGTGGTTGTTTTGTAAGTCGTTTTGCACCTCAGTTTGGTAATTCTGTGGTTGTTTTGCATCTCTTTGTAATCGTTTTCCTTGCACTGGTTATGCATTTATTTTCAGTCTTGTATCATGTTTCTGTGACCATTTTGTGTCTTTCTGTAGTAATTATGGGTAGTGTGTAGCTGTTTTAAGTATGTTAGTACTAGTAATTTAGAGTCTCTTTAGCAATCATTTTGTGTTTATCTTTTCAGCAACATTTTAGAAATTTGTAGTACCTGGCCCCTTGGGCCCCTGAATCTGTAAAGTAATGTAATAGTCCTATAATGCCTCCATTGTACCAGATAGATGACTTAAGGCCATAATGGCCTCCTGTTACTTTGGTCCATTTGGGCTATTACAGCACTTAGGTGCCTCTGAGAAAACACATATTCCAAAAGAGGGGAGAGCACCGGAAGACAGAGATCCATCCACCCAGGCATTGTCCTCCTATCATAATGTATCAGGTGTCTGCTGCTCTCAGACGTGAGTGCATTGATAAAGTGTAGAGAGTTGGTGAAAGGCTTCTTCTCTTCGAATAAACTTGCCTTGAGGTAACTTTTAAAATTAATTATGTTTAACACATAGCAACATGAGGCCATCACCGACTCCACAGGGTGTTTGAATCTTTTATTACTTATCAGCACTGCTCCTTCAGTATTCAGTCACACTGAGAATACAGATGTGACACTGCACTCAATAAAACCTTAGGCTCATGTTGTTCTGCTCTGAATTTATGGCTTAAAAAACGACATACACTAGATGAATTGTGAATCCCATTCGGTACATTTGGGAAGCAGGTTTCTAGAGGGTAGACTTAAGACTATGTCCTGCATCCTGAGGATCCCCATTCAGAGCCCTATAAGGGCCTTATAAGGAGCCAATTATGTAGACTTGTGCGTCGCTGACACATCACGTCTTCAGCTCACCCTGCCTCCCTTTAAATCTGCCCCATACGTCAAATCCCATCGCCCTCCGTTCCCTCTGCAAGGTGCTGCAGTACCTTGGACAGCGCAAGTCATTCTGATCCCAGCGCAGCGTGAAGCAGCAAACTCTCCGTCCCGTTCAGCCTCATCCGGCTCACATCATATTCCTAAAAACTGGCGATTGTATGTATATACATTCCAATATATTCAGAATGTCTAAGGCGCTGTCTGAAGGATCCATATCCGAGAACGGGTGAGCAACTGTTAATGTTGCAAGAGGGAGGGTTAAAATCCCGTGCTAGTAAAATGAAACATTTGGAGCTGGTTAGAAAATAATATCAGTGAGACGTTGCATGCATCTTTTCCCCCAAAGTGTCCTCGTTGTTGGACGTACTCACTTGCCGCGCGCCTGTTCTGCATAAAATGCCTGTTTCATCTGGGGGCTGAACATCCCTGGAGAGATGGAGCCTGTCCCATCACTCAGACTGCCGTCTCGAGCATTTTGTCCGAGATGCAACTTCTGCTCAAGGTAGTAGGACACATGCTGCAGGACGCATTTAGGAGCTCTCTCGTTATTTGTTTTACCTCTAAAAATCAAAGGTGGCTTCAACACTTACCTCAATGCTCTCAGACTCCGCCATTTTTCTCCTGAGGAGCATGCAGCGGGACGAGTGTTTAATTCCCATAGGAGCCAGAAAAAACAAATGTGCTCACACTTGAAGTAAAGATGAGAAAACAGTACGCCCTCAACGATTTTCTCCTTAGCTCTTTCTCAATCAAACAATAATTCTCATTCACACACCAAACTGCAGTGTTCTTTAGAAATGATCAGACTGGAGAAAGAAACAAAACTACACGAGGTCCCGAAAGCATTACAGTCACTGTTGCGATAAAGTGCAGTGGATTCCATGGTGGAAAAGTTTGCAGTCCTCCGGTGCGCTTTCCTGGAGAGCATGAGAGAAAAAGGCATCGTTTGGCATCAACAGAGATAAGATACATATAAATGCATCTTGTCCCAGTGACCCGGCCAGCGCAGATAGGAGTCTCAGAAGAGCGCAGCACTAAAAGCAGCAGATTGTCATGAAAATACTGTTTTATCCCCAGTTTGATTGATTCCTCTGCCGCAACATTGTTTCTAAAAATAGAACCGCGTCCGCAGCTGCCTCACAGAGTGGAGAGACCTGCCGCTGATCACACGCACAGAAATCTGATGGCTCTTAAAACGTGCTCTCGGATTTCTTATTCCCACATGCCACCATAAATGGTTCCCCTGCTCTTCATTTTTTAATGGAACTCCTCTGGAATCCTCTTTGCTCCATTTGCTTCGCTCTCCATCCTCGCAAAGTGCTGAACGCCGCCCGCCCAGAGAAAGTTGGAGTTTGACTCCTCTGTTGAAAAAAAGCGAGAACGCTCTGTGCTCAGGTTGCACACACACACACACACACACACACACACACACACACACACACACACACACACACACACACACACACACACACACACACACACACACACACACACACACACACACGCGCGCGCGTACGCACGAACGCACACACACGCACACACACACAAATAGTGTGAGGAACTGACCACTCCTGTCTCACTAGCCAGAGGGACAGTGACAGAGATGGCTGCTGTTTGCACTCCTGCTTCATCTGCTCTGCTCACTCCAAGGATTAACCAGGACAGCTTCAGCACACACAACCACACATATATACCATTTTCCTTAATACCTTTTTTTTTTAACTTGACCCTTACTTAATTAACCAGGATGATCTCTTGAGATATCTTAGTAATTCAAACACTATATGATTATGCCCAAACTGCAGCAGTTTCAGAAAATGACTGCAGACTGCCAGTACTATCAGAACTGTTTCATAATTAAGCATGTGCTAAAGTATCTCTTCTCCAAAGCCTTCTGCCTCTGCACTGGAGTCTATTTTGAGGAAGAGGCCATCCCTCTCTACCACCCACGCCACTCGTCCAGCAGAGAGGGTAGGCGGTCTCCAGGCAGTCAGCAGGCACCAGGATAGGAACCTGCCCGGATGCTTTTTTTTTTGTTACCCACTCCATCACACTCAAAAATACACCTAAAACACCTGAAATATCCATAAAAACATGGATCCGTACATTATATATATAGCATGTTTTGGCCAAGCAACAACCTTGAGGGCTGAAAAATGAAGTGAATGCAAAAGAGTCAATCCCTGTAGACCTTCATGTTAAACTGCCCAGCTTTAAAGTATAAATAAATATGTTTACAGCCTGTTACAAAAAGAAAATGGTTTTGGTCTCTAATTTCCCCTTCAGGACAACTGAACAGGGGTGAAAGTTGAAACTCACCATTTTAAATTGTATTAAGACTTAAAGTTATGCAAGGATGGGGCACGGTGTGTCTAGCTCAGCAACCGGGCCTCAGTGGCCCAGCCTCAGCTCCAACCATGCTCCATCTCTTAACCCATTTTTAGATTAGACAGGAGTCAGGCAAAGTCAGGAACCGCCAAGATGGTGATGGCGAAGCTATCAAAACGGAGCTTTACATTGGTTCTTCAAGACAGATGTCCGTCCCTTACAGAGCTGGGTCTGTCTGACGTTCCTGCCTGTAATAGGGAAGGTTTTCGTTGACACCGTACATTACGGTGGGATTGTTGGGTCTATTTAAATCATAAATAAGTCATAGAGTGTGGTCTATACCTAGTTTGTAAAGTGTCCTGAGATAACTTTTGTTATGATTTAGCACTATAAATAGAAAACAATTGAATAGAATTGAATTACAACCCAGTGTAGTTTACATTCTATACTGGTAGGCGTGTAAATTCCATGCAAGCAAACCAGAAGGTCTACAGCAGGGGTTCAAAGTCTGAGACTGCTGGCCTCCCCTTAGTTCACTTGCTTAGTTTTGCTCAATTCTTGGATGCCTATGGGAATGTGAATATGTTGCACTCAACAAGTGAGCCAAGATCTGATATTGACATAACTTTAAACCACACCAAATACATGAGAAAAAGATCTGTCCTGAAGCATTTATTAGGTTCTGACTCTAGGAAGTGGGAAAAACAGTCAAATTCTCCAAAGCTACTGTATCCCTAAATTGTCTCTTTAACCAAATTGCACCCATTTAGGCTATTTTGATTAATCTGAACTAATGTTAATACCTAATGCAATATTTTTACACTTCCATTCACTAAACCGTCCCTTTAGGCCAAGGGGGCTCCAACATTTATTATTACAGCTTGAGCTAAATGCAAATTTTAGCATGCTCACATGGCAATGGTAATATGTTAATATTTAGTTGATGCCCTCCAACTGTCTTGGAGTCAACTGGCTGACATGGGAGGTTCATGATGCATTTCTTGCTTTTGCTTTTGCGCCTTCAACACCTCCTCAGCACACAACAACAGTTGCAAAGATGTTTTACACTGAACCACAAATTATAACTTCATTATGGCACTAGAGGAAAAGACAGGGGATTACCAAAGTCAGTAGGATGCATCCTCTGGGGTCCACAAATGTGTGTACAAAATGTAATGACAATCCACCCAATGGTTGTTGAGTTAACCTCAAAGCAACCAGTCCCAGCCTGGTCAGATGCGTACATGAACTGATGAAGCTTCTTGGATGACAGGTGAAACGTCTTCCTAGACAAACAACCAGTCAAGTTGTTTTTTGACTGAAATTGCTTTGAGGATAACGATGACCTGGACGAATGAGAACATTGACAGGCTTGTTGTTGAGTTAAGTTTTTCAGTCCGGCCAAAGCGGAAGATAGACGGACATAACCATCCTTAGAACTATGCTAAAAACACCTGATAAGCCAGGCAAGATTAAAGGTCTTGCCAGAGCATGAGGATCAATATTTCACCACAGACAATTGATCATGCAGTCAAGCAGATTGCAGATAAGATGTTCTTTGATCTCAGTCTAATTACGATCCTGTAATGTGCCGTATCAGATTCATTTCTGACTTGGCTTTCTCACTGGGTCGTCGCTCCTCTTTAGTCTCACAGCGAGAGGATCAGATGCACCGAAAGGACAGCAGTTACCTAATTTTGCCTCCCTCTAATGTGTATCTTCTGCTCTTTTATCTTTGCATGGATGATTGCTGCTGAAAATATTTTTTTCTGTTCAGCTCAATGATTTGATATTTCATTGTCCAGAGTTAGAATAATTATTTCCTCCTCTCTGATGTAGTGAGGGGATGTGTTTTGTGTGTGTGTGTGTGTGTGTGTGTGTGTGTGTGTGTGTGTGTGTGTGTGTGTGTGTGTGTGTGTGTGTGTGTGTGTGTGTGTGTGTGTGTGTGTGTGTGTGTGTGTGTGTGTGTGTGTGTGTGTGTGTGTGTGTGTGTGCGCTAGGGGAGCTAGTCATTATCATTAGAGTATACAAAAGCCTAGTGAAGCTTAATTAGGCAATTAGGCAATACTGCCTCTTTCATTCCAACATGAACTTTCTGAACTGCAGTTAAACACTTACACACACACAGAAGTAACAGAAGCACCAAATGTACAGTGAGAGCTACAGGAGCAACTGTCAGATGCTGTTTAATTATATGCTTACAGTTTATTACTCAGCTCCGGAAGCTGTACAAAGATTAGCACTCTCGTATTTGCATGCTTCACTAATTTATTCAGTTCAAATGGAATTAATATTCATACATTATTTCATTTGATCCCTCCTGTGTCGTTGTTTGATTTTGGCATAGCATCAGTTATTTCCATGTCTGTTTACTCAGAGATCACTAGCTGGGGGTTCATCGCCAGCCGCTGAAAAACTGCAACTGTTTTAACTGTTTCATATACGTTTCTTGTCAGTTATTTCTAGTGTAAAATCTAGTTTGGAGGATTTTACATTCAACAACACCTCTTTCCCAACTGTTCTATTTTCCCTCATTAAAATATACACTGTTGCCCATAAAGTTGGAATAATTTTGCGTGTGGACACATTCCTTTTTAAATTGTAATTATATCTGGTTTATTTTTCATTATGATGTGTTTGGAAGAGTTTGAGCAATAAAGTTTTGAGAATACATGCACTTTATCTATCAAGAATAAATTACATTGTCACAATGATTGCATGAGAAGAGGTTAAAAATATTTTATTCCAACTTTATGGGCTACAGTTTCCAGTCAATACAATGCATGAGCACAACAGGAGCAGAATGAATAAATTGTACCTATGCTTCCCAGATATTAATTCCATGTAGTCGACGTATTCATTCTCTTTAAGGAAATAAGGAAAATCCTTGTCATCAAACTGTTGAAACCACGGTCTCTTTAATGGTTAAATTTAGATAATGATCCCCTGCTGGTTTGAATGATACGGTAATCAATTAACTGTAGATTTGACTTAATGACAAATGTGAGGTTTTAGATTGGAAAGTAGTTGATTTAATAAAGAAACATTGATGCGGATGCTTGACTTTGATGTTGTATCGTTGTCAGTTGATCTGCCAGTGGCTTACAGTAGTGTGTTGTATTTCTATCTTACAGTCTCAGGTGGCCACACTTCCACCTCACCTAAATTAACAATACCTACATCAAATACAGCAACAGAGGAAAAGTGGCACCCTTTATTAGTCACTTGTGAAGTTGACTGTGACTGCCGCTCATGTATGATTGTGTCTACAAGGCTATCAGGATACTTCTTCAGCGGATGCAGTGAAATGGGTCTTACATCTCCATCTACAGCATGTCACAGCAGTTCATTCATCATTCACCGCAAGATTTCTATATTTTCTTGGTAACTGACGGATGTGTTACCCGCACCAGAAAAAGATCTCTCTTTTGAAGTTGTTGAAGGATTGTTTGAAGTATATCCCCATGTCATCTACTGAGGGCAGATATGCAAGTCCTATGAAGACCAGTCTTAGCTGCTCAGTCATTATTATTATTATTATATATTACTATATGGCAGTACCTCATATATCATCCAAATATGTTCACCATCACCACCATGGCTTTCTTCCAACCTTATGCATCTGGTGTAAATTGATTTGGTATTTAGATGCAAATAGCTTTACCTTTACCATATAATTCCTGCTGTAGGAAGGTACCTTGTTTCTCATGAAAATCACTTAAATAGACTTCATAAGCTTATAGAAAAAGTTCCATTGTCTGTGTGAAGTGGGTATAGTAGCAGATATAACGATAAATCAATTTCCAAAATATGTTATGATAAATGATGGCTCAGTACTGTGTGTCATAGACATGGAACTGGTATTAAAGGTGGAGGAGACTGGTATTAAAGGAGGAACTGCAAGACACGTGCATCTGCATTTGTAGAAAAGCCAATAGGAATTTTCTCTCTCACTCTAAATAACCTGTAACTGGCCAAAGTCTTACACCACATGCTTCAATGTCTAAAGCCTGGAAACAGAGCCAAGAGGAGGCAAAACAAATAAATTAAATTAAATAAACTTCCCCAACTTTATTGTTAGGCATTGACATTGAATGGTTAAGATTTGGATAGGACACATTTTCACAAAGTTACGGCTAGATACATGACCCCAAGAAATAGTCGCGCACATAACCCCCACGTAAAACTGCAACTTGTTTTCACAGTTCAGTTTTTGTAAGGATGAAACAAACTACTGGGCTACTGGCAGATGGACAAAACTGCTAATGAGGAACCTTGTGGTGGTTTTGAAGTGAAACAAAACAAAAAAGAATTCACACAGAGAAAAACACAACAGTCATACAGTGCCTACATGTTTTTGTATCCAGTTAAAGTCAGACCTTGGGCAGTGGCCTCACAGTCTGATGGGTACCCATGTGGATCACTGGCTTTATTGAGGCAGGTAAGCCTGGGACCTCATTACTGCTCCTTACAGTATCAGTGGGATGTTTTTCCAGTATGAGGTCCCAAAACTGATCACCTCTGTAGCTTTCATCCCACAATTCAACTTCTCCCTTACAGTTTGCAGGGACAGTCTTATTTATTCCCCTTTGCTTTCCCTCAAACACACTGATAAGACACAAAGCAACAGTAAACCGGATAGATGATTTCCTGATTCCTTCTAAAATTAGCTTCTCTGCAATTATCTGCAGTGTTTTCATTCAGTTATGGCAATGTTTGAACAAAAATCATTTCACATCAGCGGTGAATGAGTTCCTACAAGATACAAAAGGCTCACACGCGCTACAGTTAAATGCTGTTGCTGTATTTAGCACGGCGGCTGTGTTGTTTGGCTCTTTTGTTCTGTGTTGATTAGACCTCAGTGTTGTGAAACGAGGCTGAGGATGTAGCCGTTATTCATGTCTACAGCAACACAGTGTACAAGATGAGATGAGTGACGGATCAAAGGCCGACTGGGAACCTTATTAAGCCCTCTCTGTGTGTTGTGGTTAAATGTTGCTTGATTGTGTGAGGTTGTTTTTAGCTGATTTATCAGATACCCTGCAGTTCTGATGAGAAACTGTGTTTACACTGGCATTTAAATTAGTCATTGATATATTTGAGGTTTGCAGCAGCTGATATACAGTGCATTGTCCAAAAAGAATGAGTGAGCCAGAATACTGAAGTTGGAAACAGGAATGAATGATGCTGTGTAAATTTATTGTTTGGGGTAAACATCACTGCCATGCAACCTCCAAATTAAGTCTGACACACTTACCCAACAAGTCAGAAAACAAATCAATGTCAGGAACAAATAGAGTGATAACCACATCAATCATTCCATATAGAATTCAGTGATTGCTACTGGAGGAGGTACAAGTAGCATGCTAGTGTATCTTTATATCCCCAAAAGAGAAAACTGCAAATTACATGCATCACACCTTTACAGACTTTTGCCCACATTAGAAGTGAAGTTTTAAAGACAAAGAAGCCATGTGTTTCAAACTCATCAGATGCTCCACATAGCATTGTGTGGGTTAGGTCTCTGCATTGGAAATTGATCAAATGGAGCCAGCTGAATTATACGAGTGCTGTATGTGTTTTGACTTTGATGAGGCAAGGTGGTAATTTGAGTTGACTCACATGGGAGCAACAAGAAATTCAGGCATGTAGAGTCCATGTTCATGCACCAGTAAACTAATACTCCCCATTTTCCAAACATACACATTAATGTCTATTATCATTCCAGTGTGTTTTTTGATATCCTTTGTTGTTACCTGTTTGATTTGACTGGAAAATACATGGAAAATTAACAATCAAACCTCCTGCTGTCAAGTCCACATGAATGATAATATGTAAAAAATACAACAGGTTAGGGACAGTGAACCAGATGTTCATTTGACAAAGAATAGTGTATAACAATACTAGTTTTCTATATTCTCTTTTGAGGCTTTAAAGCTGGAGTGAGGGACTTAGATGAACATATAAGTACACATTAATGTTGTGTTACATATAAATTAACATCTCTTACATTCAGGTGCTTGCCAACCTTTTTATTACAACTTTTGGTTCCACTGGCACATTTGCAGTTTAAGACTCAAGTTATAAGGTGCTGTGAAATTGTTGTATAATTGTTGCTAAATAAAGCTGCTATAAAAGCAGAAAAAGAAAAAGATTCTGGAGTGGAGCTCCAGATAAAAAAGAAAGTTTACATTCAGAGGAAGGACTAAAGTCAGTGGCAAGGACGGTGCTTCTGGGGTTTGGGGAGATGGAGCAAGCTCACCTACAGCATAGATTGTTAAAATATGGATGTAGTCTTCCTGATGTCTCCCATAGGTTTCTGGAGAGCTGTTGGGAAGCTCAGTGTGGGCTCTGGCTGTCAGGTCAGGGATTAGGCCGCGACATGCTCCAAGTATTTGTACTTGAGACTTATTGTGCACTTATGTTTAGAAAGCACAGATATGAAATTGCTATTCATTTTCTCATCTGAATATGATAATGCAATTCCTTGGGAAAAAAAGTAATTGCATTTCTGCAAAGGTGTATCTGTCACATTACATTACTTTCATTACCCAAAACAAATCCGCAAAATGAGCCTCCTTGGAGGTATTTACTGACTACTAAACCAGCTTAATGTTGTGCGCAGAGACACTAAACTTCTATGAAAATAGTAAATTGTAGTGAATTGTGCTCACTCTTTTCCCTCACAGTCTGATATCTATTATTAAATTATAAGAACTCTCTTCAAAAATAACTGCAACCCTTTCACAGAGTTATGCTGCAGTCACAATAATTGCAACTGTTGAGGCAGTGTTTACTTATTGTGTGGTTAAGTGGGGAAAACATTTATAATAGATACATCATACATTGTACTCCAACCACAGAAGAAATTCGAGAACCTTCTGATATACTTTTAAAAATAAAATCAAAAGCTCTAGAAATATACGCTCAAACGGCTGAGTTACAATGAGCAAAGCTGCAGCAGTCACATGTCTCTCCTACACTTTGTGAGAAATTGAGATCATGCGATGAGGTAAGAAATGCTACAGCCATGTAGGAGGGCTCTAGGGGCATGACCTACATCGTTTTCAGGGTTTTTTTGAGGGAGGGAGAATCTTCATATGGCTTTCTGAGGCTGTCAGTGGGAAGAACACTTTTGAAATCATAAACACTCATTTTTCCGACTTTAAGTAAAAGCCATTTTAGGTTCATGTCAGGATTCCTGACACATAATGAAAGTGTTTCACAAGCAAAGTGAAGGGAATTGAAAACAGACCCTAAAGACCTAACGATGAAATACTGTGATGTGAACTTGGTAAATAAATAAGGGTAAATAAAATCACCAAAGCAGAGTTAATGGTAAATACAGATCATCAGAAGACTACAGTATATTGTTAATATCAAAATGTTGCTAGGCAACAGAGGGTTAAATGTTTGCTGCAGTTTTCTTGAATTCAGCCCTTGTGCTCTTTTTTCCTCCGTCCTGTTTTCCTCTCCCCACGAGTTCCTGCAGTTGTGATACTCTCTGGGGAGACGATCCATATTTAATGACCCAGTGGTAGCTGTGTGGAAATGGGCCATATAACCCAGCAACAGGCCCACTGGCTCATTTTAATGCAGCAAAGATATTTTAAGAAGACAGTGAACTTGTCTTAATGAAAACACATCCATTTCCCAATGGGACAACCATGGTAAGGTGCTGGCTGAACCTTTCAAGAGGACATTGACTGCGAATGCTGAACAGCGGAGTTCACTAGATGGGAGGATTTTCAAACTATCCTTTTGACTTAAAGTAGAGGAACAAACTCAGAAAAACTCTCTCTCGGCTGGACTTTGCCTTGAGGATAACATTTTTGGGAAACATTTTATATTAAAATCCTTGTAACAAGCATTGGTTAATAGATAATAATGGCTTTATAAGTCCTTATAAAATGTTTATGAACATTATGTTTTATTATGACTATATATCATCATAAACACATTTATTGTGACATTCTAAGATATTTTTAAGCATCATTATACATTTATTAACAGTTAATGCTTTTTGCAGCCACTGGATCGAAAGCGAGTGCCTTGTCCTAATGTCTTGTCCTAATGCCTTGTTAGGGTTGAGAAATCCTTTATTATGCAACTTATTAACATCTTTTGATTATTGTTGGTTTTTTTTTAGCTTTTCATCGCCTTCACGTAAATGGCAGCCATATGTGACCACAGAAAGGACTATATAAACATTTTGTTTTAACCACAGTAAGGCGTTTTTCTTGCTTTAACTCTGCTGCAAAAATCATAGTTAACCGTTAATAGGTGCATAGTAAATCTAACAATAAACATGTTTATGATGCTGTTATTAACACTAACATAATCTTATTAACACAAAATAATGTTAATGTCAAGGACATTATAAGGAATATTAAGCGTTACCCAGTTTCCAACTTGTGGACTATGAGATGGGTGAGGCAAAAGACTCACTGTTCATCAGTCTTCATATCTGAAACACTGCAGAAATGGAAAGAGACAATACTTATTTGTCTATTGAGAATAACTGCCTCTCCACACTGACCTCTTTCATCGTGAATCTTCATAATGAAGCTCTTATCGCTCAATCATTTTCAATAAGAGCTGTTTGAGTGTATGCATGTGTGTGTGTGTGTGTGTGTGTGTGTGTGTGTGTGTGTGTGTGTCTGTGTGTGTGTGTGTGTGTGGCCTCTGTCACAGCTGTTTGTTTTGTTAGATCTATCATCAGTGATCTCCATCTCATTATAAAGAGACTGAAGCCCAGATTGACGTACAATGTGCCATTTAACCTCATCTACTCAAGGAAAAGTGTGTCTTAGAATAGATTACACTGCCAGGCAGAACATTTGCAGAATATTAATCATCAAAATAAGACCCAGCAAACATTTTGACAATGTACAGATGTTGATGCATCTAAGTTTAAAACCTAAAAAACAAAAGTTTGATCCACTTGCTTTGTTCAACTAAGGGTCTACTCACACTTTCTGTGTCTCTAATAAACTGTTTTGTAAATGTTGGCTGTTTCAGCTCTAGGTTGGATGTGGGAGCATTTAGTGTGTGTGTGTGTGTGTGTGTGTGTGTGTGTGTGTGTGTGTGTGTGTGTGTGTGTGTGTGTGTGTGTGTGTGTGTGTGTGTGTGTGTGGGTGTGTGTGTGTGTGTTTGTGTGTGTGTGTGTGTGTGTGCTTATGTATATATGGCTACCTCATGTGCCTAAATCCCTGCAAACCCCAAAGGCAGGTTATGAAACCCATTTCATGTGTTCATCAGAGCTTGACGGAGCAGCAGGCACTCATCAAGTTTGTTATGATTTCTGGTGGAGTCATTTAGCGTTAGGCCGCAGTGATTTAAACCTTAATGTCCTCAGGTCTAATGTGTTACCTTTAAGATTAAATGCAGCAACCTTAACATTTAGAAAGGCATATGATCTTACAACAACCTTTCAGTCAGTCAGATGGCCCTGCCAAACTTGCACTCCTTCATGACAATAATTCTGTTTTAGGCTGTCAGGACTCCAACTCCCAGTTCACACAATGCACATTAGAACATACTGTAAAGCCCACAACTCCATCCACAATGCAGGCAGCATTCATAATGACACTGTTGAGAAGGTGAAGAGCTTCAGATATATCTCAGACTCAGCCTGCACAACAAAGTGAGCTTTGAACAACACTTCTCTGACATCCATAACTGTTGCCAACGAAGACTCTCTACCATCTGCAAACTCAAAACACTTTCTATTGCTTCCGGCCTTCTGTTTCTGCTCTACAAATGTATAATTCAACCCATCCTCCTCCACTGTTCCCCCTGTTTCTTCACCACGATGACTGTCTTGAACAGGAACATACTCATATACAACACACGCAACACTTCCATTCTTCACACTGCTTCATCTGTGTATATAGGTGCTAAATGTATAGGTGTGTGTGGATGTATCTACTGTCTTCCATGTAGTTATGTTTGGGTGTAGAATGTATTTATGTATCTTTGTACTTGTATGTGAGGCCTTGTACAAACAGTTCCTTGGAAAAGGACCATAAAAAATCTATTTATCTGGCCTCTAACTTCAACCTGTAACTTCAAGTACAATTTAATTTACATATATGCAAAATAGTATTGTGGCTGTCTGTTGGCCAGATTCAAAATCTGATTACAACCTGTGTTTCCCAGGTGCATACACATCAGGGTCGACCACCTTGTACAATCCTGGTCATGTGAAGCCAAGTTAAGTCAAGTGAATGTTATTAATATAGCCTAATACTACAAATCACAAATGGCTTCCAATCTCTACATCATATGACAATCTAGTTAATTGTCAGCTAAGTTACTAGCTGTTCCCAGCTCATACTATAGATATATAAACTAGTTTCTGATTTGAGCAGCGGAGTGTCCTTGTTGGCTCGCACTCCTGACTGGAGTAAGGATACACATGATGTACCTGAAGCTGTTGGGTAACTGAGAAAAGCCATATATATGGCTTTATGTATATTTTGTTGGTCAATAGTGAAATCGCTTTCTGCTGCCTCAAAATAGCAATGCACCAACAATGCTCCTGACCACACCCATGGGAACATTTGTTACTTACACAACATGGGCGCTGGGTGTAAAAAGGACAGCTGTGTCGGTCTGAAACTAGCAGTTAAGCTATGCTGTGTTGCTTTGCACCAGATAGAGCCCATTGAGTGGTTATTTCCACAGACAGCTTACTGGAGTAGTTACAGTATGCAATTTCAGGAGTAAAAATGACAGATTAGTGTTGGAGAGACAGATGCATTTACACATTTTTGACATCTTGCAAGAACGAGATTTTTTTTTTTTAGGTTGATTTCAATCCACCTTAAATGCTTTTTGGATGATCAAACGCAGACACTTAAAGTGTATAGTATTATTCCAGACCTGCCCAGCCTTAATGGACAACTTCACACGTCAACCTTGGAGTTGTAACATCGGGTGCCTTAGCCTGTGTAAAAGAGCTCAGTTATCACCATTAATATAGGCTTGTTATTTTCACCATGTCAATATGGTATAAACCCTCCAACCATGTAGACGAACATCCATCAGGCTCTAACAGCCAATTGGTCCTGCTTTATATGCAGGAGTGAGGAGGGCTATAAAATGGCTCATTGCAGGTGTCATCCTCCTGAGGGCATTCTGCCAATATAAAGGCTGAAAACTCATTCATTCTAGAGAACCAATTCATATTCATTACTCTCTAACATCTGAACAACATGACAGACGGATTGAGATGAGCCTGAAAATGCAGACCCAAACTGTTTCTCCATCAGCCAACCTTCCATCAGCAATATCCGCATTCTTGTGTGACTTGATTAATTATCACAGGTGTCTCTGGAGCATGGCACCAACTGGAGAGGGCCTGGAGACAGGATGAGTATGAAGAGGTTGAACATCAGGGAGAGTAGGTCCCTCTCAAAGAGGGTAACAGTAGCATGTAGAAGACTGGAAATGACTGAAAATCTTGAAGGAAAAAGAGAGGAAGATGTGCACCAACTAGTTCACTTTGCATAAGTTCCCAAAGGCAGTCATGGTAGGATGTATTTAAATCTACATCTTAGGTTAAATTAGTAATACAGCAATGTAAAAATAAAGTCATTCAAAACATTATTTATGTAAGATTACAGAAGTATTAAGTAATAATGTGTATTATGCAGCAGAATGTATCTCCTATCCGGATGGGAAGAGCCAAGTCATGTAAGCAGTGAGTTGTTTTTACTTTTAACATATCCTCCTGCATTTCTCAATTCTTTCTTTCAAAAGTCTGCACCAATCAAAGGACTGCAGTGTTTCTAGTTCCACCTTTTAGATCAGGTTGCTAGTTACCTCAAAAGAGGGGTAATGACATAATGTGATGGAATAGAACGGTTCTATTCTTACAATAGAACAATAACCGTTCTAAACGAACTGAACTGAATTAGGTGGGCTTGGTTTGACTGCGTGGGCAGGCCAGTCCTGCTCAGCTCCACTCATTTAAGTTAAGGCGTAGACGCAAACAGAAACTAAACCAAATACTTCAGGGATCACATGACAAGCCAGTGTTCACAGTCTCATTAAAAATAGGCTCCCCTCTGCATCGATCTGTGGCATGCCACTCTCAAGGGTCCATATCTTGCAGACCCCCCTGCTTGCTAGATAACAAATAACTAGAGAAAGTAGAAGCATTCAAAAAATCTTTATAAGAGTATTTTTAGGAACAGATAGGAAGTAGTCCAAAAACAAGATTGAAGAGAGGAGTGAGAGTGAACCGAAACTCAATTTGAAGTTCAGAAAACCAAAGCAAAGAGCTGAAAGAGCAAAGAGAACCATCATCAGTGTCAGTACTTGAAATTGTCATACTTGAGTCGATGCATTTAGTTGCAGTCCACCACTGTCCAAAGGAAAAGCAAAGAAGTCATCTAGTATTGGAAGGACGATAATTCTTCTTCTGCTTCATTTCCTGGTAAAATAATAATAATAATAAATACATTTTAAATGATATGAATCAAATATACCTGAAAGGCAACAATTCATGATTTGGCGAAAACTGTCCAAACTTTGAAACCATGTTTTGACAGTTGTGATTACTACCCCAGTAGGCGACAGCACCGCTGATGTGTGTATTGACGGGTCTCTGTTGGCCTGTGGAGGAAGGGAAGATGGTGGCTGTCTATCCGGGCCCAGCTGTGGCTGTGCAAGATAAGAGCTACCTGGGTGCTATCTTCCTGACTTTACAGATGGCAGAGGACGATGGACAGAAAACCTTATTATGGATTTGACATACAGATCAGGGGGATAAGAGGTATAGACCGCAGGGCCTCAGAGGGCATTGACCAAGTCTGTCTGCAATTCTGACTATCAGCTAGAACCCTGTGATTGTGTAACAAATGTCTCGGGGGTTTGATTCTGTCATTTTATTGAAGTTCCGTTGATTCAATTTTAAGTGATAAAAGTGAAGATGGCATTGTTCAGAATAACATTTATTTCTTTATGTTCCTTCTGGTGGAGAGCACAGGCTCTCAGACCTATACACAGTTTACATGATAACTGATCATTAATCTTGATGCATCAAGTTGCCACTCCATGGCTCATAAATGTGACCACGGCATTGTGAGCTTCAACAGTAAAGTTCACAATCCTCCAGGACAAGTTTACCATAAAAGACGGTTTCACTCTGTGAGTTAATGGTCACCCGACCTCAAGCTGTCAAAAAATAAGTTGATATTTCTTCTCACAGGTGACTAAGAGTTTCTTAGTCCCACATGGTGGTGAGAAATTTGGTGGTTAAATAAATGAGGACATTGATGATATTTAGTCTCCCTGACTTAAAAATGGAGGATAGGAAAAGTAAGCTTTCTCTATTGCATTTAGAAACAGTTTGTCATCAGCCTTGTAGAAAAATCCAAGCCTGAAAAGTCCCAGATTCTTAATTTGTGTTTGCAGAATTAAATATGTTCATTATTGCATTGATTTCTTTGTACTCATCAAAAAAATATATTGAGCATCCAGCTAGTCAATTCAAAGTTGATAGTGAAGAGGTTAATTAGTATTTTTATGTACAGAAAGACAAAGCAATAACTGGTCATTCAAAGTGTCACCAAAATCATTTTTTAAAATTCATTTATTTTATTGGTCATTTTGTCCATCGCCATCTTGTTTTTTCGAGCCAGAGGTGACGCACAGCACGGTGGTAGCGACTAGTCAATAACAAGGTAGCAACACTCCATCTTACTCAAAATCAACCTCACGCTGTAGTGAAAATTACTTTAAACTAGCAATTGAAACCATAAACACATTAGGGAAGATTTTGTAGAAATGAATCAAGTGAGAAGTAATTTTCTAATAGACTGCAATTCAATGAAATTCAATGGACATTAGAAAGAATGCAGGTTTAAAGCTTTACTTTTCAGGCCCAGAGGTTGCTGCTTGGTTCTAAGGTAACCCACAAATGTTAGCATGTCTGGCTTACTAGCCTACCACCTAAAGTATCAACATACCAAAGCGTGAGGTTACACGTTATGTTAGAAAAGAATTATTTTAGTAACCAAAGCATCCAAATGTAATATGCTAGAATACTTATGTAACCCAGCAGAGAATTGGGCCCTTATTTGTTATATTATTTCCCCTATTGTTCCTGTAAATATCAACATTTCTCATTATTTTCCTTTCGCCCATGAACCTGTCAATCAGAGGTACGGTTGCCAACCGTCCCTTAAAAAGACGGAATTGGACGGGTGCTGTTGAGCAAGGCACCGAACCCCAAACTGCTCACGGCGGCGATCCATTCGGCAGCCCCTTTGCTCTGACATATTTCCATTTATTGCATGTATATAGGTCCTATTTGTGCATGTGTGTGTATTCGGGCCTGTGTGTGTAACATGAATAATAACAGAGTGAAAATATTGAATTTCTCCTTGCAGGATTAATAAAGCAACTCTTCTTCTTCTTCTTTTGGCGTCTTGGTGAGTTGAAGCATCTGTTAGCTGTCTGTGACACGAGGCTTTGAATTTAAGACTGATATTTGTGTAATGTGCTTTTACTCAGTTCATGATTTAAAGTACACATATGCAATATTCAAAGAGTTTAAATGAATTAATCATTGTCATGGTTAAAAAGATAAAGTGTATTTCTTTTGGTTTACGAAGAGATAAAAACTGTACAGTGAAGAAGACAAAACATTTATTTTATCACTATTGTGTTACAGTAGTATGTAAAGATTTTGATTTGATATCTATTTTAGCCATGAAGAGTGGAACTGCGTGATGTCACAGTAATAGTCCTGTTTCCATACAGGCTAGGTTTGTGAGATTCCTGGAAACCTGTAGATCCTGGATTGAATTCTCCTTGAGGGAGATGGCGAGCCCCAGAGAATGATAAACCTCCTTAATCCAAGGAGATGGACCAAGATCATCTGTTCTTTAAAAGGGGGGGGGGGGGGGCAACCTCTCCTCTTCCACCTTCATCCATTGAGTAGGATTAGGCACTATACATGACTACTTGACTCCTCTCCCTTTTCTTTTTGACAAACCTACTGAATAACTACTGAACATTTTTGAATTACATCTGACCCAACATACAATCTAATCAGGACAAGGAACTTCAAGGAACACACTGAGCTTTAAGGAACAAACTGAACTGAAGGGACAATTTTTCCCATTCCTAGTGAGTGGTTAGGAACAAAACAGGTAATTTTGTGTAGTGATATACTGTCAAACAGTTAAATTTGCACTAAATTTAATTTTGTTTTATTTTATGCGATCTTTCAATATGGTTCAATTCAAATTTATCCTGTGGCTCCATTGTTTGCTTCTGTCTGTCACTTACTCCTTTAACCCTCCTACAAACCTAGTTTCTGGTCCTTTTGTCCTAGTATTCTGTGGGCCCTAACGGGTTACACGTAGGTGGGGCACATCAGGGTTTTTTACCTGCTACATAGACTCTTAGTAGTGTGTGGCTGCTGCCAGCTTCACTAGTTTGCCATAGAGTTTTAATGCAGCTGGTAATGCAAGGTTAAGCTGTGCTGCCTTACATCGCCCTCTGTTATACTGAGGTATGTATCTTAATAATTTTAAACATATTGTACTAGTTTTTTTACACAGTTCTATGTAGTTTTTACCTGTTGGAAGGCCACAAAATGGTACACAAAGGGAAAAATAGACGAGTCATGTAAAGTGAGCGGCAGGGTGCCCGCACAGGCGCACTCGTCTTCTGTGGTCCACATAACAGCTTCAATTGAACCCTGCTCTGATGCAGGCATGCTGTGACTGCTGTGCTGCGCGGCCTATTCAAACCTATTCAACCTCAGACATTGTTCTCGAAATGCAACCTGCCCCACAAAACACAGACTTATATGTATACTGTTACAGATGCATTCATAGCAAAACTACATATACATGACTCATTCGTAGAGTGCATCACTCTATTTTGTGGCAATCATACTTTGCTCCTTCTTTATATAAAAGGTCAGGTAAAGTGCTCCTACTTTTCACTAAGTTCTTTAATTTAAGTATTTTATGTGACCACAGTATGGCAGGTATTAAATCAGATTCTTACATATTTATTTTCGATGGTGATGAGAAGAATAAACAATGAAAATTACTGATAATCCTGTTCCTCCCTCCCTTGGTAGGCTACCAGAGACAGAGACAGGCTGATATTTGATTGTTTTAAAATACTTTAAGGTGGTGCATTAACTAAATCCAAATTCATGCAAGAAAATGGATTAGAGGGATCTGGATTAGAGAGAGAAAAACATAAAAACTTTGGGGAGCATACAGACACAAACAGATAAAACCCTCCCACAAAGAACAGTTCAGTAGAGTCTGAATAATCAGGCTCGAATCAACCTCAAAGACTTCACTGCTTGTCACACACACAGGTTCTTGTGAGTTAATTAAAAAGTGGTGATGATGGGGAAGAGATGAGCTCAGAGGGCTCTTTCTCCATCAGTGACTCCTAACAAATCTTACCAATCTTTTCTAATCAGGCTTAACTCTATCCGACTGTGAGTGGGGGAAAAGAGGCAATGCAGGGTGAGCTTGTGATTCCTCAGTCAAAACACTCAGACTGAGTGCTTCCGCTTCCCCTGCTACCTGCACTTGGTTTGTAACCTGATTAAAGCTCAGGGAAAAGCTTTGAAGCTGCATCCAAATTCGCTCTGCGGTTGGAGGAAATAGATCCAACTCACACCAGGTGTGCAGTGGATATTTTTTGGGGGGGTAAATCGGTATTGAAGATTTACCTTGCACAGCAGCTGAATTCTCCATAATAAGGTCAGGCTCCATGAAATGTGTTTGTATTCAGATTGAAAGTCAGCTGGCCAATCAGCATCCTGTGAAGAGCTACTGGCAGTTGAGGAAGGAGGAGGTCGCAGGGGTTGACTATACAACACAAGAGGCTACCCTTCGTTCAAAACAACGAGAGCTCCTAAAGAGGTTAGCGTAGCTACTGCAATAGCATCAGTTTTATCAGAACTGGAGACCTTTTCTTCATTGAAAGAAGAGACCAGCAGCGATGGCTTTTCTCAATGGATAATATGTTTTTCTCTCTTCTCTAGATGGTTCCTCCAATTACCTTCTAGGTATGATTTGAAAGTGCCTGCCCTTTCCAAATCAGTCTCCCAATCAGTTTCCAATGACACCATCTCAGATAGTTCTGTAAATATTTCAAATGGACACATTGTTTGAGCTCATTGCTCGATTAAGCTAATACTGTACACTTGTGAATATGTAAGGCATTAATTAGAGAGACTTGAGAAATAATTATTTTAAGAACTGAAACAGTATAGAACACGCTTCAATATGCATTTTTTTTCACTGGAATCATTAAATTATATTATGACCAGCGTCAGAAAATGACCCAATATGTGTAACTGTATAAAAGTAATGATTGTGTTTGCTACAGGTCTGATGGTGCTGACTTAAACTCCACAAAAATGATTGAATAGCCTTCTGAGCACAGTCCACTGTCAAAATAGTCCCACTTTTTAGGTCTCCCAACAGCCTAACCTACCTCGCCAGATGTCAGTTACACAAAACCATCTGAGAAGCCATCACTGGAAAGGGCAGGCACTTTCAAAACAATACATGGCAGGTGATTGGATGAGCCATCTGTCTATGACTGTGTATAACAGGTGGCCAAAGCCAGTCGGGAGAAGAGTGAAAACAACCTTTTGTTGAGAAAAGCCCTCAGTACTCTTCTTTGGGAAAAAAAAACTCTCCTGTTTTGATATAACAGATGCTACTACAGCATCTACGCTAACCTCTTTAGGAGCAACTATTATTGTCACCTTCCAATTTAAAATGAAGGGGACATATGTCATGGGGTCAACCTTTCACCGAGTAGATATCTGAGTTACGTAGGTCTGTCTTCATCACCTTTGGATACAGACATGCTTAAGCTGCACTACAAATGGATCCTAACACTTGGATACACTGCGCCGTTCAGATTGAGCTAGATTCTTAAATAAATTAACATTTAATCATTTCAACAATTCTCGAGTGCACACAAAGAAAAAAACAAGTTGTTTATTAATTAATGGTCCTTGGTGTAATGTTTTAAACGAAGGCTTATTAATCGTTGTTTATTGCCTAGTTGTTAAACTTAAAAACTAAGCCCCTCACCAACTTTCTTGGTTACATGTATCAGCTTGTGGACTGACTTCTACTGTATGTAAAGTACTCAGGATAAATTTTCCATGAAACTCCAAAGGATGTGACGTTTTTGTAAAGCGATGTTACACGAAAAAATTGTCTCGATGGCTTATTTGATGAGTGTATTTGCAGAAAAGGGGATGATATTATGCCAGAATTTCACTTGAAACTGCAGTTGTGCAATAAGCATTTGTCATCCTATAAGGGGGTGCTTTTTAATTTTCACCATCAAGAGAAGGAGAGAAGGAAGGAATTTAATTTCCATCTTCTGCGTGAAGCTATTTCCAGGAGTTTTCAACCTTTACTCTAATTTAGCTGAATTTATAGCAATGCAAAAATAGAAAGTGTGTGTTGTATGTCTATCAGGTAACAATTTGTTTCATCATATCATATTGCCATGAGCACTTACATGCTTTCATTCTAACACTTGGATCTATTTGTTTCTGCTCAGCTGTCATTAGGTGTTGCAATGTGATCTCAGCCCCCGCTGGTTTATGCAATAAAACAGAAAGTCTTTAAACCAGTAATTCAAGATGGAAGTTAATTTGCTGGACCGTCTTTGTATGTGTATGGGTGTATATATGTACCTGTGCATCCATTTGTGTTTGCGCTGTGTAAATATATGAAGGGTGTAAGATACTTGCAGCATCATTAGACACTTGGATGACAGTTGTAATAAGTCAGGCATCGCTCTGAGATTAGCATCATTAACCTCTGCTGCTGCCAATGCTGTCGCTTCTTCAGGCTTCTGTAGTATTTCAGCCATGAAATTTTGCATTGAAAATAAGTTTTTCTTCACATTTTTTGTTCGTTATCATTTTCTTTAAATCGAAAATGGATGCTTTCGTTCACAGTAGTTAGCATTATTCAACATATTTTGGAAGGCCTCATCAATTGGAAAATCAATTCACCTTTTAGGAAATAATACATTATTTACATATCTGTAGGGGAGGTGGTTGGGGTTTTGTAGGATTTTGACACTGGAGACTTGGATTTGAGCCCACTGTCCGGCAGTGTTTAGGTTACAAAAACACATCAGTATGTCACAGTCTGCCCTCTCTTTGGCCCCATTTATTTTTTTTAAAACAGAGACATTTCCCTGTGTTTGTGCCCTTTGTTTACACACAAACGGAGAATTTGCCTCTGAAACGATTATTTTTAATAACTCCGACAAGAGTGGAGATTTCATTGTGTCATAGGCGCGACCTATGTTTACATTTTCATATGGCTGTGGTGAACATGTATCATTGGCTAACATGGGCTTGAGCTTCTCTATGCACTGCTACCTACAGGTTTGACATACTCTGGATGGCATATATTCACGGGTTAGTGTAACAAACAATTTTTTTTCTGAAAACGGACTGGTGTGCATGCTATTTTTGAAAACGGAGACGGAGAAATGTTCAGTACTTTTTCACCAGCCCCTCCTTCTTCTCACCTTCCGCCCTGCCACTCCCTTCTCATTAGCCCAACTCTCCTCACATGTTGCACTCAGCTGCCTCTGATCACCAATCAATCCTGTATATAGACCAGGGGTGTCAAACTGATCCAGTAAAGGGCCGTTGTGGCTGCAGGTTTTAATTCCAACCAAGCAAAAACACACCTGGTCCAGTAAATCAACTGTGTGAAGACAATTCAGGTGACTGAGTAAGTCGAAGCAGGTGTGTTCTTGCTTGGTTGGAATGAAAACTTGAAGACAAAGCGGCCCTTTAATGGATCAGTTTGACACGTGATATAGACTCTTCCCACCATTCATTCTCTGCCAGATTATTCTCAGCCCTCATGTAATACTCTCCAGCGATTACCGGACTGCCTACATGGATTCGACCCTGCCTGCCCCTGACCCTCCCATTCCTTTCCCGGGTATCACCTCAACCTTCTGCCCTCAACTTCCTGCCCGGCTTGGACTCTCCTGTCTCTCTTTACCAACTTCATTACCAACTGAACCTGCCTGATTCTGTGCTGCTATTGTGTCCCAACCTATACCCCGTTACACAGTAAGGTTAGAAATACACCTATGTGGCCGTATGGGTTGGAGGACTTGTTGCGTTTTGGTTAGATACTGACACATCCAGTGTATTAATTTAGGATATCATTCAAATAATTGACTTTTTCCATATTTAACCAAGACAACTTTCTCTCTCTATGCTTAGCCAATGGTTTGAATTGCTTAAACATAACCATAAAATGTTAACCACACTTTAGTTTCCAGGGGTGGATATTGTAAGGAAAACAAAATAAAATAAGTGAACAGTGAATGTTTTGCAGAAATGTTCCATATAAACATTTTACGATTTAGCAAATTTGCATTCATTAAAAACGCTCACTTCTGTCTTGTGAAATTTTTTATTTTGGAACATATTTGCTCTTGCAAGTTAGTGATATATGAACATAGCTGTATATGAACTGATACATGATCAAAGAGTTTCCTGTGAAAACGTTCAACCATATTATCACTAGTAAACTTTATTTGATAAAAAATGTCAGTACTAATCTCTCATTGCACAGGAAACATGGCTGTGTGTGCGCATACACCACAATGGCAAGTACATGCAAAAATTAACCAGGGAGTTTGTATGTAAGCTGTGATCGATGATTACAACAGATTTATTCTCTTCCAAATAGGTTTTGTGTAAATGTCACACTTGCACAACCTCAAATCTCAACCAATAATCCATGTTCCATGAAAATAGAATAAAAGGTCCATGCAATGTTAGTATTACCAATAAAAATGGGCTTTAAGTTGTAATAAACCAGAATTATCCTTTCATACTGTACTTTACCTATTTTCCAGCATAATTTTTTTAGGATGACAGCGAGATATTATGCATAAATGAATGACAGCTGATAGATTATTTTTCAGGAAAAAGTCCTGTTTTTCCCTCCAAGCAAGGAAACACTTGGCTTCGGCAAGTTTCTTACCTTTATTGTATTATGTATTGTATGATTGTATTAAATCTTGTACACAACTGAACTCTTTGCTGCTGCCAAATGGCCTTCTATATGTCTGCAGAGCTTCACACTGGTTGTCTTTTATATATTAATATATCCATGGGGCTGGTTCCTTCCTGTATTCCTTCCTGTATTAGAGTACATACAGTACATGTGTAAAAACCCAAATCAGTACAGCCTGCACTCTCATAATACTCCACAGATGGTGTTGTGATGTTCAGAAGGACCTGGAATTGTCTGAGCTGATTACTATAGGGACTTTAAGTCAATTTTAAAAGATTGACAAAATAGCACTCCTGGTCAGTGTGATTGCTCTTTTCTACCACTATAGTCTTTTCAAAACTGGAACCTATTTTATAAATTATAACTGTTTTTGTGCTTGCTGACCTTGATGCATGGCTGTTTTTGTCTTCTTGTATTCCTTATGTTTATGGTTGTAATATTGTTTATGCTGCCCTCTTGGCCAGGTCACTCTTGGAAAAAAGAGATTTCGAATCTTTTACCTGGTTAAATACTGTGTGTGTGTGTGTGTGTGTGTGTGTGTGTGTGTGTGTGTGTGTGTGTGTGTGTGTGTGTGTGTGTGTGTGTGTGTGTGTGTGTGTGTGTGTGTGTGTGTGTGTGTGTGTGTGTACTGTATACTGTATAAACAATGGTATCTTTCCTTCCACATGCATCTGCCTGAGGCTTTCTCCTCTGCTGCATCTCATCCATTCTCAACTCCTATTATTGGTCAGTGTCTGCTGCTAGCTTTGCCTGGAGATTTAAGACCCCTGGCCTGACCAGTAGGTGATGTCCCCCCCACCCCCCCCCCCCCCCCAAGGTCCATGGCCACGTAGCAACAACCATGACAGACAGACAGCCAGGGGCCCGGTCCCAGGTACTCGACCCCAGAGCCTCAGCCGCTCAGCCCTGATAACATAGAAAGCTGCACACGGTCTGCCGGCTGATAAATGAGCTGACAAGCCTTCTCCCTGTTACTCATTTCCATCCTGAGGGAGGAAGCATGGAAAACAGAAAAAATAGAAAGCATTGGAAAGGGAGAAATAGAGGAAGATGGAAGGTAAAAAATGAATTGACTTTGCAGCAGGGCTATTTTTAGTAAGCCTGTAATGTGCTCCATTAGTTTAAGAGGGTACAAGAGGGAGGAGAGGGCTGAAGGGGAGGAAAGGTAGGAGGGATGGAAGATAAAGGAATGGGAAGGGTGCAGCACTAAAAAAGGGAAGAATGATGCAGGAAGTTCAGAGATGAAAGGGAAGAATGAAGGACAGGGAGATAAATGTAACACATTCCATAGCACTAAAAACAAAACAAAAAAATGACAGGTAACCTTGCACATGCTGACACAAGACAATTTCTTGAACCCTCTCTGCTGCTCGACAAAGACTCAAACCTAATGTCCATGGTGTTATTTCTCCTCTTATTAATGCTGAATTCTAAATTTGCTGCTGATAATGTATGTTTGAAGTGTGGTTAATAGATCTGACAAACTGTTTTAAGGTCTATTATCCTCTATGACAGGTAATTACAGAGGACATCCTCTACATTGTCTTGTTAAGTGCATTTTTCTGCCAGAATCCATTCCTAAATTGTGTGCGAATTGTAGCAAAAGCATTTTTTTTATCAAAATAAAACAGGTCCCTTCAATCAGCAAGAAGATTGTGAGGTCAGTGTACATTTCTCTTCGGTGACTATTTATAGTTGATTCACTAAACTGTGACATAAAGACATGTCCTATCTGGGATCAGACACTATTCAGCTTTACCCAGGACCAGACAGCATAAGACAAGAGTGTATATGCACAGACAGCACGGCCGATATTTACAGAAAAAGGTTTTCTGCATATCTTGGCTCATATGTGCTTATTGTTCACATCCACAACAATACGCCATACTTTTACATGGATGCTGCAAGGAACAGCCAAATGAGCCATTTTTTATCTCTGTGTGGCCTATGTAGACTTCCTGGCAACCCAGCAGTTCAGACACATTAGCAGTAAATAACGCAACATGCTCTTCATCCTGGAGCATGAGTGGGTCTTAAAACTGGAGTCTTTCTCATCTAGGAAACAGTGACATGGTTGAAACAATCCTTTTAAAGGGCTTCTTATTGAAATAGGGAGAGGTCGGGAGAAATTTACGTCGGTATCAAGTGAACTTTAATGCTTCCTCAACATCTATCATACCGGCTTTTACAATACTGCTCAGACAAAGTATTGTATCTGAATCATGGTGAGAAGAGAGAGCTTCAATCTGTTAACAGAAGCCCATGCCCCCCTGCCCTCTGCCCTCTCAAGCCACATTTCATTGCCATAATTCCTCTCACAATGATTTGATCTGGTTGGCCAGATGAAGAGAGCATTCGTAGTATCGATTTTACCCTCCTGTCCACAAATCTGCAGTTTTATGATTAAATGTACTTGAATGACTTTCTGTCATTTGTTCGTATTGTTTGGCCACAGCAGAGTGTTGAGCTGTACACGGAAAGGCAGTGGTCTGGAGGCTGGGCCAGAGAGAAATGGTGGAGACTGTTTACATTAGATGTTCTCAGTTACAGTCAGAGCAAACAAAGATGTGGTCTGCTGCCCACAAACACAATCCAGTAACCTGTCAAAGTGTCACAAGCTGGATCTACACCAATAACAAGCTTCCTCATGCTCTAATAGACTTGAATGAAACCAATTTCTCTTAGTGTCTCTGTCATCTCTGCATGATGCATCAGGGTTCATTTCACAGCACAAAGAAAGTGGAAATGAAATGTTCAAGTATTAGTACAGTATATATATATATCAAGCCTTGCAAATTCAAGGAAAGTGCCTGAAGTGTTATTGAAGCCTGGTCGCCAGAAAAATTGTTGGCAGCATGCATTTCTACAAATCACAGAAACATTGTTATTTAATGTATTTGGCACCTTTTACATCTGTATACAACGTAACATGGTTTCAACTGACTCTGCTTATGGAGTGGTTTGGGATGGATGGTAGAGTCAAAGACACACTGACGCACCGATTTTCACTCTGGAGACTGCGGTTCCTGTTCTGTTTGTCTTCTGTCTGATGAAGGGCTGTGCATTAAAAACGCTATTTGGAGCTGATTCTGGTGTGCGGACTCACCGTTTATTCTTGTTTGTGTCCTGTTCCATGTCAAAGTGAAACATAATTTCATAAGATACGCACATATCTTAATGCAAATCACAATCTTTTCCTATATCTAATCATGCAGTTTTCATGCTTA
Source organism: Echiichthys vipera (assembly GCF_963691815.1). Taxonomy (NCBI): domain Eukaryota; kingdom Metazoa; phylum Chordata; class Actinopteri; order Perciformes; family Trachinidae; genus Echiichthys; species Echiichthys vipera. The sequence continues at coordinate 20,554,185 of NC_139832.1, forward strand.
AACCTAACCTTAATAGTTTTTGTTTTAAATCACGTTTAGAATGTATTTAATACCATGGAGCAAAAGTGAAAAATCAGCATACACAGTGTGGCTATCGCCAAACAGTAGTTGTTGAACAGAGTGTAGTGTTTGATAGCTTAACAGCCAGATACTTCCTTCAAGTTGGTAGAAATCAAATTGGAGCTTGAGAGAGAATTAATACTCCAAGGTGCTGGAAAGGAGGGTTCGTCCTATAGTCGAACCTCAGATTGAAGAGGAACAATGTAGATTCCGTCCTGGACTTGGAACAACAGACCAGCTCTTCACTCTCGCAAGGATCTTAGGGCGCACTCACACTGTCCTTCCACACCGCGCCCCGGGCTTTAGGGTACTAGTCCCCCCTCCCTCTCCCACGGCGCCCCAGGCCCGTTTGTACTCACACTGCCTGGGCCTGGCGCAAATGCTTCTTGCTGTCCATACGTCATCACGCCGTAACACCTCACATGCATTGATTGACGTCATCGCGATGCGTTGCTTTGTTTACAAATCTTTCCATGGACCTCGGAGTTTTTGTGCATCTTGTCGACTGTTTTTGAATATTTTCATCTGACCAAATCTGCAGTAAACACTCCACCTCCGCATCACACCAACGTGAACCCTTCGCCGCCATTGTTGTTGTTGTTAAATGTCCGTGCATGGTCCCTCCTTCTTTTTTCTATGTCCGAACAGGCGCACATATATACGTCAGAACCGTCGTAGGTGCTCTTGCTCGTACACGTGCACGCGCTCGTGCTCGTACATGTGCAAACGGGCTCTACAAAAGCCCACCTCTCTCAGGCGGGCCGTGGACGGAGTGGGTGCACTCACACTGCTCAAACGCACTAGGCTTTAGCTGAAAAAACGGTTTTGGCCCGGTGCTGAAGGACAGTGTGAGTGCGCCCTTAGAGGGGACCTGGGAGTATGCCCATCCAGTCTACATATGCTTTGTGGAGAAGGCATATGACCAGGTTCCCCCGGGAGAAACCGTGGGAGGTGGTGCGGGTGTATGGGGTGAGAGGGTCACTTCTCAGGGCAATATAATCTCTGTATACTCAAAGCGAGAGCTGTGTCTGTATACTCTGCAGTAAGTCGGATTTGTTCCTGGTGGGGGTTGGCCTCTGTCAGGGTTGCGCTTTCTCACCAATCCTGTTTGTGATTTTCATAGACAGGATATTGAGGCGTAGTCGTGGTGGGGAGAGGTTGCAGTTCAGTGGGCTGGGGATTTCATCTCTGCTTTTTGCAGATGACATGGTCCTGATGGTATCGTCGGTTTGCAGCTGAGTGTGAAACGGCTGGGATGAGGGTCAATCAGTGAGTGAGTGAGTGAGTGAGTAAGTTTAATGTTTCTCCTTCACCAAAAAGCTTTATTATATCAGCATGTGTCTTAGTCCCATTACAATAGCAGTTGAAACGTTGTTTATCTCACTTCTCTGTAACCATGGAGTCTCCTTTATTTTGCCAATAAGAAACCCACATCTTCAATGTGGTTGGTAAAAAGACGGAGGTGTAAAGAGTAAAACAGAAAAGGAAGGCTGGAAAACTCCTGTAAGTATGTCTCACCAGCTGGGTGGAACTTATGAGAAAAAAGGATAAAAATAATTCAGGATTAAGTGTAAGCAGGGACTCTTGCAGTTGCCATTTTAAGTAAAAGCTAACCAGATGTTCTTCTGTTTTTCTTAAAGGTTGTAAAAAAAGAAAAGGTCAAATGCCCAAACGTTGATTACAAAAGTGTATTTTGTAGTTGTGTATTTCTCACCAGCTGTGTTGATACTGTTGGACACACAGTAAGCCCCCCAGGTTGGTGCAGATTGAACTGGCACCATTGACAAAATGGGTATCGGACGAGCTGGCAGACATACATCGAGCACTGAAAAGACAGGGTTGAATGGTCTGGCAGAACGGTGAACCTCTTAGGTCGGAGTGGTCTAAAGCCAGTTGGCTTTCAGCTGGACAGTGGGCTACCACAGTCTGAATCAGCCCAGTGAAAAAGCATACTTACAATCAGAATGACCCTCTCGCAGATTTTGCTATTAAGGTATTTTGGTAGATATGGACCCTACCCTAAGCATTGAGTACTTTTAATGATTGGGTTTGATAGGAATTCATTGGTAATCAGATATTATCTTTCAATGTAGCTGTGAACTCCAATCAAGGACAGGAGGACCTTCAAAAAATGGCATTTTGAATCAGAAACAGGTTCAGCATTGTTCTCCAGATCAGGATTTAATTATTTTCTCAGTTTCCCACACAGCAACTACAACACACATCATCAACCCATCCTCATTCCCTTTGGCACAACCTGGTAGCCAAGTGGAAACACATTGTGATTCATTTATCCTTTTTGTTTTCTGTTTACACATCACATCTGAGTATCTTTTTTATAAAATGTATCCACCTGATACACACATACAAATATAATGGCAGTTTTAACCCACTTCTGGTCATACGAACAATAAATATGATTGATTTTGCATTTTGTTGAGCTTGTACATGGCATTTCACACATTTGTAATGAGCAGGAGTACAAATGACATTGGGCTGCTGCTTTATATGCTGTTTTCATTTCCTGTGTACTGGCTGGCTGCCTCTCTGTGGTTCGCTCAAAGGTTATCTGGAGCGTTGTCTAATTGGTATGAACGATGGAAACAACAGTGATGTTGGAATTTTTATAAACAACAAACAGTGGAAAGTAAGACCATGTGCTTTTTTTATTTCCAGATGGCTTGGTTCACAGTTGATTGCAGATTCAAGTCTGCTGCTGATATCCACAAAATTCATACTAGAGCTGTTCTCACAGCTTTTTAGACCACAGGGAGAGTTTTAAAAGTTCCAATTGTGAAAGTACACCCGAAATCTTGAGAAATCCAGCGCATGAATTTGGATTTCAGAAAACCAGACTGAGGTTCCAGCCTGAATACCCAAAAAATGTTCTGAACTGATAGGGGAGAAAGGTTCGGTCTGCAAACAATGCTAATAAACTACTTCATTTACAATATGTTATGCAACTCCATCGATGGCACCTTAATGTCCCCCCTGATATCAGTGCAGGAGCAACTGAAGCACTGATAAAAGCTGTAACCCAGGGCTGGGCAGAAAAGCCAGATTTGAATTTGGTATTTTATGATTGCTTCTTCAAAGTCTGTTGGAATAGCTGCATTATTTATAGCCATTTGTCAGCCATGGATAAAATGTTTCCTGTATAACAAATAATAAAATGAGTGCATGATTTGCCCAAATATTGTCTCTGTCTGACATCCTAAACAGAAATTGATTTCAAGTTGAATCCACAATATTTGAATAGTATATTTATGTATATACAGTACCAGTCAGAAGTTTATCATTCACTTTAATGGAAAAGTGTGTCCAAACTTTTGACTGGTCCTGTATATATGTACATATAACATATTAAGAATACATATGAAGAGCTGAGAAAGGATTGTATTGCATAAGTAGTTTAACAAGAATATGACTTTACAGAAATGTAAGCGTTGTGAAGAGAAATTAAAAACAATTACCTGGTGACAGTGTTAAATAAAACTTTAAAGGGTCATCACAGATAACGGTATAACTTTTAAGACCCCTTAATGAGAACATGAATGTGGGTACCAAATTTGATGGCCACAACAGTCTTTAGAATTCCATAAATGTCTGTACCAAATGTAATTGCAATCTATCCACTGACTGATGAGATTTTCAATCTGGACCAAAGTGGTGGACCTACTGACAATGTCATCCCAAGAACGATAGTGTGGCTGAAACTAAAGATTTCATTATGTTTTCTGATATTAAAACAGGTCATTATTGAGATACATCATATTGTCTTGCATAAAAGTTGGCCACAGGCTCTGTTCTGCCTGAAAAAGCAAGCTACAAATATTTTACATGCATCTCTGACTCAAGAGAATGGTTAGTATCACTTAAAAAGCTAGTACAGTGAATCTTATGAATAGCAATTGAGCTATCCTTCTTTTTCTGAAAGCTTCTAATATGACACAGTGTGGGACTGGTACCGTTTTCAGTGCACTCCAACATCATACAGCTGCATGATGAATACAGCAGTCAGGGCTCCAAAGGTTCACTGCAAGGGCAACTGCAGACAAGAAGCTGCAAATCCACGCTCCCCACCCAGCCTATCCCTGCCTCTGCCGGTCTCCCTTGGTCTTCCACTGTCTACCCCCACGTCCTCTGGTCTATTACTGTCTCCACCTGTCTCTTCCCTCCCCTGCTCTTTTTGTTTCCTCTGGTTCATTATTATCTGCTCCCTGTCTCACCATGTTTTTGTTACTGTTCTATCTGTTGCTGTTTAATTTTAGTCGTATTATGGTCAAACGGTTTAACTCCGACTGAAATTTGGGTCATTAAACTGAGACCCTAATTATATTAATCATGATTAATGTTAGTTCAACTCAAATTAAAGGTTAAAATACTTCCTATTTCATATTGGAATGTGTAGAATGGTGTAAAATGTATATGATTTATATGTGTATGATGCAGCTCAGTTAGAGTGCCCTTAAAAGCAAAAATTCAGTAAATGAGTTGAATTAAATATATACCAGCACAGTGATACACTGTAGAAATCTCTGTAGCTCAGAGCAGTGCCTTTATGTTTTCCACAGATTTTCTCATTTCTCCTTTGGGGAGAGCAATTATTTTAAAGGGAATGACGTGTTTCTATTATGGGGCAGGAGGATAAAGCAAAAGAGCACTGACCGTGAAGGAACCTGTTTCTATATATTTCACAGGTATCTTAAACGTACACTTCTCTAATGAGCTCCAGAATCACTGCTTCACCGCAACACATTTTGTCCCCTATGTGGATCATCACATATTGGCCATGGAACTAATGTTGTGTTTCCACTGTAGGGTACAGCTCGACTCAACTCACTTTTTGGAAACTAGTGCTTTTCACTTTTTGTTTTACACTGCGAATAATACCCCCATTAGTGTAGGAGTGTTTCAGAGCGGATCGTCAAAGCATAATCAGATATGTATTTATACACTATGTTACAACTATGATTCACTCCAGTAAGATCAAATATTGTAGACCAGATGATGTTAATGAAGTTAATGACTTTGTAATTTATTTACATTACGCCTCATCAGCTGTCGAGAAAAAGAGCCAATCTGGGAGGCCCCATACATAAACAAGCCCTTAGTGTGTGTGCGTGTGCGTGTGCGTGTGTGCGTGTGCGTGTGCGTGTGCGTGTGCGTGTGTGTGTGTGTGTGTGTGCGCGTGTGTGGAAGAACTCCTGAGACTCTCTGTACACAGTGCAATTTGTGAAAGTAACTTGCACATTCGGTTGGTTGATTTATTCATTCATTTTAACTGCCCAATGAATATCACAACGAGATATAAGGCAGATAAGGGATAATTGAAGATTCTTTTCTTATTACAAATGTGGAATTTGTTCAGTTATTACTTTTAGCAATGCTATCTGCATGACCATATTGGGACAGTAATATCGGCCTCTCCTTCGACCACTTTGGTGCCCTGAGGATGCATGCTTATAACTTTTACTCTAGTGCCATTATCAGGTCAAAATTTAAATTTGCCCAACCAAAAATTGCAGCTGTGGCTACTCGACCACAGGCTAATAAGTCACACAGCCTCTTAAATCTCCTCAGGGGACTCCTGACATGCTGTTATTTTTCCTTTTAGTAAAAAGGGTTTGCTCAATGTTATTAGACTATTTTGTTCCCCAACAGACCTGAACTTCTGTTCAGCCCTTATTAGGCCCTTATGACCTTACCATTGTAGTACTGGAAGTATTGTAAGGTTATGTCACTGAAACTAAGTATGATTACTTTTGCATTTCAAATACTCAATGGTTATACTTAGAGCTTTCTTGATCTGGTAGCCTGCAATGTTTCATTAAAGTAACAGAAAGCAGTGGTGTACATTAAATAGTTGGAGGAAAAGACAGATGTTTAACTAAAGCTTCATGATTGATTCTTTGGGAGCTGTTTTTACATTTTATTAATAAAGTCTGAGAATATATGTCAGATGGAAACATTAAATATGTATGTACCTATAACATTGCTGGATTATATGCCTAAGGCAATGTTTTGGACAAAAACAAAACCTCCATGTCTCAGTATTGAACTCTTGGCTGATGTTACAGCGATCTTTCAGAAACGTTTTCTGCCTGTATCCGGACAAAGGTCTATGCTCGATATTTCAGAAACACTTCTAGTAGTAAAGATTTTGCCTCATAGCCTGTGTTATTACCCAGGTGATATGATTCAGACAGAAATTGAGATTTAACCTCGCCCAGGCCTCTTTCCCTGGCCAAGTGACGTCGCCTGCCAGTAACTATTTTTAATTTCAGGTGCTGATGACAATAGAAAGTGATGTTGTTTCTGGAAGCATACACTTTTTCAAGGTTGTTTTCCTGTAGTCCAGTTCGTTTCTGCACACAGAAGTCATCAGCATTCATGTCAGGAAATTAGAAAACCGAGAATGTCTCACAGCATTATGACTGGAGAGAACAGATTTCTCCCTCTGGTTATTACTGTGGAAGTGAACCATAAATGGAAAAGAAAAGGATAGAAACAGAAAAGGAGAGAGAAAGAGAAAGAAGATAACAGTCTGAGTGAGAGAGAGTAAAACAAACACGGACCCAGAAAGCAGATGATGCGTAAAAGAGCTTTGGGTCCAGAAGTCTTTGTTACGAGGGACTCATAGAGCTGTAGTTCTGTCAGCACCGGCTGTTGAACCTGCTGGCCCACCAGCAGTTACAGCTCACACAGGAGTGGTAGTCTTAACACAGCCGGCTTTACTGCCACTCACACACATGCACAGCCGAACCCATGGGGTCAGGCAGGGAGAATAGTCTTTCCTCATAAGGGAACATTCCTACCCTTTATACGGCACGTGTTAAATATTTAAAGGCAAGTGGCTATTTCTTTGATCACAGAAGTCATTAGTGAGGAAACACCTGAGTTCACCGGCTTTTTTCCCATTCTGGCTCATGACAGTGTGTTGAAAGACAGTTATTTCTATCAGAAAACATAACAATGAGTGCATGGCTGTAGTACTTTGAAATCTTACACTTGTCTTGGTTTTGTGCTTTGTTGCACTTGCAATTGTTTGGGGCTATCTATTGACAAGTGCTCAAGTTTGGCTACTGATTCGGAATCAGTTGTACAGAATGTTGCCTACTTTCTATTATTTAGTGTGATATTGGAAGATAAATCAATCTTATTTATAAATCCGCCTAAACTCTTTAATAACTGTGTGAGCATTGGAAACACCTGCATGTTATGGTCTTCAACCGGACAGGATTTGCTCTTAATTTGATCTTGACTTGGACTTGACTGGACCTGGTCTTGGACTTGATTAAGTTGGTCTTGACTACAGCCCTATATGAATGTATACAGTACTAAATGATGGTTGGTGATCATGAAGAATAAATATATTCCTTGTATACATTTAGTTTTACAATCTCAACTACTGAGACTTTTTTGTTACAAAATCACATGCTGGCTCTGTGACCTCCTGTGGTCTATGTATCTATCTATCTATCTATGGAAAAATAATGATAATGGACCTATCTATTTCTCTGTCAAGGACATTTCAATAAAGCAAAACCTTCAGCCATCTGGACTTAAGCGCTTAGCTGTGGGACAGCCTGGTTTGACTGTAGAGCCGTGACATGGCAGGTACAGTCCATCACACTGCCCTGCTTGGTAACACAGGCTGGTTAGCAAAGGCAACACACAGACTCTGACACATTTATATACATTGCCTCTCTGCAATCCTCACATTAGTGGAGCTCCTTTTACCAAAGGTTTTCTGCATGTAAACAATCTCTGCAATCTGCAGAGTTGTAGTCTCATTCTAACTGGATTATTTACTGCTAAGTCCAATCATGATGCAGATGCTCTCTTACTCAGTGTTGTAAACTCTGGCTGTGGTTAGATGCTCTTTCTCCCAGAGTTTTACAACTTCACAACTGTACTTAGAAGATTAAATGTATTATTCAGTAGACAGAAATAAATCATAGCCTTTAATAGGGAAAATGGCATTTAATCACAAACAAAGAGTACGTATAATTATATATAATAGTATTCTAATATATAATATTCATGTAAATTCATAGATGAAAACTTACTGATGAAGATTTATTTAAACTGAGTACTCTTTGCTTGATTTTTCAACACAACAACCCTTGAAATGCTACTATGGTGGTCTATTACCTGTTTCATTGGAGTGCAGTCTTTGGCCAACTAGGCATTGAACATAAACAGGTGTGAGTCATGTCTTTTGATTCCAGTTTCAATGGTTTGGCCCATTGACCCTATTCAAGTTTACTTAAGGGCTTTCACAAGGCAAGGTCAAAGCACTCTTGCTCGCCTCAAGACTGACCTCCAAACTCTGCCCTGTTAAATCTATCAAATGACACACCAGAGTTTTAAAGAAAACTGAACAGACTGATTTCACACTAAAGCCATACATAACCACTCCAAAACGGTTTGTTTTCCTGTTTTTTTTGTTTGCCCCCTTAAAGTAAATGAATGTTTGCTTCTGAAGATGGACTGTAGTTTAGTTAGTGTGTAGGGTTACATCATTATTCAAATCAAGTCAAACTCAATCCCAAACACTGCTAACAAAGTGAAGAAAAATGAACTACAGGCATATTTGCTGCTAGCCGCATAGCAACTGACAGCTTTCTTGATGTTAATTGTCACTTGAAGCAAACAAGAACATCACAGCACTGTGTCTCTTGATAAGCAAGGACATTTCTATTCTGTTTCAAATACCACAGGAGGGTCCAATCAGTCACAGGCAGAAGGGAGACATCATGATTAACTGGTTATATCACTTGAAAGCATGCCTCAGTGTTCCTAAAAGACCAGATAAAGCATCTCCAAATCAGATCAGTGGAACTTTTGCATGCACATATCTTTACTTGGTTACCCCTTCAATCAAAATAAACCTTTAGTCAAAGGTTGGAGCTATACAACACCTCATCATACCTCAACAGCAGAATAGGGTAGTTCCTAATAATTCCAAAAACAACTTATAAGATTGTTCTATTTAACGTCTGTCTGAAAGAGTAACACCAAGCTGAATAGCAGTGTTTTGTTGCCCTTTCTGGTTAAAAGATCTACCTTTGACCAGTGGCGGCTGGCCCATAGAGGGTGCTAGGGCACCACGCCCCCTGCTCTACGTCGAAATTAAGTGATTTTATTCATTCATTATTATTTATATATATTATATATATATATATTATTCATTCATTTTCATCCTATGATTGCAATTGTGTTGTCATTGAGTAGCTTATAATGCATTTTCTGCAATAAAATTAACTAAAAGGAACGACTGCATTGAAATATTTATCTTATCCCTTATCTCTGTCTCTGCTGAGCCGAGCAGCTTCCAAGGAGAAGTAAGCTGGCTGGTCCCGCAAATTTACAGGGTATGGACAAGATTTAGGGAGGATATGCGGAGCGCCCATGACTTCCACATACACACTCATAGGTTGCGCACAGAGCTTGCTGTCTATGGGACGCACTCAAAGGACCTCCCCTAATCTCTCCAGAAGTCTTGCCTGGAGTGTTTTTGATGGTTAACTGTGGGAGGGACGACAACATGGAGCCGACCGGTGTTCAAACTAATTCTGTTTGAGAGAAGATCACTATCAGATAAAAAATGTTTTCAAACAACTTGGACCACATTGGCACGATGTTACAGTTGAACAGACAACCACTGAGAGAGGGAAAGAATATGAGCGATCGTTTATTTTACAGGTTTGTAAAAACTCAATAAAGTTAAATCATCTGAGGTCAGCAATGACAAGATTTTCATGGTGTGTTGAATCAGTGACGCTGGCAGGATTCTATTTTATAGTACGCATAAGAACCACCTGTGCGCTTGTAGAACACCTTTAACATGTAGATTCCCCCACACACACACACGCACACACATATATGCTCTTCTACTGCTCAGGGTAAATTATTATTATAAATTATTAGACATTTAGCTATTTGAACAGTCAATTAGTTGAACTGTCTCAGCTTCAACACAACACTGGTACCATCCATCACTGTAACAGAGCATAGCGGCACTTTCTACAATGAAAATTAGCAAATAAAGACTGAAAAATAAAAAAACACATAATTGCACGTAGTTCCTGCAGGAGTGAGGGAGAAATTTGCAACAACAACATACAACAATATTCTTGTATATTCACCTCTCTGAATTTTTCGACAACTTCAAATTTTTTTCCACCATGGTGAGCAGTGTGGTCATTTTTAGCTGAAGATCCATGAATAAAAGAATATCCTTGGAAGGGAATCATTCCCATATGGCTCCATCCACACTGATCATTCAGGTTGATGCAGATATCGTAATGTGCAATCTGGCTCTTGTCCTTGTTGTTTGTTATCAAAACGTTCACTCACATGGATCCATTTAAAGGCCATGCTGTTCCTTCATGCTCTATTTAAACTTTTAACAAGCGACTCTGTGGATATGAAACTGCTTGTCAATTGGACCGTATTCTAATAATTGATGACAGCAAGAAGTAGAGTAAATATATTGATGACAAAAAAAAAGTGTCCTCATCTTCAAGGTCTTGCAGCTTTGCTTCTAGGCCTTGCTAATAATGTTAAGATGTCTCAGTCATTCAAGTTTGTGTTTTTGTATTTCTCTGTTGATGGTTTCCATATGTAAGAGAGCATGTGGGATGACTAGAGCTGTGGGGGGAAGGGAAGCCTGCTACTTCTGCTTCTCCTCTACTTGGTCCTGTCTTTCAGATATCCACGTTTATCGCACAAACGCACAGAAACCTGTGTACACACACACACACACACACACACACACACGCAGCATCAGTGACACCAGCAGATGGGATCTAAGCAGCTTCATTAATCCTACTCCAGAAGGATCGGATAATTAGACACCTTAATTGGAGTTTAAAGACTTTAATAAGTAAAATGGCACTTTTCATCTCCCACATTCTCCCCACAGAAGCAGAAGCAGTCCACACACTCACAGTGAACGAAACCATCCAGAGAATGTACAGTAGCTCCATGATTAGTTCAGCCTTTTAGCATGAAAGGATTTTTGTTTTTGTGTCGTATTTCATTGCTGTTAAAATGGTAATGGTCCATTATAATAGTAGTAACTAGTTCCCAAAAGGCAATTTATGTGATAAATTGGATTTAATTGGCTTTATTCAAGTCCTTGTGGTGTTTGGGGTATGCATTGAATTGATAGAGACTCATAATGTAGCTTGGCTCTCCTTTCTGTCAACCAGAGCATTGTAATCTTCCACAGTAATGAGTTGAAAAAGGAGGCGGATCACCTCTGGCGATGTAACCGCTTGCACTGGGGCAGAAATACAAAGAATCAAATCCATAGAAATGGTAATTAGCAACTAGAAAACACCTAAAGCTCATTAAACGTCCTTCCTTGGAGTCAGATGTTAATACAAAAGAAAATATACATTGGGCTCCAGCCAGCTAACGCCCCGCTGTATTGGCATGAAACCTGGAGAGACTTCATTCTTGCTATGCTGCATGTATCACCATTATCTGGAACGTACCCTGAACAACAGCAAGAGCCAAGGAAACACGTTATAACATTGGAGAACAGAGGTTATTTTGTATGTGCATAATGATGTTAGTAAATACAATGTTTACATTAAATTTAAATATCCCTATCTGCCATGGGCGTGGGTGTGTGGCAGCTGACAAACTGATAAATGCTAACATATCAATATTACAATTGGATTTTTTTATGAATTGCTGATATTTTTGGAATCATTCATCACAGTTTGATGAATGAGATCCATTACTCATACTAGTGATTGATGACAATGTCACCTGAGAGAACATATAACTGACTTTAGTTAGACAGTGAAGAATAGCAGCTCACATAACTGTCATGTTTCTCCTATCCGCTAATCACACCTGTTTACACACAAATAGATTGTTTCACAGTATCATACTCACATAACTTGTACTGTATATTATTCTTGTTATTACAATTAAAAATGGCTGAACTGAGCTTTTTTTTTTTAAGACCTGGATTAGGCACTGATTAAACACCATTGAAGACCTGTTTACAGGTAAACAGTAATTTTTAAAAACAGAGACATTTCCCTGCGTTTGTGCCCTTCATTTACACACAAATGGAGAATTGTCCTCTGAAAACGATTCTTTCTAAAATCCCGGCTAGAGTGGAGATTTTGAAAACTCCTGTTGCATGTTTGCATGTAAACAGGTAAAAACTGAGTTTTCGGCAGCCAACGTCAAAGTGTGTGCCGGAACTTGCACTTGTGTCATAAGTGCGACCTATGTTTACATTTTCATTTGCCTGTGGTGATCATGGATTATTGGCTAAAATGGACTTGAGTTTCTCTATACACTGCTCCCTACAGGTTTGACATACTCTTGATAGCATATATATACACGGGTTAGTGTAAAGACATTTTTTTCTGAAAACGAACCGGTGTGCACAATGTTATTTTTGAAAACGGATACGGCAAAATGTCTGTCACGTGTAAACATAGCCTTAGTTTACATCAGGGGTGCCCAACCCTGCTAATGGAGAGCTACTGCCCGGCATGTTTTAGGTTTCCCCCTGCTCCAACACACCTGATTCTAATGATGTGCTCGTTATCAAGCAGCTGAAACTTATCACAGGTTTGAAAATCGTTAGAATCAGGTGTGTCAGAGCACTCACTCATCTTCAACCGCTTATAGGGGTTCATGTCGGGGGACAGCAGCTCTAGTAGGGAACCCCAAACTTCCCTTTCCAGGGCCACATTAACCAGCTCTAACTGGGGCATTCTGAGGCGTTCCCAGGCCAGTGTGGAGATATAATCTCTCTACCTGGTCCTCGGTCTTCCCCATGGTCTCCTCCCAGCTGGACGTGCCTGGAACATCTCCCTAGGGAGACGCCCAGGGGGCATCCTTACTAGGTTCCCGAATCAGCTCAACTGGCACCCTTCAATGCAAAGGAGCAGCCACCCTCCTGAGAAAACCAATTTTGGCCGTTTGTACCCGCGACCTCGTTCTTTCGGTCATCAGTGTCAGAGCACAAACCTAAAACATGCAGGGCAGTAGCTCTCCAGCAGATGGGTTGGACACCCCTGGTTAAGATAATCATAAAACTGTGTTTGAATGTGAATTACAGCATTGTGACAGTCCATTGTTCTTTATAGCATACAGTGTGTCAAATTTGTGCATCTAATTACGCCAGCAAGTTAAGCGGCACATTGTGATGAGATGGCTATTATATAAAGTAAATATTCTGTGTGAATCAGAATCCAGGTCTGCTCACAGGTCCTCATTTGTGTGCCAGAAGCATTTTGGTTTAAATCCAATTGACATCTGCTGTGTCCTGGGGTGAAAACTGCAATTATGTGGTTCTTCAGAGTAAATTAGCCCCAGTGTCCTGCTTCTTTTCTGCACTAATTAGTAGTGGGGAAAGGTTAACAAATACCAGTGAAGAGGCACATTTCCAGAATGGATTAATTTTTTGCAAACTGTAAGACATACAAAACTCTATCTACTTGTTCCAAGGCGATGTACGTTCTTCTTTAGGGCTTATCATATAAAAAATGACCAGTACCAATACCACCCTTAAAGCGATACTGATACGAATAGAGTATTTCATTCAAAATTATCCTTTTGCAGTAAGTATATACAGTATGTATTATGTAGTATATTTGGAGCAGCAATAGATCAGTATATGGGGACTTGGCTTGGAAACCGCGCATCATCAGTTCAAGTCCCTGTCGGACCAAGTATGAATTGGCGACTGTTAGCTGGAGAGGTGTCAGTTTGCCTTTTGTGCACTGCCGATGTGCACTTGAATGCTTGCTGTGACTGGCTTTGAGCAAAAGCATACAAAGTTGATTTTTTCTAGATCTGGGTTTATAAAAAAAAGGCTTGAATGCAGGTACATTTTGACGGGAGAGGTTTCAATACTACTTGATACTGGGTTATTTTGGTTGATACTTTAAAGATATCAAGGAGCAATACACAGCCCTGCTTGTCTTTCTACTACTTAATATTGAAAACTTACATGAATAATGTATGCATGGCCAACGGATTTGACAGTTATATGTGATTACAGTGTCTTACACCAGTGTCCAATTCTGCTCCAAAATCAATATACAGTTTAGCTTGGCAGGAGCAGAAAATGTGCTTACATGAGTTTGACAAATGTTAGTTATTGTTAATGATGTGTGTGATCAGCAGATCGCAAAGTGTTGACATTACTGATGACAGTGAGCAAAGGAGTCTGGGAGAAGATTAGTGCATGTGATCATGCAGGTAATCATGAGTATTCGCTGCACCAGCAAGGTTTGTGTCGAGCCATGTCAATATTTAGAATCTAGACAGAGCAAATATGAATTTACACTGAAGACATGTTGGATTCTTTTTAAATTATATGCAATTTCAAGTTAACTTTTGAAATTACTAGAAATAACATGCAGGTTTATGGGGCAAAATGACAATAGCAAACACATTTTTTTCTGGATAATTAAAATATAAACAAGATTATAGTAAATGTCAGTGAATAAAGTTATAAAAATGGCTTAAAACAGACAGAAATACTCGAAACACCTCTTATTGTGCTATAAGAAGTTGTAGTCATGGTGTTACTGCCCGATAAATATCTATACACACTTTTCTGCAAAATGTGGTGACAAGGATGTCACTGCAGCCTGAAACAGTATTAACATTTCAAAAGAGATCATTCAATCTTTAGGGTTCTGCTTTAGGACATTCCTCTTGAGGAACAAACCAGCGTCTTGGCTCTGCTGCATGCCAGGTTTGTTATGATATGGAAATGACCTGTTTTTACTGTAGATGGGGGTGGTGGGATAATTATATTAATTAATTATTAAAGCACCACCTCGACTCCACCTGCTGATGGTGTATCGCACTTACCAACTAAGTATATTCATCCTACTCCAGTCCCATCGCCCGACTGCTCTGAATTGCAGCAGAAGTAGTGCACTTTCACTTTTTCACATTGCAAGTTCTTCAGTACCCCAAATACCATTTCAAAAACATTAATTCCTTTTAGCAACTAGGAGCAGCCCTTATCTAACTTAAATTTACTATAATGGAGACTGCAATGGGCGATGTCATGCTAGGGGCTGAAGTGCTGACTTCATCAGCGGCAACTGCATCATTATGAACATACCAAAAATTATTACTGACAGTTTGTGGATGAGAAGAGCTTCATAACCTACATTTCAAAACCCTTGTAGCTTAAATTATTTTTTTACTTCTCAGTGTTTTTCATTATACCTAATAAGATTTTGAGTTTAGCATCCCAGAATCCTATAGACGGCTTACACTCTGCATATTCTAGCCTAGGGCAAGCCCTACCAATTCGTTAAGAATTGACCCTGGGATAAATGAACGCCTTTTTCACACATGAATTGTTAAATCAGGGTTAATCTACACCCAGGGCTATAGAATTCACACTGCACTTCTACTAGTCCCAGATTAAATGCTTTATCTAAGCGCCTCAAAGCGCTGAAGGTGGGGTATTTTTCTATGACAATGACAATGTTAACTAGGTGGCTATAGCTAGCAATAAGCTAACAACAAGCTTACAACAACTTATAGGCTACGGTGATAAAAACACTCACTAGCAACAGTGTCTGCGGACGATTTGCTTGCAAAAATTGTCTTTTCTGTCTTTGTTGTGACTGTTTGCTGAACAATTTCCAAAAAATTCAGGGATTTTCAAGTCAAAGCGCCAATAGTGACCACTCACAAAAGGCAGAGCACTTGGAAAAATGATGATGTATACGCTCTGCTCATTGGTAACAATAAAAAAAACTATGCTGCCACTCAGAAGAAAACCCTCTATGTTGACACAGGCCCTTAGAAAGCTTTCTTAGCTGTAGGCTAATAGCTCTCTTAGCCCAGGGCTAAGTCAATATCTCTTTAGGTCATGGTGCAACCAGGCACCATGTAATTTACTTCTACCATTATAATGCTATGTGGACTCTATGTGGTGGTTAGTACTGTTGCCTCACAGGAGCAAGAGGGTTCCTGGTTTGAATCCCGGCTGGGGCCATTCTGTGTGGAGTTTGCATGTTCTCCATGTCTACGTGTTTCTCTAGGTTCTCCGGCTTCCTCCCACAGTCCAAATACTGTGCATACCCGGGTTATTTGGTAGGGCATGGGCATATAGGTTAATTAGGATAACTCTAGATTGTCCGTAAGTGTGAGTGTGAATGGTTGTCTCTCTCTGTTTCTCTCTATGTGCCGTGTGATAGACTGGCGTCCTGTCCAGGATGTACCCCACTTCATGCCCGATGTCAGCTGGGATTGGCTCCAGGTGGATGGATGGATGGATGGATGGAGTCTGTCTGTGCTCTAATAGGAATATTATAAAGGTCTTGACTCACTGGAGGTACTGCAGTGTAAAAAAGGGCAAGAAATAGTTACCCTTGTCCTATCGCAGAAGTTCAGGACAGATGATTTGTTGTAGCCTGCAAACCTGGGCCTTTTATCATCAAGTTTCTAACTACTGATCAGGACAAGTAATTTGTTACGTAAATTCTACCTAAAAGTCTCAGGACATCACTCTTTTCTTCCACCGAGGAGCTTTATGGCTGTATCCTTTCATTCACGTGGCTATGTAATCTAAGTCAAGACCCTCGGGCAAACTCTGACAATTTATTATCTAGCCATGCCATCTGTACCAAAAGAAAAGGAGAATGGATGCCATCCTCAGTCTTTAGCAAAAGACTCATTAGGGCTTACATATACACTACTGTATGTTTACAGAGGGTGATTAGTGGAGCATGGCTGCCAAGGTACACCCCTGTGTTCCAGATGGCTGTCCTTCAGATGTTTCTTATCATGCACATTCAGACACTCGTCATAAGGGCCTCAATAACAGAAACATCCAGGCAGGACTTTGATGATGTCAGCCGCGAGGAACCCTTAATGCTCAAGGGACGTTTATACTGTTGTATTTGCATTATCCCTTAATTTGCAGCATAAAGAAGGGGGGGGGTTTGGTAATATTGTCAGTAAATAATTATCTGGGGAGTTAAAATTCAGACTGTGAGCTTATTTTGAATATGGAATTATAATTATGCTAATCTCAGTTTTAGTGTTTGTCCCTGCTTGCTTTGCATTATTGCAAGTCATATTTTTACAACCATTACAGCTCATTACAGCATAGACAGATGAGGCCTTGATTTCAGATGCATGATGTGCATAAACTCTCAAATGAACAGTGGAGTTTAAACTGCAACAATCTGTCATGACTTCCAATTAGCCCCACAGTTAGAAAGGCGCGTTCACCCTTCAACCTGACCTTGCACCGTAATTGTTCTTACACATGAACGCATACGCACCCTACTGCTCACTTTTTGTCTGTGCATTCATCACTCTTTCCCTCTAGTTTCTCTTTCTTAACAACTAATTACTGCTCCACTGGAATAACCACAGTCCCAGTTCCCATAGTTACTGTAATGTGCAAGCTTTGACGCCATAAAAAAGTCTCAGCGGACACCCACCCACCTCATTTTATGAAGAACGCTGGTTTTCACTGTACTGTGACAGAGATCAGATTTTACATGGAATTCCTGGCGTGTTCTTCAGAAAATACATGGAAATATTTATTCAGGAGGGGAGGCTTTAAGAGGAAAACCTGCTCGGCTCAGAGCCAGGGAACTTCACTACATGGGAACCATAAGATTCAGCTGACAAAACCTTGTCAGCCTTACACTTTGTCTCTGTTGGAAGTTGACAAAGTGCAGAAGTTTGGAACCAATAAATCTCAATCATTTGGGTAATTAAGTCGATCAGCTTAGTTAACATCCTGAGAGAGGCCTCGTTCACACAGAGTCACCTTGCCAAGTAATCTGTTATACAACATAAGATGATCAATGTGGATGATGTAGAGTAATTACATCCAGGTCAGCGGTTTCTCAGTGCATCTTCTTGGTCTTGCACACTGAAAGCACAACCTATAATTGCACAAAGATGGTAGGGTCAGTGGATATTTGTTTATTTGTGGGCTGGCTGTTGATGGACTTTGATCTGTTTATTTGTTTTCAATCATCCTGTGTGTATGTGACAGAACTGACTCATATATTGTGTATCCATCCTCCATTCATTACTGTGTCTTTGATGGCATTCGTTTGCAGCGTCAGCCGAAGCTTCCCTTAAGATATTTCACATCATAAAGTAGTAGAGAAACTTTTCAACATTGACAGGTTACAATTCACTATATTATTATAGTTGTAAATCGATTTCAGTCCTTGTTGATGTGGTTTCCCCTCTTTTTATTGGTGGTAACAGCAAGTGCATTTTAATACTACAGTAAACACTATCTTTTTACAGTGCAGCCAAACAAACTCAGGTTATTTTAACACTTTTGATGAACAATTGTAGTCGGGCCAACTGCAGTGTCAAATACATTGTGGTTCTCCTGTGAAGAGTGGGTTTCGCCAGCTGTAGAAATACAATAGCAGCTCTGATACAACTTTAGACAACAGTTACGCTGCATTTCGTTCTTTTGAATCTCATATGCATGAGTAGGCAATTTCAGTCCAGCACAGGAATGGCAGACCCTGCCACTAACAATAAAAAATATTATAGGGAGTAAATTAAAGAATGTAATTGAGTGGATTTTACAACTGTGTCTGCATCTGTTTTATTCTGTAAGTTTCAAAAAGCTAAAACATTGCATGTATTTGAAGCTTATGGGAATAAATTTAGCCCCAGCAAATTGTTTCCACAGCAGGAGGGCTGCAATCTGGCTCAATGTCTATGTCGCTTACAGCAACAGTATTCCTGCATGCATTCATAGGGCTATTGTTAAAAAATAAAAATCTTGAGATTCCTTTCTCTCCGTCTATTCTCACTCATAGTCAATCAGCGTAGCTCTGCTGTGTTTGGGTGTGCCAATAACCCATGAAACCGACACCATCAGCAGAACAAAAAGCCATGGCTGTGCTGTGACCCCTTCCAGAAGGTCATTGAATTGTCAAACGAGCATTCACAAAGGTCTCAACTCCGTTACTGCAGTGTGAAGAGCAGCTTCTTACCACTCTACACGCTGCAGAGGAATACTATTAAACAAACTCAGCTCTCCGCCTCTCAATTGCAGGTGTTTAATATCCCTAATATGTATTAAATTCAACCTGGAATTGATTTTGCCTGTTGTTTTCAAGAAGTAGAGTTCAAGTGTTTAAATTGGAGGTGATCAGTAGGTGTCTAAAGCAGGTAAATAGTATTTTGTTGTTGCTGCTGCATTCTTTAAGTCATCGGACAGAATGCAAACTGTCATTTTGAGTCCACTTTCTTGAGATCTTTATCGTTATAAAGCCTGTGGATGTGTTATGCCACTCAATCACTGTGTGTAAAAAAAAAAAAGAAACAAAATGACTCAATCAATGATGGACCACAAAGACAAAATAATGAACCCTTTGGCCAAATAACAACATAAACATTTCTGTTACGATTCTGTTAAACTGTATGGCTAAAGTAAGGTATATATCTTGGTTATAGAAAGTAAACTATGGTTAGGGTATGGTTTGGGCTAGGCAACCGGAGCATGGCAATCCTGATTATGATAATAAGAGGGACTTAGAAAGTGAATTCATTGATAAATTGATTGTGCTTCTTTTTTCCAAATATATGTAAATGAGTATGCCTACTGGAACTGAACCGCTCTCATTCTAGGACTGCTGTCAGCATCACATATTTTTGTATTCAGTCTGTCCAGCTAAGTTTGCATCCTAATGCAGGATCAGAGCATGTGTGATGATGACAACCTAATGGAGGGTGCAACGGGTCTATGGCAGAGGGAGACCCGGAGCAGCTGAACCATTTGTTTTGTTTAATCATGCGACTGATGAAGAATTTATGAGCAGTTTGTCTCATCAGGATCCATGTCCTTGACCTCTCAGATCTTTTTCATGGCTGCCCATTACTGCTGCAAAATCAGGGAAGTAAACACTAATTGTTACCTGTGTCATAGGTTGAGAATAGTGTTTTCAGGAGGTATTGAGGAAACTATCTGTTCTTGGTAAACTTACTGATTAATTGTTCTATGTCAGCCTTTACTGCCTGTATTAAAAACATTGGTTTGGTGGATGTCAATTACACATGTTTTGAAGCCCGAAGGCATATAAAGGGCCACAATTTTCACTTACCTCAGAGTTCATTTGTGACAAAGATGAATGATGTGTATTAGTGTAATAGCCTTTAAAGTAGCTTCCCACAGGGGAAGTGTCAACTGCAAGCATATAGAGCCTCGTTGTTCACTAACTGCTGGATGTAAAATTCAACCAAAATCCAGCATGAAATCTAATATGAGCAAAGCCATTTGGGTTATTATATGAGCTGCCATGGTGAGGTCCCTGTTGAGATTTTGAGTCATAAAACCAAAGCCCTTTTCCACCCTGCAATCAACAGTTAGTGTGAAAGTTTCACTACTGAAGGAAAGCTTGAGCCTTTGGTCCCCAGGACACTCCCAGAGTGGGGAGTGCTTCGACATATGGACACAGAGGGAGCCAAGCATATCAAGGAAAAAAAGACTGAAAGAAATTTCTACTATTTTTCTGAATTGACATTTGACATTTGTCTGCGTGAGACTTACATACTTGAGAAAGTAATGTATCTGTTCATCTCTCGACAATGACACTGCCGGGATGCTCATAAGCACACACTGTGAGTCCAGCTGTGATTCAGTGTCAATCCTCTATTCACTGTGGGAAAATCCTCAGCCTGGAGAATCTGATTGACTATTGACCTATTGATTTGTTCGCCACCCTGCAGTGAGTGGTTGAAGGCTTTCTACTGCTGTGTGAGGTGCATGACAGTGAGCTGCAAATGCAGACGCGTTGCTTGAAGGGCATTGATTTGGACAGCTGAGGTGAACAGAGGTCCAGTAAATAATTAATAACAAGGTATCACTGCAGCTATGATCCTTTGCCAGTCATGCACTATCATGTCAAATAACTGCTGTTTGGAACTAGTGTTGTGTTTAATGAAATATATGGAAATACCATCTAAATAACAATGTGTGGAATGGAAAAAGACAATATCTCTGGTTCTGATGAATGAATTTTGATTATTTGCTTGTCATTTACCTGGAGTAGTTCTTACCGCTGTCTATACTGGAACCATGAATAATTTGTATTTTGACCTTTAAAAAAATAATCAGTGGTTCAGTTCTCCAGTCTCTAGTAGCTCAGGCACACACCGCATTCAGCTGCATAACCCTCACAGCTATAATTTACAAAAATCAAATGCTTTTCAGCCTGAGAAAGCAGTGTGGTGTCCTGGGTTCAGTTTGTTCAAGGTCGCCACTCCTATCTGTGCTCTAACAAAGCTGGGGGGACATCTTACAACTGTGCCAGCCACCAGTCCACACAGAGAGCCCAGCAGCTACAACAACAAACACACCCTGATCGGTCATTAAATTAATGAGCTACACCTAATTGGGTCTGATTAAGACCATTAAAGTGTATTTGTGGAATAAGCCACTGTGGCCTTCATCAGCTGAAGATTAACAGTGGTCTGTAAGTCACAGACATATCAGTGATGTACAGTAAGAGAAAGACTATGTAGAATGGTATGACAAAGCACATTTCATATATGTATTACAAAACTAGTAGGGATTTGTATTCAGATTTTACCCAGGAAATGCTTATATTTAATTAAGTTATTTGGTATTTATAAACATATAGAAATATATTTGCATTACACCTGTATAGCGAGGGTAAAGAAATATGCAGTGTTAAAGGTCCTTTCTATACTGTTGGGTAGTTTAATCTACAGCAATTCATCATATTCTATAAAAATATTGTTTGTAGTGTTGCTCGCCTGAGAACCATGTATCTCTAAAAAGTCAACTTTTCATGAGCTCAGAACAGGCCTGTTTCAGGCATTGTGACATTTTCTAGCTGATAAGAAGTAGAAGAACTTTCTCAATACATAAAGGAACACTTCATCTCCCAGCTTGTAGAAGATATCAAATGCAAAATCCCCGAAGTTGGAGAAACATAATTTTCAGAGGACAGGCAGGCTATGAAAAATGGTAATCTGAAGAGTGACTAAAGCTGTAAGACAGTAAACGGTACAGTATTTGCCTCTGAGATGTAGTGGAGTAGAAAGTTACATAAAATGGAAATACTCGAGAAGCAAAAGTATCTCAAATTCGTTTCTGCACAGTACATACAACCACCACCACCTTTAACACTAACAGATTTTTGACCATGATATAACTGAAAGAGCAGAGTAGGACAATGAATGTCAATATGAGTCAGTTAAAAGTGAGGCCACACAAACTAGTTCTGCATGCAGTCTTGCTACAACAAGATGTTTTAGAGGAAAGTGGAAATTTGGCAGATGTTAAGAATTAAAATCTGTCATTCACCATCTAATCATGATGATAGGATCCATAATGGTATTATTATCTCACAACTGCTGTCCCTGCTGTTCAAAGTGCCCCCCCCCCCTGTCTAATAATCTACACCGTATATTTAATAGATAGTAGGCTTCACTTCACTTGGAAACCTGCTCTATGATTATTTTCATAATTTGATAAATGACCTATGCATTCTGCCAGACTCTCAAATGATGCCTAAGAGAAATCATAAAGTGGGCAGTGCAGAACACTCGTCAGTTTTCCCAGAAGTCTAAATCCATTCTGCATGCTGTACTGTGTGTGTTTATCTTTGTTCTTGGTAAGAGTAAAAAGCATAACAGGCTTCACATTCTCATGGCTGTGCAGGTACTGTAGTTAGTGCAGGTCTGGCTCTCCTCCAGGTGCTTCCCATACTGGCAATTAAGTCATTAGCCCAGCATGCTCCACCTGGACTGCTTCCCCATATATATTACTGCTGCTGAGAGGAGAGGTCAAATTAGAGTCATATTATGGCTCCTGCTGTGATGAAAATTAGTCATCATATCAAGGCCTCCTCTGATAATGGCCATTTAATGAGCAAATAACCAGTAGCGTATCCAGACATTTTGACAGGGGAGGCCCAAGAAGAACACAGACTTATGCAGGGAATTATATGTACGCACACACGTCAGAATAAAATCTAGACATTGAATCTTTCTGCAATCTTCAGCGAAAGGATGGTGAGCCTCTCTGCTCTTGAAACTGCTCAGAATAACATTCAAAATGAGTGATCTCCCCTCACTCACTATAGAAAATAACTGGGCAATGTGTGGTGCTTAACTCTGGGTATTTTAATTCCTCACACAAGGATTCCTGACCAAACCCCGGCTGGGAATGCTTGTAAGCTGCAGTAATACCTAAGTCATTAGATGTTAGCGCATGTATTCCCATGTTAGTGGAAAAAAGCAAATACATAATAGAGAAAACCAACTGGAATAAATCTCTGTATTCAAAAGACTCTATGCCAAGTGGACCTGGAAAAATGGGAGCATATCATTTTTTGGTACAGAGGACATCAGCAAAAAGATGCTTTAAAGCAAACTGATATTTATATAAATTAATCTCTAATGGGAACTACGGCAAATCATATAAAAAATAAAACAAAACGTAAAACTAGTTCCTTAACATTGTATAGTACTACTGGAGTGAAATGACAGTGATGGGAAATGCCTGTACACAGAAGAGCTTTTAAGTGAACTGTCATTACATACAGTTTAAACACATCAGGTCTGCCTTATGCTGAAATGATCCCATCCATCAGGGGACCAGCATGTGCAGTTTAATGATCATGTCTTTTAAATTTGTCTCAGTAACACTCAGTTTATAGCAATATAACCATGACAGCACAGGGATTCACAGACACTCATGATGAGTGATGAGGTCAAGTTTTCCCACCCTTAGAGCTGGTTTTCTCCTAATGTTACAAAAACAACATAAGATGAATATATTTTGAGGAGCACCCGAAGGTAACATGAATAATAAGAACCCTGTGCAGTAACTCTTACTGTTTATGTTCTGCTCCTGATTATAATGCCTACTCAGGGACTACAGCAACTCCAACAGACACATGGAGAAGCACGCAGACATCCACTTCATAATTAATCCTGTAGTCTTGTCGGGAGGATGATTGAATTTTAATGGTTGGAAGTTTAAACTAATGTCTACATCCTACTACATTTACACTGTGTCAAACAATATTTCATAATTCCCCATGTTTTGCTTTGTACTGTACTTAACTCTACTACAAACATAACATTTTCTTTAATGAAGTGTGTTTGTGTGTTTCCTTTCCCCAGTTGCAGTATGTTCCCACAGGAACAGTTTGGGTCTAACATGTGGGCTTTGATGCCTTTAAATGTCCTCCCCATACTCTTCACCCCCTCAATCTGTTAAGTACACACATGACAGAAGGAAGCCTGGTGGCTGGGTAAACACCATGCATGTTTGTTATTTTGATTCATGAACACCATAGGTTTCCTGGCTGCTGCTGTATTGATGAATGAAGTAGTTAGATCAAACTCAGGAAGTAGGAAATAAAAGCCCAAATTATGGATTTAAAGTTCATCGTATCTTTTTATTTTTTAAAGATTAATTCCAACAACCAAACACAACTAAAAAAAGACTCATAGGAAATTACATTTTGCCCACAGTATTTACATTAACATTAACTTCCTTTTGCTGCTTAATAAAGAAATTATAGCTCGACCTCTGGGACTAATCTCAATAACTCAAACTGGTTTTATGTTGTTGCTTTTTAATGGGCCCCTGTAATTCTCATATAAATCTCCGGAGCTCTGACACGCCTGTAGGAGTCAGTAACAGCCCCTTCTTCCTCTACTCCAAACTTCACGTCCTCCTTGACCAACCAGAAAACTCGGTTCCTAATTCATCATCAAACAGAGACGCAGCGGACACAGAAAGTTGTCAGGAAGATAGGTTCCGATTTTGCGGGGAAGCGCGCACTCCCAGATCCATTTTGGCAGCACAGAAGCGGAATAATATCATAAATAGGTCCGACTGGAACGTTTGTTCTGAAGTCACGGGGCAGTGACTTCTCCCTACCAGCGTCGGCTCTCCTTTCCCTGTCGTATGACAGGTTGCAGCCACTAAACGTTAACTTCAGAGGAGTTTCAACAGGTAAGACATTGTTTTCTATTAGGTTGTTTATCGACGGCACTATTTGTTTATATTCAGCGGAACGTGAGGACATCTTGGTCCACTGTGGCGTCCAACTTTAATTATGATGTATCCAACTTGCAGTGAATTTCATCTACACTATTCACATCTATAGCTGCATGATTGAAACATGATTGGAACATGAAACTACCACATTGTCATGTCAATACAATGTGTAGGCGAATCAGTGTGCGCAGCCACTTTGTATTTTTAATACCATCCTATAATACTACTGCACTGTACGTTATGATAGTGTCTGTAGAACTGGCCTCTGGGTGTTTAATGGTTTTAACCTCCTTTATGAATTTCTTTTAAGACTATAATATTGTCATTACTGTTATTTTATGACTATAGGCTACCCTTTTTTGGCAGCGGATCATGAATTTGTTAAATGCCAAGAAGCTCAGAATTCAAAGTTTAGACCTCATATAAAGACATCATACCTTGTTCAGTCTGTCTCTGCTGTGTACAAAAAGGTAGAAAAGTTTTTTTTTTTAAAGAGAAAAAAAACAACAAGTTTATAGTTATATTTAGTCGTTATATTATAGTGTAGTATAGTAGTATAGTTCAGGTATAGTGTACCTGAAGGTAGGAAAAAGTAAAGTGAGATATACTGGATGATTTAATCTTCCATATGTCTGATCAAATCTAACTGACATCACTTTACAGAACAAAAACAATCATTTGCTCTGACTCTTCAGATGTTCATTTGTTTTTCTACTAAGGGAAAATAATAATATATAGTTCACTACTTCATAATCACTTTTTACTCTTCTAAATACATACCTAAAACAATCAATGACCATACCTCTTAATGGATAAATGTTATCTTTTCGTCGCTGCTATGACTGGAGTCTTAAATCCTGAGGATGTCGCTGACAGATTCGAGGATGCCTGCCGTGGCACGTACCATATTTACTTGCGCGTACCATATTTATTTGCGGATTGTGAACCAACTTTAAAGTGGCCAACTTTGTTATTGGTAATTTATCAGTACCAATACATATTGGGCATCCTTACATTCTGTATTCTGAGTTGACACGTTTGAGTTAGTTTGTAGTTGACTTAGATTGTATATTGACTCACGTAAGCCTGAATGAATTTCAAGAATCAAATATTAATTCTGAATCATTTCAGAGGCAACAGCTGATTGAGATGCTGCTCAGTTGGCAGCAACATGCCTCATTCGACATTTGGCCCATCATTAGTGAGTTTCATTCATGAGTTCATCACTGATTGTCCCTTCTATTCAACGTTGTACAGCATTGTGTGTTTTGAGCACAGACACTCCGATGAGCTTAATCACTATGACTGTGTTTGGTTCTGACAGAGTGGCTGGGTAGGGGAATTTAAACCTCATCACTGAGGAGAAGAAGCCTTTTCCATCTGTAGTCCTCAGTGCTACCGATGTTGTTTCTATTCCTGAGTTGGCGTCTGTGTTGAAGGATGAACACTGTTTCATCATTCACCATTCATTGCTAAACCTACCAGATGTGGAGAAAGCTCTGCATGCTTAGTTTAACTCAGCAGTTTACATTTGGCCTCTGTATTGCTTGTTGACCACTATGGGATAGGTCATGGCTTATTTGATTTAATAGTTATTGTCTTCAGGCGGGAAACAATGACAAATTGACTATAATTTGTCTAAAGCCTTAGTTAAGATTGATTATCTCTCACTTCCCTCAAGGGAAGTGTTAAAATCACAGGGACACATAATGAAGAAATGAATATACCTCAGAGACCCATGTGCCAAGGAGGTATGCTACAGATCATGTCTATTCTGGTGTGTGTGTGTGTGTGTGTGTGTGTGGGTGGGTGGGTGGGGGGGGGTCTTCCACAGTCTGACCCCACATTCTTACTTCTCTCATGGTACGACCCACTCTTGAGAAGAAATATATACATTTTCTACTGAATTTCACTCTTGTGGTTTGGTTTTCACCACCAACTTTGGAGGGTGAATTTTCTCTTCGGCTGCAGCTGGCCTGACCTGCGTTAAACAAAACAAACAACAAACAGTGGATTATAAATCACTCAAACGAGGCAAAATTAGTGGTTTTTGAGCATTCAGCTGCATCTCATTGTGTTCAACTCTTCAGTGAGGCCTCAGTTTACATAATGCAACGAACACACATCAAAGGTTGCTAACTTTCTCTATGACTATTTTGAACCAATAACAATCATAACCTTTGTCCCAAAAGGTTTTTCCTCTGGGACCCTCTGGTTGATTCTCTGCTGCGGAAAACAAAAGCAGCAATGTGAGCCTCCTACTGTGTTTACTTCCTCAGATTTTTCTGCTGCCACAGAGCTCCACTCTCTGTTCTGTTCTGTCCCTTCATGAAAGTTCCTATTCTGTGGGACGAGGGGGCAGGATCATCCGTGCTGGGCAGATCTCATTCCACAAGGCCTCACAAAGGATGAGCTGTGCTGCTATATCAACATTTATTTCTCTCGACCCCCCTCCCTTTTTTTTTAAACTTTTTTTTTTCTTCTGCCACTTTAATCATTTATTCCCTCTGGGCCAATCAGCAACAGAAAGAGCAAGGCAGTGCAGTCTTTGTCTGTGTGAGATATCGCTGGTTATGTGCTTCTAAACTGTGGGTGCCATGACTCACTCTGACTTTGCATCTTGTGCCAGAGAGGCCTGTACTATAGTCCTTATTTAAGGCTTGTGAGCAAGTAACCCCATTTTTATGCGTGCCTTACTCAAGCTGTGCATTCATGAGATGCAGATCAAATATCTAACTGCGAGCAGCACATTCTGTGCCTATATTTTGACCTCACTATGTGAATGGCAGGCAGTTGTTTACAGTCAAGTCTATTTCGTGCTGTAGGCCCTCTTGCTTAGTTTGAACCGGTCATACATACATATCATCTTTGCAGTTATTAAACACTTGGAAGTGAGGTCTTGACGGCTGCTGTGTGCCCTGCTTTCATGCTGTATAATGCAGTTTTCTTTCAGTACAGAGCTGGATTTGTAATGTCAGACTTGTTGACTTTAGCCGACAGGGCTTCCTCTCCTGACTGCCTGTGTAGTTATAGCCTGTGTTGGTTGCCTTTGTCTGTGTGTTGGCAAGCTGATGTGTTGGATTTTTTATCTGATCTCTAAGCCAGGAGTGACCGATGTGTTCTGAATTGCATACTAATGTACTACATCCTATGCACTCACTAAGTATGTATGTCATAGTGCCTACTAAATTAAGGATTAAGTACCAGTTGACTGTTCACAAGCAATAATCTTCTGTGCATAAGCCTGATGACCACTGATTACGGCCATTCAATGGAGTTATAACGTTATGTTTGGGTAATTATTTATGCTAATGTTGAGCAATAATGGAGCTCCTATGCTTTCTACTTTACCTTCATTTTTTATTATTTAGATTCTTTTATACTGTTTGTTGCTGACACATTTTTGACACAAGAGTAGAAAGCAGGATCCTGGTTGTAATTAATAACATTTTTGTCTGGTTGAATCATTTAAATTCCTGTTGATATGCTCCATGTTCGAATTTCAGTCGTATTAATATCGTATGGTGACTGTCACAGCTGAGAGCTTTGGCATAGAGTTACCTTTTTAAAGGGAAAGTTGTCATATTTCCATATCAATGTGTTTGATGGGACAGTGTTGATTTTATTTGTCATTAGTTGCTTTAAATTTGGAAGGGATTTTGGTTTCTTGTATTTAAATCTTACGGCCTGTTAAAAATACTCTTAACGTCTATGATTGTAGCTGGTCCAGGAATGGGTGGATGTCATTACCCTGCTCCAGACCATTTTAACCATTATGTGAGGGGAGGCACCAGTAACTATAAAGACGACTTTGATCATGTAATATCTGAGTACATTTAATGTCTCAGCTTTCAGCATTTAAAATGTATAACTGCACTGTATAAAATGTGACTGTTTATTCAGTGCAAGTGATGTCATGCATTAGGAAATGGACAAAGCAACATAGTCTCAGCTGTCCCGATACAGGATTTATGGCGTTTAGAAAACATCCTGTTAATTTACACTCTGTTGTAAAATGTAAACGTCTAATGCATACAGTTAAGTGTCTGATGAGATACATGTCCACCACCAGCCTCCAGCGCAGTGCATTAGCCTTAAATCACATTTAAGGCAGATTGAGGAATCTAGCTTGTAACATCTAACCTGAATTAAAAAAAAAAAAAACAATATATATTGTTTTGTAATTTTGTGACCAGAAACATTCTCATGGCAGTTTGATTTCTTTTTTTTGAAGGATTAAAATATAATCGCGAGTGGCAGAGGCTGGAATTGATTATAGCCATTAAAATCTGCTTCTCTAATGCTCTTTCAAGGCTATATTCTCCTGCATACAGACTGTCTATATATGTATATATAACAGACTGTTTTGTAATGGGAATTCAACACTGGCTTTACACATCCTTTCTATGTTGAATTGGTATTTATGTAGATCACACATTTGTGGAGGTCAGCATGTCTTGTGTAATGATGCACATCAACAATCCACACATTCAGCTGCACCTTATCATTGTTGGAAATATGTACTATGCATGCACTTTCTGTTGAAGGAAAATGCAATATCTTGAAGATCTTTCTCAGGGCTGTGTGGATCACTATGTGAGCTGTTGCTTGTTCCCCTGGAAATCTGCTCCTATACCCTGATGATTAACATTGGGACTGTTTCTCATCAGGCTGTGTGGGACACATAATCACAAACATTTGTGTGAATAGTTTTCTGTCCTTTGAAATGTGTGTAAGAAAAGGCTACATACTGTTAATTTAAAAGACAAAATAACAAACATTAGCCCTCAAATTAAAGGCTGCAGATGAAAGACCGACCTGTATGGCCACCCATCGAGGATGTTTTATCAAATTAGTAGGTTTGACACCAAACTGACTGCCACACTTCTCTCTGTACCTCCCCTCACACTTCAGTCTAGTCTCTTTCATGGATGATGACTCAAATTCCAAAATCCCATCCTAGTTGTTTTAAAGGGTCAAATATATTTTGGCTTCACTTGAAAAAGCACTCTAAGTTGCAACAAGCTGAACCATCACTGAGAGAAAACAAGATAGAAAGAGAAAGAAATCAATGGCACGTTTCCTATTCTGCCACTTTTAGTTGGCACAACATCGGAGGGTGGCAACTCCTGCCTGCTCTCCTAAGTGCTTGTTGGTTAAAGATTAAAACAATGATCCTCAGAAGAATAATTTGTTACCAGCTTAGAACCATCTGTGATTAACTCAACACAAGGGAGCCTCATTGGAAAGGCAGAGCCAGCTCTCCTCCTGCCTCATGCCAATGCTCTAATCAAAAGCACCTGTGTGAGTCACTACAGAGCCCTGTGCCTCTTGGATTGAGTCCTCACCATGGCAATTGAACTCTTTAAACATGATCCGCTCTCTGTTTTAGATGATTATTCACTGGCCCCTTTATCTGCAGCATAATGTTTTAAAAACCCAGCTCTTCCTTTCATCGGTTGTGATTCATAAATCAGGAAAGAATCAGCAATTAGCTGAGGCATTCATTTGTTGCTAAACATGTCTGGAACTCATTACATGTATACAGCTTTTTTTATGAGAATACTCCCCCTTTTTGACTCACTGGATGAATTTGGGAACGATGATAGACTGGACTGGCTCCATTCGCAATCCATCGATCATCGTGGTGATGAGTGCAGAATCTTAAGTTAAAATGACTCCAAAACATGTCTGATACATAAAGGTATTCACAAAAGAGTGTAAGATACTTTAAATCAAATTGTGCAATTAAAATGAAAATCTTGTTACTTAATCAACATCCTAAATTCAATACATTTGGTTTATTCTAATGAAGCACCCCTAATTTCCAAAAATGCATTTATGGTGGCGATTGCTCTAAGACTGCAAGGGAAGCTCAGCTTCCCCTAAAATGTCACCAAAAAAAAAGTACATATATGTAGGTGAAATATGTACTGCTGTGTGTACATTTCATTGATTAAATACGCGCTAGAAACCTTCATCTTTTGTTCAGAATCAGCTACTTATCACAGGTAACCGGCGCAAATTCCTTCTCATTCATCCCCACAGCGCCAGGTCACAAATAATTTTCTTGAAAAGGAACAAAAGGTAGAATTTACATATAAATAAACAAACACATTTATGATGTAGGCCCCTCCTTGAAAGACCAGCAGCCGCCACGGATTTATACTCCTCTATGCATGCTCAAATATTAGATATCTATTAGATAATAGATATTGAATAAAAGGCATAGTGCTAGTAGTATTTTTATTTTTATTTCATAATTCGGGTTGCAAGTGTACCTGTACACATTTTTCTTCACCCTCATTATGCAGATTATTATTGATCCCCAATCCTGAGGGTCTTTAAAGGGTTGGTAATCCAAAGTGTGATGTAAAAACAAAATGGCAATCTTTTGATTTTACATCCTTTAAAATATTTCAGACTTGATTTATTATATGCTTATTATAAATATCAAGACAATGTACCACAATACCTTGGTATATGATGTGATCACGATATGATTACATTGAAAGACAATAAATAATCAGAAGGAAGTATCGTCCAGCCCTAGGCAACAGGATGGGTTTCTTCAGTAAATACTTGGTAAAAAAAAATTGTCATTATCCTTCTCTATATTGACCTGCCAACAAACTGAACAGTGAGGAAAACATTTCCCAGAGCTGCTGCCAAATGATCTGTTTTAATGACAGTTTTAAAGATCCCTGATGGACATACAATATATTGGAGGTAATTATGTCGGCGCATCTAGAGCCACACATTATTACTGAAGGTCCCATTTTCTCTGGCCATACTGATTTGTATTCATTTCATGTTATGGCAAACTGAACGAAAAAAATCACAAATGCTTTTGCTCTTTTTTGTCAGGATTGAGTGCCTTTGACAAATTGGTGGGATGCTTTGTTTTTTTAACGCTTGCTATTAGTATGTTTTTAGTCATGCTAACGGGGTAGAATTTGGCATGGCAATGTCGGTTTTTCTGTCCTCCACTTTGGTGGTCATTTTTCAATGGAAATAAGAAAGATGCAAATAATAATCATTCCCTCCAATATTGTGGATTATGATCACACTTGCAGTATAAGACAAAACAATGGCAATTACATATTTTCCTCATGTCAGCAGATTGAAATAAAGTATCTGAGACCAACAAACCGTGAAAGTGAAAGAATCTGAGAGTTTTATGAGTGATGTGTTTATTTACCCAATGGAGGGCTGCAAGCAGATAATTTTGCGGAGCATTTCCTGAGCTCACACTACCTGCAGCCTCCAAAGAGTAGGTGACAGTTTAACCTTTTAGATGTCAATCAGGGGCTTGGTGTGTATGTTTGATAAGTGTGATATGTTTATCTTGCCATTACATTTGACTTGTTTTGACATTTTCTGAAAAAAACAAAACATGAGGGAATGAATACATTTCCTCAAGATTAGAATCAATTTTATATCAATCCATGTCCTGTTATTTCAAAACAGTTACAATGGTTTTCCAATTTCCTGCCTTGTTTTTATTTACAGAAAAAGCAAAAGAGAAGCATTTCATGTTTATAAAAGAGTGGGGTACTTTTGCTGTGGGCCACTGACTGAAGAATAGGCCAAACAGGCAGTTTGGGGATTTTCTTGGTCTTGGCCTTCTAATACTTAGGAAAATATAATGAAGCTCAAGAATGTACTTCATCCCTACTGCTTAATTACTGTATCTCTTGGCTGATTCTAGGCAAAGCCTTATTTATTCCTATGAAAGTCAATCATTTTGTTGGGGTTGTGATGCTTGAAAAGATTTATCCACTGAATCACAGATGTCCCATTTCCCAAATAATTCAATAAAAAAAATGTATGGATCCCATTGCATCAAATTAAAAACCTGGTAGTTAGAAATTGACTTGGTTAATGTCAAAGAACCACTGGCACCCAGCACAGCAGAGTCACCACAAGCTGTGTGTCCGCTACATTCTGAAGCTGATGCCATGAGATGCAACTAAGGTTGGACGCTGTCCTTTGTAACGGCAGCAACTGGTCTTCTGATCCGGCGGGGAGTTGGATTCATGCCGGTCAGGGATCAGACATTCAGTGCTGGGGTCCCTGGCTGAGGGTCTGAATGAATAGAAAGCTAGCATTATTCTAAATATGACTGTGATTCATTTGCATTTTATCAACAGCAAGCAGATGCTGACTGCAGTTCACTTACAGTAACGACCACTGTCGTTGCTAATAACAAGGGTTTTTTGAATGTTAAACAGAAAACATTTAATGTTCTCGAAACACTTTGAACCGAGTAAGAGAATAAGCTCCAACAAGCTTTACTATCTTTTTTTGTAAATAAATATTTAACTTTATCCTCTAGCTTACACTTGGCTAAATATACCCATAGACCGCAAAATCTGACACATCTTTGTTCTCCTAGAATAACTTAATATGAACTTGTATTAGCCATGCAGACTTGTCAAAAACCATTAGGCATGGACACCTGCTAACCACCTGATATGTCCTCAGTGGTAGCTAAATAGGATTTGAGAAGCTTAACACTAAATTTTAATAGTCACTTGTTTCGTATATATTGCAGCCATTTCAATTGTTTACCGGCTATATTGTTGATTTCTGAGTGCTCAAAAGTGGATATCTGAGTTTCTTTTATTTGTAGGAAAGCATTCAAATCTCACAATGAGTGCTGTCTTGAGGAGTGGTGGTGCCTTTCATTTGGGGGCAATGAACCAGGGTATTGTGTTGAATAACTGGCACTTTCTCCACATTGTTGTTACAAAATGAGTTTCTTCAGCCTAGCATGCAGGGATACCACGTACAAAAAACAGATATAGCACAGCAAAATTGCACTTTTAATGATCGAGCTATTAGAGCTTTCAGTTTGTTTTTGTGTTGAGGAGAATGAAAATGAATACTGCTGCGCACAAAATAGTTAACCTGTTACTGCCTGAGCATTTACCATGATGGTTACTTATGCTCTCCAAACAATTTAACTCTGTCTAAAAAAAGTACATTTTAGTGCATATTGTTGAAAGCTGCACTGAGTATCAACAGCAGTGTCCTAAATGCCTGTAGGGCACTTTTGTTGCTGACAGGCTGGTGAACCACACAGGAGGTTCTTGTTCTTCCAGTCCTGGCCCACAAACTGCTTGGCATTTGTTGAAATGGTGCAGTCTGTTTGAACCATGAACCTCCTTCCTCCTTCTGTCTTTGCCGTTTCTCCAAACACCACTGGAGGATGGTTAAAGGGACCTCTCCACCCCTCTTAGCCTGTCTGACACATGCATTCACATATTTTGAGAGATCCTGTTTAACATGCAAATCAGATGGACCCAGAGCTTGCATGTTGAATAGATTGGCTTATACTCAGCTCACTCAGAAAGCAGTTTTCAGGTTCAGGATTGGGGCAACAAATGGGACACCTGTTTTAAGATCTGCATTATACTTTTCCAAAAGAGAAGGCGAAATGGTAGCCGCAGAAGAACACGCAGGGTGACACTGCTTTCAGATTGAGGGATTTCACAGGCATGTCTCCACGATTATTGTCCTTATTTTAGACACTGTGGTTGGAAGTGATGTCCCATGTTTCTAACTGAACACACTGATTAGACTCTTAGCTCACTGACTGAAGCACTCTGGTCTGAGTTTAGACCGATACAGCCTGTTTTGGATGAGATCCTGTTGTGCAGCAGTGAAATACTGTATGTTGTAACTTTAACATATTCCTTGCATAAGGATTCTTAGGTTGGAGATATCATTTTTAAATTATTAATATAAGCACTCTGAAGAACCCAGACTGACTGCTGTTCTCTGTGTTTAAGTTTTTAGGTATTGCCAAAAAGCATGAAATTGGCTCCATGGCAGGCAGGCCTGTCTAATTGTAAATATGAGGTATTTGATTTCCATCATGACCGTGAAGCCAGATAAGAGATTACAATTAAAGGAGAGTGTGTAGTAGTTTATTTTCAGTTGAGTGCCACACACAAGAATTTCCTTTTTGATATTTCTCTCCATGTCTCATGGGGTTTTCATGCTAATCATGTACGGACCACACATGGAGCCTTCCACAGTAAAAGGTTCAAGGGGTGACATTAAATCCATGATTTTATTAGACTTCTAGTTTAAGGTCACAATTACATTAAATTTTGATTTTCAACACTGACAGCTTGCCATTTTTTGATTACTGAGCCTTGATTCGTAAAGATAACTGTCATTCACATTTTCAAATTCTTCTTCAAAAAGACAGGCTATATGGTAGAAAGCAGGGGTGCCCAATTCCTGTCCTGGAATTGGGCACCCCTGGTTTAAAGTGTGATACGATTTTGGAATGTACCACACCAAGGCTATATGGTCAAATTTAAATAATTTATATGAATTGCAGATCCTCTATTTGATTTCAGTAAATAAAATTGAAAGCTCAATCCGATCATTTTCATTCCTTCAATTTTGTATTAAGTATTGAAATTATTATGCCGGTAAAAAAATCATCCGAGAATATGTTTATACATTGTGTTCAAAGGCAAATCTAGCTGTGGCAAGGCAATTTGTGTGATTTACCCATCCAATTCAGAGGCTTTTCGACTGTCATCCAGTTACCTCCCTTATTCCAGCCAAGTTCCAGCCCCCAGGAGCTCCCCCTCCTATTGTTTTGTGATGGGTCTAGATTCCACTGTAAACGCGCCTCCTTTTTTCAATTGCATGGTGTCAACATGAGATGGCGCTCCTTTGGAAATAGATGTATGATGTTTTCAGATGTTTGTTTTTCTTTAACATGTTTTTTACAACCACACTGTTATATCTAAGGCCATAACTTGTGTCATGTAAAACGCAGCACTGTGCTAAATCATATCCAGGTTTTGCACAATAGTTCCTGTGTCAAACCCTGTTTCCACTGCTGACTGAGGTTTGTTCTGATGATTTGGTTTGTGGTAGAGTTGGGCTGCTGTTAGCGTCACAGCCTTGGTGCAGGCCTGACTGAAGGATGTGGTTGAGGCGTTATACTGAGACAGGCTTGTTAGTGCAAGCTTTTTCAACAACTTCCTTATCCCTCATGGGTAATCAATGCACTGTGGTAATCAATTTAAGAAAGGACTTGACTCAAGACTTTGCTTCCCTGGCTCAGGGGTAACTGTTAATGTCCTGCAAAACCAACAGCAGTTCTCATCACTGTGTGCATGTTCACATTCCCTGCCTCACTATTTAATATGCATGTAATGCCATTTAG
Organism: Echiichthys vipera; assembly: GCF_963691815.1. Taxonomy (NCBI): domain Eukaryota; kingdom Metazoa; phylum Chordata; class Actinopteri; order Perciformes; family Trachinidae; genus Echiichthys; species Echiichthys vipera. Next base: position 20,590,505 of record NC_139832.1, read on the forward strand.
ATGCATAATATGCTCAGTGTATTAATATTTCTTTGGTTTAAAGGTCGGTCTGTCTCCGTCGTGCATCAAGTCGTGTTTTGAACTCTAAGTCATCAGTTCCTGTCAATGGTCTCAGCAATGAAATTGTCCCATTTTTCTTTATTGGTTTTATTTTACAATGGCACCATATTGCACCACATTACGTTTTATGCACCACGGCCTCTAAAAAATATTTCTAAGAAAATCCTACATCATCATTTGGATGATGCTTTGGAAATAAACACAAAACATACTGCCTCTAGATTCTCCCAACAATGTACTTTTTCATATTGATCATATACCCACTTACTATACTTTCTCTGTCATTATCTTATGAATAGCCTGGAATGTTTTTGCAACAAACTGTAGCTCCAATATATTTAAGGGTTTTCCAAAAGAATGTTTGGAACTGTGTGTTTTTTATTTGCCTTATTATTTTATCTAAACATGTTTTTTTTCCTTAGAGATAATTTCTGTTTCAAACCTGGTAATTTAATTTAAACAGCAAAAAGGAAAATGCCCAAAACATCAGATTGGTTGGGTATGAGTCTCTACTAACTTCGGGATGTCATAGTGAAAAATAAAAAAAGCCAGCCAGCAATTTTATACTTGTTATATAAGTCACTTCAACTTTATTTATATAGCACATTCCATACATACCAAAATGCAACACAACGTGCTTGACATACAAACAATACAAAGTAATAAACAAGTGCAACTGTGGAAACTGTCAGTACAGAATATACAAATGTCAACAGATACAAGAGAAACACACTTTAACATATGCCCCCTCCCCCTTCAACCATGTTTCAAAAAGAAATGTTTTTAATTATGTTGTGTTTGATCTGATTATCCAGAGGACCATGATAATCAACATAACAATGAGGACATTTTGTGAAAACTGTCTTTTGAATGCATGAAAACAAACCATCAATCAGTTAATACAATATCATGTTTCTACTTAGTATTGAAGTTATGCACATAATAGTTTGTTTGGCATTCAGTAGATTGTATTGTATTGTATGAACAGATTGCCATGAAATAATATTGCATTGCCTTTTTTTGCTTTGCTTTAAAATATGAACTTAAAGATGTCACAGACAGAAATATGCAAAATACTCAACAATACTCACAATTTTATAGTGCTATAGTTTTTTTTAGTTTATTTTAATCCTGTTGTTTTTGTGGTTTAACAGCTGGTAATTTGTTAATAGACCCTTTTAAATTTCACCATATCCCGTACTTATTGGTACACTTTTGTACTTCTGGATCAAAACTACAAAAAAAATCTAAAAGAAAATGTAAACAAACAAACGACTTGCTGTTCTTATCCACATTTTCACACAGTCTCTAGAACAATATCCTAGGAGTTATTAAATCGACCATTTGTTACTAAGCAGATGTCTGGAGCAGCCAGTAAGATTTAGGAGGTGTTGATTAATAACAACTGTGTGAGTGTTCTCTTTGTTCTGCGCTACCTCGAACAAACATGACCCAGAAGGCCTTGGTTGAAACATTGTGGTGTCACTGCAGGCCAATATAATCCTGAGAGACACTTCAATATGATAGAGGGTTCTCACAGTGACAAGTCCAGATGGAGCCACCAGGTATATCAGTCTGCCTTGAGACTGACAGGTCTGTTGTTTCTTCCAGAGGTCATGAATGGCTTTGGGCATTTATTAGGTATTTCCTGTTCGACAGCCTGACCTGCTGTGACCCCATCTTGTAAGTTTTTTTCCCTCCCTCACATATCCATAAGACAAGCTGACTATATAAGTAAAGCCACTGCACCACATTATCCAAAAGGCCATATGTTCTGAGATGCAAGTGCAGTTGCTGAAGTTAGTAATAGTATTTCTCTGGTTGCACTCTGGGCATCACAATCAATTATTTATGGATAGAAAGTTCCCAGTAATTGATGTAAGTTTTATGCCAGTCGTACAAGGGTGTAAAGCTGCCAAATCCTTTCAGTGATTGATCACCACCACATTTGCCTTGGTGCTGATCCAAAGCTGTGTGTGAGTCCATGCCTCTTGTCTTGGCGTTGACGGTGTGTCATTAAAATGGAATGCCCAGCTACTAGTAAAAAAGCCTTAACTGCTGCTTAAGTGTAAATCATTGTTTCGTATAGAGGGACATACACTGTGATTTAGTGAAGGGAATGCACTCACAAAAAATATTTATTGTTGTAGAGAATGCACCTTTGCATTGTGGTCATACTATAACTATGTAATGTTTTTACATTTAAGACTGCTATGCAGGACATCACATCCCCCATATAGTAGCTCTACATGTGATCATTTTTGATGATCTGATCAGGATGCCTGCCTGGAATATAAATAGAGTTTTATCTTGCCGGATTCAGTCTTCCTGGTTGGAATGTGGACTACTCCCGAGGCTACAGAGTGTCTGGCTCAGTCTGGCCGCACTGCAGTACTTTATCAGAGTAAAATTTCAGTCCGCACAACCTCAGACATGCAGGAAGGCCAGGGGACACACACTCTGGATGTAGATTGTTTGGTAGATGGGGGGGGGGGGGGGGGGGGGACCATAAACACAGTGGAACACTGATCTGTTGTGCCCACCACCAGACCACATTACATAATGACCAGATTTACTTTTATTGTATATACTCATAGTCATCTAAATGGAGGAACGGAAATGGTGGATACCAATTTTATTTTTCTGTGGTTATGGTAGTACTGTAGATATAACTATTTTGCCATTTTCAGTGATCATGTTAATTTGATTAATCTAATGATTGTTTTCTTGATTGATTGGTTTCTTTTGGGGCTGCACAATTCTTAATAGAATGAGGATCACAATTTTGTGAGATTGTGATCATGATGCTCTCATGATTACCAGGAATTTATATTCTTCTGTAACCAAAACAAATTATTTCTATTTTCACTATTGCATTTCTGTGTCCTACAAAGAAACAAAACAGGCCTATAGACTTATATTAAACAACATTTGTTAAATTACCAGGTCAGTCAACAATAAACTACCACATGCAAAGAATAATTGCTACATCTATCTATCTATCTCTATCCATCTCTATCCACATCCTCATCATCAACCAACAGCAGTACAAATGGTTTTCTGCATTGAAAGATCACATCTAAGATGAGATGGAAGAAGCCTCCCACAGCTGCTTTTGTTCCCACCAGCATTAGAGTTGAGAAGATTGAAGTTTGTTTCCTACTTAGTAAGTCGGATAACACTTTAGATTAGGATAGTTTTAAAAGGAGCTGATATATGAGCTGATACATATGATGATATGTAGGCTATCCTATGACGATAGAAAAAAGTCTTATCGTTTCATTTTTTGCTCATTTCAGTTGCGGTGTCATAAGGTGTGTGAAGATGAAGTGAGCCACTCTGCATTATTTACGCGGCCATAGACTGTGTTTCTCTCTTTATTAATTCGCCAAAAAAACACAGTAACACACACACACACACACACACACACACACACACACACACACAATCCGTGTGACTCCGACAAAGGCTGCAGTGTTTCAGTGGAATTAATAAATGATCGGCTAATTACGGCTGTGCCGTCAGTCTGACACAAAGTGAAACTATACATAAATATACCGTCAGCTATTGTCAAAGAAAGACAAAAGAACATATTTATGTTATAACAACAAATACTTTAAATAAAATTCACTTATCAGAAATCAGAAATCACATCACTCAGTAATTGGCCGGCAGCAATGGGCCCACGTGCACCCGAGCTCATGCATCCGCCATAGTTCTGAATCAGGCGCTCGTGGCCAAGAACTAGGTTTTATTATGTCAAAAATAATACATAGCCTGCAGTTCACCTTTATTGACAGCCTACACTAAGCCATATATATATATATATATATATATATATATATATATATATTTATATATATGTATATATATATATATATATATATATATATATATATATATATATATACATACATACATACATACATACATACATACATATTTAAGCAATAGCTTGGGACAGGCCGTGGTATGTTGGAATTATATCACGGCTAAGGGCCATTAGTCGGCCTGATGCAAAGCGTAATATCTACTTTCAGTATCTCAAACTGAATACATATAAACAATAATCCGCTTTGATAGCTCAATTGTGTTGTAACTAAAATATCTGCTGAAAAAAAATGTTTTTTATATGGATAGATTTAACCAACAGAGACTGTTTCTACTGTTCATTTAGTCACCAGTCCACTTAAGCTTACATTAGCTTGTAGATATCGTTCATCAAACTGAATAAATGTCTTAAATAGTTTTTGCTGAATATGGAATAGCAAATAGGATCTTGTAACGGCAATTGACACCGACTGTATTGGAACTATGCGCATTCATGCATGCTACTTTTGCTGATAAAATTCTTCATTCATTGACTACACAAGAAGCAATCTTATATTGTGTTTTTTACACATGCATGCCTTAAATGCTATTTGTGTCAGTAATTTGTTCTCTAAAATGTTGAGCTGTTAATTTTGACTCCATCTGACTTTGTTAATGTAACAACACCAAGCGTAACCTAGGCTATTTAGTTTGCTCAGGTTGTCCCCAAAAATATAGCTAGACTGTGTGAGATAAGTAAAGCCAAAGCCATTCTACATATAATAACATCTCTGGTAGAGCTAACATACATTTGAGGTTAGTGTTTGTCCAATCAGTCCAAAAGATATTCAATTAACTATTAAGTCAGGCAAATAAAAAAGCATCAAATTCTCACATTGGAGAAGCTGTGATCAGAAATTATTTTGTGTTTGCGCTATAGAAATTGAATGAATAATAGATTATCAGAATAGTTGCTCTATTATTTTTCTTTTGATTGACTAAACAATCCATCAACTAATCGTTTCAGCTCCTGTGTGTCCGTCTCCCTCAGAACTTAATCAAATAAATAAGAAAAATAAATGTACTTGGATCTAAACAGTAATCAAGATGTACTACAACTTTGGTTAGATAAAAACCTACATAATACTAAACTCATCCTGCTTTATTGTTAGTGTTTGGATAGAAATAGGTAGTGATATTTCAGATTCATACTCTCATTTCGTTTTAAAGCAGTGAAATCTTGCTGAGAGATTCCAGCTTGACAGTGTCACAGAGAAGTTGAAAAATAAAAGATTAATGGGCAAAGCCAAAAAAAGTGGCAGGCCCCTGGGATCTAGAGAATGGAGAAAGGAGAGGCAGTACCAAGAATATACTGGAGGAGCTTCCCACGCTCTTGCCATTATCACAACCAACTGAAAGTTTAAGGGGATATCCCAGAGACCTGCCTTCTGTACCCATTTATACTGAAAGCTAGGGGATCCAACTTTCATCCAGAGTAATGTTAGTATTATGAAATTAACCCAACTTTGCAAGCATCACCTTGTCAAATTCATTGGAATATCAGCAGTATTTAGTAACGGTGCAACTGAAAGTCAGGCATTGATATCCATGTGGCTATGACTCTTCTAATGTGTAATTACAGCAAACTTTGACATTACTCGTAGTGGACCATGGGTTGGGATGCACTGTAGCTCAGCAGTGAAACTATCAGGGTCATTCTTAACACATTACATATTTCACTGTAAATGCCAAACTTGCATTACGGTGCACACCTAAGGGCAGGTTTTCCTACTGCTACTTTAGATCTTTGACGTCAGTTTTTCCATTGATACTTGATTCCTCAATGTCAGATCTCCAGGATGACTTTTAAAAGAGAGGCTCTGTATTGTACAGTCATGTTCCTCAGTTCAGATCTTTGATCAGTTTTGCCCCGCAGCCCCAAATAAAGCAGCTCAAGGATTGTCCAATGTTTCTAAAAACAAAGCAGTCAGGTGTAGTTCTTTGAGGAAAAGAAAACATTTTTTTATAACACGTGGAACATTGAAAATGTAGAAGGGATACATCAGTTCCTGGTCTTATTTCTTGTACCCTACGATATTATAGTTTTGAATCCACGACAGAAAAAATAACTATTGACTTGTTGACTTGGCAAAAGCATGTGGAAAACAGAATAAATACATTTCCAGCTAACATTTGTTCCTTTGTTTAATTCTTTCCCTGCCTTTCCCCTTATATTTTACTCACCTCTTTCATCCTATGCACCCCCCTTCTCCCCTTTTCTTCCTCTTTATAGTACATTTTGACCTTCCACAATTCTTTCCAGTCATCTGTCTTATAGCAGAACCAGACGGAAATATGTTGAGTGAAGCACCTACCCTGACTTTGTAGTGGTGTGCCTGCCTGACCAGAAATTCAATGAGTACTGCAAGCAAAAAGCCTGCAGGTTGTAGACACACTCTCTGCATAGTCAGAGGCCACTGGCTCTGGTTTTGAAGAGAACTCCACAAGAAAGCAGACTTAATGGCAGTCTGGTGCAGAGCCTGCCACAGCATACAGTGGCCCGTGGTCTGTGGTTTAAAGTGAGCTCATGGGACAGATGTTTTCATATGCACTGTTAACCTGCAGTTTCCACATGGACACTGATTCAGTAACACAACATACTGCTATGCTCATAACAGGTCATCTAATGTATGAAAAATACTGTGGTTTACTCATCTTGGCATGTCTAAAATAGTTCTCTGTGACTATGATTATCAGCCAGTTGGTCATATTCATAGTGGTCAGAAATAGTATCATTGTCATGCAGTGGCACGGTCTATAATTTTTCCGACATTTCAGTGCGTACTGTCGTCTCCAATGGCAAACATTTGCCCAGATGCTATATTAACTGCCCTGCCTCATGAGGCTGTGTTTAGTCATCTGGCTTTGTGTGTCATTTGTAGGTGTTACTGTAGCATTGTGTCCAATAGACATGTTTTTAATATTCATATCAACCACTGACAGTTGTTTTTGGGTGTGTGTTCAACAGCATTAATTATCCCACTCTGGCGCTTTGTCTTTCACAAGTTCACTTAGATGTAGCATACTTTAACTGTCATGTAGCTTTGTCTATATTTTTACAGCCCACTCTTTCAGCTTTGCATGCTTTTATCGCTGTGTGATTTGGTTTCAATTAGCAGTTGATTTAATCTGAGGAGTCATTCTCTCGTTCCCCTGTTTTTCTTCCTCTATTTGACAGGCTGTCACAGGCGAGCCGGTGAGCCCACTGCCTCTGTTTCCGACCACATCTGAGCCGGTAAGAGATTGCGCCATGTTCCACCCCGCTTGGTGTTTTAGTCCCAGCCTCGGGATTTCCTAATTCTGTCTTTTCCCTTTCAAACTGCAATCACTGCTAAGTGACTGTTTATTTGCAAAAGATTTCTCTCAAGTGGTGTCGATGAACCTTTTTCCTTCAGGTCACTTTGTTTAACACAGGAGGAAATTAAAGATGTATTAAAGAATAAGATGGAATCTGCCATGTCACGCAGCTTTGGTCCTATATAGTGAGTAGTTGTGGGCATTTTCCAGTTTGCTTAAGGGTGTTAGAATAGACAATAGACCTTACAGGAAACACACTCTTGGGACAGAATTACAGATTGTTCAGGGCTGACTTGCTGCTCTTGTATGGGTGTATTTCCTGTCCAACTACCTCCAAACTTGGGGTGGGTAACTACAGGAAATAGCCACACACACACACATGCACACGCACATGCACGCATGCCAGAATTGTCTTACTTTAGTGACTAAAGTACGTTTTGCTGCAGCTTCTGCCCCCGTCTAAAGCCACTTCCTTGTCAGTACACCTGTCTGCTTTTCCAAACTGGCAGCATGCTAACCGTCATCTACACACTGACTATGGATAAATACCTCATACAACGCCATTTCCAAAAAGCTGAACTATCCCCATAACTGTGTTTCATCAGTTCAGTTCAGCTTCAAGCTGCACTGTGCTTGCAGTGACACATGCTTGAGTATGTTTGGAAGCACACATCAGCAATACAGATAGAAAGCTGCAGTAGAGACAGTGTTTTGGTTCAGCCCAGCTGCAGTCATTTTGTGTGTTATCCTCACATTGATCTGGTCCTGAACTTTAACTCAGACAGCCTCTGGTTAAAAAACTGGTAAGGATCAACAGCGGCCATTGACTGACTCTTGGCTTCTGCAGCTGGAAGATATGGATCCCTTACAATAGTAGCATTTATTTAATTCCATGGCAAGTCACAAAGAGCTCATTAATAATGTGTGTACCAAGGGAAAATACCAGACAAACATCAGTTGGGCTCCTCAACATGAAACACCTAATATAGCAACACCTCAGATATTAAATTCCAATACAACTCCACAAAATACATTGTTGACCTAAATTGACATAAAAACTAAAACAGTCATTGAAAATGTCAATATAAAGTACACTTTAGTGGAGGATTACTGCATTACATCTGATTCTTTTTTTTTTATATTAGATGTACACTCAAAATACACTTAAAATATGAGTGCTAAAGAGAAATGACATTAGCTGCCAACCTCTGTCATCCTGAGGCTGAATGAGGTGTTCTAACACAAATAAGGGACTTTTGTGGATCCCAGCTGACATTGAGACACAGAGAAAGACAACTATTAACATTCACACCTACGGCCAATTTAGAGTTATCAGTTAACCTAACATGTGCGTGTGTTTGGACTGTGCGAGGAAGCCGGAGAACCCGGAGAGAACCCACGCAGACAAAGGGAGAATATGCAAACTTCACACAGAAGGGCCCCAGCCCGGATTCAAACTAGGAACCCTCTGGCAACAGTGCTAACCACTACACAACTGTGCTGCCCTGGGGACTAACAATATTGGCTAAAATCATGATGAATTTTGTGAAGGGTTAGCTTGTAGCCCTGCCAGTATGTAACAAGTGGTTGTTTCACCTAGCCTAGCTTGTAGGATATTTTTCTCATATGGAAACTGATTGGAAATCCACTGGCAAGGACTTCTTTAAATCATTTGTAGAGAGTATGATGATACCGATCAGTACTACAGTAGGGATGTGTATTGGCAAGCATCTGACGATACAATGTTTTATCATACAGTGGTTACAATAAACTTTTAGAATACAGGAAGGTCAAAAAATGGTCTCACTACAATGAAATGGCTACTAAGGGAACTAACATAATCACACGTTAATATATTGGGACTAATTGAATCCACAATTGTCTCAGGTTCCAGTCCTACTCAATTTATGCCATTCCAAGACTGTTTAAGTGCCCCAGTATGCAGGAATATTTAAATACACCACTTTAAATTAGGTTAAGAAAACACATTAACTGAATGAGAGAAATGGCCTTTTCCTGCCTAAAGACTGTAGGGGGATTAGCATAAAGTAGGCATGTCTGTGAGAGATCAATTGTTGCCTCTATTGCATCTGATTCAGCTGTACTTTGTCAGTTTCAGTTGCCCAGTTCTTTGTTGTAACATTGTCGCTAAAGTTGATGAGCTAGTAATTAAGAAGACTAATCACGGCTGAACAGCTGAAAGTGAGAAAGTGCAGCTGAACATTGTGAAGACCAGTTAGCACTGATTCTAACTGAGCTAATGGCAGCTGAGTTACTCTAACATGAACTGAGTGTAGTCTTTTCAGTCTGTGACAATTGTGAGGATGTTTTCTGGCGTCATGGGTTAAGCTGAAATTAAAGGGTACAGGGGTTCAGGCAACACCACTCAGTACACAATAAACCCTGAGAGAGAAAAGGGGCAGATAAAGGAAGCGGAGGTTGAAGGAGAGGGAAAAGGGCACTGTATTTCATAGCTCCAGTTATGTTCCCTCTGTAAAAACATCAAGGCTTTGCTTCACTGCGCTTCACAGCACGGCTCCCCAGCCTCAGTGTTTGATGGCTGTGTTAGCAGCAGACCACAACACCCTCGCATTGGCAGGATCAAATGGGTTCAGAGAGGATCCTGGCTTTTAATCAAACTATGATGGATATGACTGTATGTTGACTTTCCTTTTATAAAAGAAAAGGTGTTTTTCAATTTGTTGCACAAAAATACATCTCTATAACAAAGCCTGTTTGTGATATTTTTGGCTGATCTTTAAAAAATCCTTGGAATTAGTGGTTCATGTTTGGGGCAGTCATGGTTCAGTATTGAACGTGTTACTTTTGAATTGCTTGTCCAAGGTAATTATTTAAGGTCTGTTGAACGACCAACATGAATTTGTTGGCCTGAGGAAGCTCATTCACATTGAGCATGTAGGCTTTGAAAGGAAATTTGTATCTTTTCGTATGAATTTGTTGTTCTGTGTTGACAAATTTGGCATATTTAAATCGCTACCTTACAAAATTAAGGATTTCTTTGCACTGTGACCTGCTTTAAAAGTTTGTGTACATATCAAATTATGTTGATGGTATGATGATAAACAAGTCATCCCATTTCTTTTACTTTGCTTCGGTTGGTTTTAGGACATCAAGAGCATCAAACTGGGTCAAAGCAAGATTTATTTTCCGCTGTTTGCTTTTCCTCATTTTAAAACTTCTCAGTGTCCTGTCGGCACACCTTCCCTAAAAATATATATAGTCACTCTCTACCAGCAACTCCTGCTGATGATAAAATGTAAGTTATGATTTCATATCTTCAAGCGGGCCTTATGCCTTCTGAGATTAGACACGGAGGAGCAGATATTCCACACAATTGCTTCAGCTCATTTAGGTCTTATCAATCCCTTTCTTCCTCTGCAGCAGAAGTGCTTTGCCCTGGAAGTGCCCTCTGCTGCTTTGACTCCATTTGAAAGAGTGCATGTGGTTAGGCATTTCAAAAACCATCTAGGGGTTAAGATTAAATACTCAAAGCAATAAAATGAAAAAATTTAAAAGATAAAAGGGAAGCATTGAAATTGAGCTTATCATGGTTGGTGATGTCTCTGCTTGTAGATGAGTACTGCTCAGTGTCCTGTGAGGACCTGGATAGCATATAAAGCCCCAGAGTCACTGATGAGTGACGTTTAAGTGGCTAGCGGAGAGCTCTTAACAATGCCTACAAGCATTTGTCTCCCACTCTCTCTGTCTTTCCTCTCTCTCTCTCACTCTACCACAGTGAGAGGGGGAGAGGATTAATATTCATGCTGACTGTGTCACAGTGTCTCTTGCATACTTCCTGTCACTGGTACTATTGTTAGTTTTGCTAACCATGACCTAATGTCTCTACTGTCTAGCAGTGTGTGTGTGTGTGTGTGTGTGTGTGTGTGTGTGTGTGTATGTGTATGTGTATGTGTATGTGTGTGTGTGTTTGTGTGTGTGTGTGTGTGTGTGCATGTGTTTGTGTCTCTCAACACGTGACTAAACTCATTCATCGAAGTTCTAAGTTGCTGTTAGGCACCACCCAGACAAATGGAGAAACTGCCATATCATTAACAGTCCTACTTAAATTACATATTGGTGAAGCAAGTCACTTCAATTGGGGACATGCGTAGTCACACAACCTCTTATAGAGGACGTTCTAAATCATCGAACAAATCACTTCCATTTTGCCTCAAATCGGCTGTCCCATTCTAACATAACTATACCCTCATTTTCTCGCAGCTTTGACTAATAGGGCTGCAAGCTGAGTCGGGGGACAGCCTTTCAATCAGAGTGCCATGACAACCTTCACGGATATTCTGAGACAGCCACCTTGACGCTTACAAGTTAAAGGAATAATAAGAATCTAAATATATGTTGGACTGCTGTAATAATCACATATGTGTAGTGGAGAGAAATACAATATACTGCAAATTCTTAATATGGGTATGGTTGTTCAACTCTCTATATTTGTTGAGGGTAAATCAGTGTTGAGACATGAATTAGTTTGTGTGATAAGAATTGATTATTTTAATATTCCATATTAGATACATACATGTTGAACAGCAACACTGATGAACATGTTTCCTTGCAGTGTGCGCCATCTAGTGAATTTTGAGCAACATAACATGAATCTTTCTAGCATAACTAACAGACTATACTACTGCTTTCAGTGTGCGTCTTTTGCATGGTTACTTTTCAAAACATCCTTCTATACTAATTAAACAGTAGCACTGTGCTAGGATACAGGCATAACAGGTCAGGAAAACAGCTTGCAGAGTCCCATAACGAAACTCTAATCTCACGAACTGTGTCTCTGAGGAAATTCGATTTAAGCTGTTACCTGACCGTCAAGGCTCTTCAGTGGTTGTTTAAAAATATCTAGTAATGCACTCAGCATCAAACCTCTGACTTCATTAAAAGTCTCCAGCGCTAGGTCGCACTTTGGTCCCCCCACTGAACAGAGTGGTTGTAGGTTCTGTCAGGGTCTTGTTGTAGGTATAACCCAGAAAATCAATAGTGTTCAAATCGAAATTTTCCAAAGGAATCTTTGAAGAGAGACAGAGAGACGAAGAGGGTGAGGGAGAGGAAACAGAGAGATACTGGGAGAGAGAGAGAGAGAGAGAGAGAGAGAGAGAGAGAGAGAGAGAGAGAGAGAGGAGAGAGAGAGAGAGAGAGAGAGAGAGAGAGAGGAGAGAGAGAGAGAGAGAGAGAGAGAGAGAGAGAGAGAGAGAGAGAGAGAGAGAGAAGAGAGAGAGAGAGAGAGAGAGAGAGAGAGAGAGAGGAGAGAGAGAGAGAGAGAGAGATTGATTGTTCACTAGTGGATAATTGTAAAACAGGGAGGTTGAGACTCCAGTTCACATGCTGCTGGAACAGGTTCTTCCCCAGGCCTTTTATTTGTATCACCTGAGAGGTACTAGACCAGTGTCACCATCTTAAAATCAATTCTATGATATAATTACCTCAAGAACAAATTATCTCTCAGTCATGATCTATTGTCATGAGCCCTGTGTTCCTTTTGACACCACTAGAGGTCAGTGTGACGCTGGAGTGTGCACATGAGGGAGTGAAGATGTCATTTATGGCTTCGATGGGTAGGAGGGGCGTTTGCGGCATGCTTTATGGTTGTGTCTGCAGAATGACTGCATGGTGCAAAGCTTTGGCTGTTTTCTCCTTCAAAAAGTTATTTCTCCATTTTTTCTCCTCTTGCTCTCTTTCTGTATCTGTCCCTTCCTTTGCATTTCAACCTGGTTCAACCTATTCATGCAATTTGCATAAGCTGGCTTCAGAAATCTGTGCTTACCCCTGTGTATTGCTCAGTCAGAGTGAGCTAGCTGTTCAAGAGGAATAGCTAATGATTTCATTGCCCTCATTGACGCATGTCAGTCTATTTCAGGCTCAACGACTAACACTCTCATACATGGCAAGGTAAGAACTGATGATCGACTCTGTGACATCAGTCTGCCACTTGGTTAGTCAGGAGAGTGACTTTCAGAAGGGTAGGGCACTTTATCCTCATGCGTATGAACCATCACCGAAGTGTATATTCTAGCCTTGTGTCACACTGTTGACAGCACTCCACCAATGGAGGAGACATACTGGGATATCAAGCATGTGATCTGACCTGATGTGCCACCAGTGGCATTTCTTCACCCCCAACCTCCAGCACCTCTCCGCCCATATCAGGAGCCTTTCCCCAGCCCTCCCTCAACTCCTTATTGATCCCAATTTGGCTAGGGTTCATTCGCCCCTCTCCGTTACCTGCCATCAGTCTCAGCCCTAAACCCATCCACCACTGACCCCTACTCTCAGAATGAGAGGAGCTGTAATTGGGGAGGAAGGAAGTTGAAAAGGGAGGCATTTGAGAGTCAAGCCATAGAAGGGGAGAGAATGAGTGAGGAAGAGGGGGAGATAAAGAGACAGAGAAAGTGCGAGAGAGCGATTGGGCAGCTGGCTAGAGACGAACAGCATTTACTGGACTGAGAGCTGAATGCAGGGGCAGGAAGGGCACTGCCAGCCACGGAGGCCTGTGGCCGGCGTTCACATGACTATTCGCATGCTGGGACGCAAGAGAGTAATAGAATCCCAACGTGATGTGCTGCGATGCTTGGGGAGAGAGGAGTAAATTTAGCTACAGCCGCAGGCAGGCAGGCAGCTCTGCTAGGCTGGGGGATGTTCGCAGCTCTCGGGCCTTCTCTGGCTATCCCCTCTCTGGTCCTCTCTACCCTTCTGGAAGAGTCATGGAGGGCAGTGTTGCAATCACAATATGAATCACCTCTTTTCCACACCTTAGCTGGCTTGATGGCCAAATGGTGAGAGGTATCACATTGCAATGTGATGGCAGTGGGGGTATGGTGGGAGATAAGTCAGCCACACTTTATTTCCAGGCTCTGTTAGGGGAGCATCTGTTGGCTTGTGCAGCTATCGGATTTCAAAAGCAATAGCGCATGTCATAAACTGATGTTCTATGATAGAAGAGATTCTTCATGATGGATATACAGATGTTTCTCTGATGTTTGTCATTCAGTCAATTATGCTTCAAAAAAAGCCACATTTTGCCCCTAAACATGCAGCAAGTAATGGCGTCTCTCAATGTCAGTGTCTTTGTCCTTATCTGTGTGCCCCCCCCATTCTGTCTCCTTAGTAATACCTCCTTAAGAGCAAGGAATCTGTGTGTGTGTGTGTGTGTGTGTGTGTGTGTGTGTGTGTGTGTGTGTGTGTGTGTGTGTGTGTGTGTGTGTGTGTGTGTGTGTGTGTGTGTGTGTGTGTGTGTGTGTGTGTGTGTGTGTGTGTGTGTGTGTGTGTGTGTGTGTGTGTGTGTAAACCATCCATTCAATCTACTTCACAATTGGCAGGTGTGTTTTGTGTCGAAGGTGGTTTAATTTGGACATGCGACAAGCTCAATATAATTAGACCTTGATTGAATGAGCAAAGCCCTGAGGCCCCGCCTCCGCTGTTGTACAGAGGCTATAGGCGCCGCAGCGGACTCTGACTTGAATGTGTCTTCACCTGTTTTGTTTTGCGGTCAAAATGTAAAGATAAACCGATGGTGTCAACAAATGAAGTTGAAAAGAAGATTAATTCAGGTCATGGACCGCTCCCTAGCTGCACAGTCCCACATTTCAAAGTCCTGTTCTGAACTTGGGTCTGTATCAGCAGAACGTGGTGATGCATTAATGTGTTCATCACTATAATGTTGCAGCTGCTAAAGTCTGAGACCATTATGAATTACTTTATATACTGATGGTAGTTTATAAATTATTAGTTGATTTATGTTTTGTATTAATAATGTGAATCTTCAAACTAGAACTGTCAAATAAATCGTACTGCAAGAAGTACAATATTGGCCTCTAATTTGTAGTGGAGTAGAACTAGCCTGTAAAGTAGCAAAAATGTAAATTACAAAGTACAGTACTTAGGTAAATGTCCTTAAATCATGTTTCACTACTGGTCAGAATGTTTGCAGACAGAGGCGGGAGGGGAACACACACTGAGGGAGCGGACGGTAATGATCA
Organism: Echiichthys vipera; assembly: GCF_963691815.1. Taxonomy (NCBI): domain Eukaryota; kingdom Metazoa; phylum Chordata; class Actinopteri; order Perciformes; family Trachinidae; genus Echiichthys; species Echiichthys vipera. The sequence continues at coordinate 20,605,747 of NC_139832.1, forward strand.
GAAATCCAGCAGGTCCATGTGGGATGTTTTAAGAAAACAGTCCCACTTAGGGCTCTACTGTGTGGTGTATTCAGAGGGGACCCCAATTAACTGTTGCACCACCGAATTGCATCCTGGGTAAAGCTTGCTCTCTACAGAACATTCAAGAAAACATAGCTGTGTTCGAAATTGTTCCCTATCATAGAAGAAGTACACTATATAGTGTGTACGCCATACTAGTGTTTAGTAGCCAGGTATTAGAGAGCTAACAGCGGTTAAGTACTGCAGTTACTCCCAAGCCGACTAGTTATTCGCAGTCTTACTGCTGTTAATTTGTGAAATAAATTCATCTTTGGCTATTAAAGCTTGCAATTGGGACCATCTAAAATTTCAACAATTTGGGATCAAACATTGAAATTTACATGCAACATCAAACCAACATGTTACCGTCTTCTTGAGTGCCTGGTCTTTATTAAAAGTAGTAGTGGGACACAATTTGTAATTAATTAATCGCAATTAATCACATATCAATATTTGACTTATACATACATATTTCAATTTAAATGGATTTTGGTATATCTCATCTCATCTCATCTTCATCCGCTTATCCGGGGTCGGGTCGCGGGGGCAGCAGTTATAGCAGGGGACCCCAAACTTCCCTTTCCCGGGCCACATTAACCAGCTCTAACTGGGGGATCCCGAGGCGTTCCCAGGCCAGTGTGGAGATATAATCTCTCCACCTAGTCCTGGGTCTTTAATTAATTAATACACACAACAATGAGTTTAAACAACAAAATGTGTTTATTTTTATCAATGAGCACTAACTTTTTGTAAACTTTTACGTCTTAAGCACATTTGTTTTGGTTTATTATAAAAAAAACAGTGCTTAGTACGGTATATTTAAAAAAAAGTGGAAACCTAACATTGCAAAAATATTTAGAATAATATCCTTGAAACTGTCAGCTAAGAAAAGGTAAGAGGACATCCTTACCATACAACTAACTTGTCTGACTAGAAGAAACTTTAACTTTCAAATAATATCTTTGGCTTAAAAAAGCAGTTGAACATACAGTGCTTTTTCTCCCATGTTTTTTGAAATTTAAATAACAAAAATGATCCATCAACTAATCACAGTCCCTCCTCGGAGCTTTCTGTGCTAACGTTACATTTTTTCTTGCACAATTTGCACACAACCGAGCTATTCACGTTTTCACTTGGTCATTTTTAGAACTGGACCCACTCAACGCAGCAACAACTCATCATCTTGCTTCTAATCGGTTTCATTTCTCTTGTGTTGCGTCCTGTGCATTAGTATTCCTGGCAGGGCGGGAACTCGTGCAATAAGCAACGTTCCGTACTGTGCAAAAATAAACTGAGATTAATTGCCTTATTTTTTTTTTTGTGGCGTTATTTTTTCTGTAATTAATTAATCATAATTGTAAAAAAAAATGGGATTACAGCACTGTGTGTTTACATGATGTTGGATGCACCCGCTTCTGTCACACATATCCAGCGCATCTACTGACGCAACGGTTTGTTAGAAAATTTCCACGCAGTGTCTTAAATCTTGTTTGATCATTCCCTATAAAGTTTACTATTTGATAAATACTATTTAGGGAATAATGAATCAGTGAATAAGGGAACAAATTTCGAATGCAGCAATTGTAAAGATTTACAAAAGATTTACAGCATCAGCGATAGAACTTTTCAGAAAGAACACTTTTGTTCCCGTAATTATCCCAAATAGCTGTTAGCAAATGATGTGTATACTCTAGCATTATTAAGGTACGCAACTATATCATTGCAGGTGTATTGCTCAGGACCGAAAGAAGTGCAGTGTGCACTCAGCCTGTTCTGAACAGACATGTTTTCAACCGGCACTGAACTTTTGTCAGGTAAAGATCAAAAAGAGGTGTTTTCTGTGTTTTTTTTCTTATTACCTTTTCTCTTTACAGACCAATGACCAATGTTGATTATTTTTCAGCAGTTTGTCATTGAAACAGGCATCGCACTCTCTCTCTACTGGAAGTTTTTTTGATAGGTTTGAATGTGAAAAGGAAACAGATATCCAGCTGTTTTTTTTATTTTTAGAAATTCTGTTTATACAGCAGCTCACTTATTAAGGTGTGACATGCCAAAATAAAAGCCTGTTGTCGCTTTCTTTCTTTTTAAAGGTGTTAGACCAGATTAAGATGTGCTTGTAAACATAACGTCAGATTATAAAAGTATTCATGTTTTGTTTTTTTATCCATTTAAACACAAGGGAAGTTAAAAACATATTTTGTGAAACTATTTAAGGGAGTCAAAGCATGTGCCTCACCTATGCAGTGAACTAAAAAAAAAACAACCTTATAATTAGCTCTGAGAGGTTTGTTCTCAGCAGTTTGTAATTCTTCTATGAACATCCATCTTTACGATTTAGCTTTTATTACTTTAGTAAAGATCAAATAGCATGGGAGGGAAAAATCTCTGCACAACAGTTCTTATTACATAAACCTGGCATTTAAACAATCAAACATTTATAATATCTTGCTCTTTATTTCAGAAAAAAGATTCCTCTATCATTGAACATCTGATCAGGGTCTTATCAAGTCCTCTGTGCCAATTCCCGTTCTCGTTAACGATTTCCTTTTGTGGTCGATCATCCACATGCTATTCTTTTTTATTTGTAATTTATAATTGCAGGTTTATGGTATAGCTACATTATCTCAGATGAGGGCTGCAGTCCTGAATAACAAAGACTGCCCATCTGTGCAGTTTGTCGAAAGCTACCACACAAATGATTTAGCCATTCAACGTGGGTAGTACTTGGCCCATAAAAAATAATTCAGTGTAAACCAAATGTTCCCCACTTTTCTGTTGTTGAAAGAGCCGAGGATATAGGCTTTGAAATGACAGGAGGTTTAGATAAAACAATGCCCGGTCGTGTGAGTGAATGCAATGTCAACAGCATCCTTTATTTCTTTTCCTTGGTACTTACTTGTCTTTAGCAGGGGTGGGTATTTGCCTCCTTGGCCTGAATCTCCATTTCAAACCTTTCTGACAGCGCCGAACAATAGCTGAGCTTTTGCTGCAGTCTAATTTTCTTTTAAATACTGGCAAATTCTTTTTGGATTTAAGTGATTATGATATTTTTTAAAGAAATAATGGCTAAGATAAAAAAGTAGAAAGTTCCATCTGCATGGCTAAGATTATGTTGGTGTACAGCTCTTCAATCCCTTTTTATGTTGAACTGATGATGCAAACAAGCAATTATATATGACTTTATAATGGCAGATGTTCCTATTAAACATGGCCAAAGCTTCAAATAATGAGTTTAACCTATATAAAAGTAATCCGTACATAAACAGTAATCCCTGTGAGCAAGGTTTCAGACCATTCTGAACACTCCATTATCAACAGTTTCCATATAGTAGTTATAGTCCGTTCCATATTTCTTTATATGATCCAGGCATGTTAGTGCAGCGTTTACATTACATACACTCAGGGCTCTCAAGTGTCACGCCTGAGCGTGACAGTTACGCATTTCGGTCTTTTATCATGCACTACCGCCATACATTGTATTTCTCACGCAGAAAAGCATTTTATAAAAAGCTGCAGCGCAGTAGAAGCTCTCACTATGGAACCGGCAGGAATCAAGCATGTCTCCTCTGGAGCTCACTCAAGCTGCAATTTACCAGCCAATGGCCAATCAGAAAATAGCACTATTGTATCTGGGTATCTGGTAATGAGAACATTCACAGGCTTATCTGGGTAAGATTTAACCCAACAACCAATGAAAAAAAAGCATAGTTTTATTCACATGATTCTTTTTTTTAATTTCGTAACTTTATTCAGACAAATAGACTTACACCAGTGATTACTGTTCAATCTTCAAACAATATAAAAATAGTAACGATAACAATATTGTTCGAGGTAGTGCATATATCATAAATAAATGAAAACATTGAAGTACATAAATCATGACAGATCAAATTCACTATAAAGGGCTTTGGTTTTCACAGCTTTGCATTTGGTGCAGTACCTTAGTGTGTCCAGGTAGGAGTTAAGTAAGAAATGAAAACAATAAATTAGGTGGTTAGAATTTCACTTATATTAAGAAAATATTAAAAACATACAACTTCTGGAAATATATTTTCAAAAATACCCCCCAAAAATTGCCTGTAGGTGTGAATGGTTGTCTGTCTCTGTTTGTCTCTATGTGCACTTTGATAGACTGGCGTCCTGTCCAGGTTGTACCCCGCCTCATGCCCGATGTCGGCTGGGATCGGCTCCAGCCCCCCTGCGACCCCAACAGGGACAAGCGGTTGAAGATGAATGAAGATGAATGATGACCCCAAAAAAAATCAGAACTTTGAGTTGTATACCTAACTTAAAAGAGGTTAATATCATGTTACATCTGTGATGTGACAAAAGGAGCAGAGAGGATCAACATTTTACAGATATCTTACAATAACAGAATTAACAGGATAACCTCTGTGCAATCATTTCAGAGACACCTCTTGCACTGTTTTTTTTCACATTCTTTTTCAAAATACCAATTACTCAAAAAAGGATCTGACTTTCCATATAAAGCTCTGGTAGACAGGTTTGGTAGATAGTATCTCTGAATGCAGATGAAAGCACCCCAGCCCCCCCCCCCCAATGTCACTCTTTCCTGTCTTCAAAACTTGAAGGCCTGTACACTAAGGGCACAGTCACACTGTCCATCCATACCGTGCCCAATACGGGTAAAGTCCAGTTCGTTTGACCGGTGTGATTGCAACCGTACCGAGCCTAGCTGCGGCGCGCTTGCCGTCCACGGACCGTTTGGGAGAGGTGGGCTTTTGTAAAGCACATTTGCACATGTACGAGAACGAGCGTGCGCACGTGTACGAGCACGAGGCCTACGGCGGTTCTGATGTCATTTTATGTGCGCCTGTTCGCAGATTTGGTTGGATGAAAATATTTTTAACAGTTAGACAAGACGCACAAAAACTCAGAGGTCTATGGAAAGATTTGTAAACAAAGCGACGCATTACGATGATGTCGATCAATGCGTGTGACGTGGGCAGGCAAGAAGCATATGGCGAGGCCCAGGCAGTGTGAGCACAAACGGGCCTGGCCCGCGGGGGGAGAGGGAGGGTGGGACAAGTACCCTAAAGCACGGGGCACGGTACGGACGGACAGTGTGAGTGCGCCCTAACACTGTGGCATGCTAACGCCAGGGCCAACGCCAATGTTGCTGTTGACGAGACATGTTCAAGTGTGTAGATTTTAGTATAAAAATTTAGGATTCTGTTACTATAGCCTTATCAGCCCAGAGTAAATGTTCTTATTTAATCTTATTAGTCGAATCATACTTTAAGCCCCCGTCCTTACCGAATGCTCAACATTGATCCTTACCATTCAATATTGAATCGTTTATTTAGGTTTTTTCAAGAGAGACCTAAAATACTTTTCATTAACAGTAATTCTAAACCTAGATTTTAAGCTCCTACTATTTTCCTTATTTATTTATTTATTAGAACTTACAAGCTCTCAGTGCATACAGTTTTTAGATGATAAAATAAGGACACTGTCATATTTATAAGATAAAATATAACTCTTCAAATGTGCAGATGAAGAATAAAAAGATTCACAGTTTTATAGTGTCATTTCTCTGTTAATTTCTGTCACATGTTCTTATCAGTGAGGGCTGTTGTCTCGTAGCACATGACTTGCTTTCATGTAGATCTGAATGATCCCACTAAGTTGTGTATGTGTGTGTGTGTGTGTGTGTGTGTGGGGGGGGGGCAGTCTTGGAGTGTGTGATTGCATAGCTCATCATCAGCTGCCCCGTTCCTGCTTTTGTTCCTGCCATCACTTAATGAAGAATGACACTGGCCAATTGCTTCAATAACTCATTGTCTAGACTGACTCATCCAGCCTTTTCTGGCCTGTACAGAACTTCAGCCACAGGTGTGCCTCCTTTTTTAGACGTCTCCAGCTCTCTCCATTGCCTCGCCACTCAATCCAACTGGCCAGTGCCTGGGTGGTCAGCTTGCGGATTGGATGGCCCTCTTCTTGGCCGCTCCTGTAACGCCCTAACGGCTGAGCACTTAACAGAGATTGTCCTGCAAAGCAACTTCTATGGGTTCATAGACTGTCCTCCAGCCCCTGCCCCTGCACTCCTCCACCAGTTCTATGTACTTGGAGCGTTTCCTTTCTTTGGCTTTTTCACTCCGCTCTTCCCAGGGCAGTTCCAGTATGATCAGGTGTTTTAAAGCCTCGGAGGTGGTGATCATGTCTGGCCGGAGAGGTGTTGATCCAATGTTCCGGGGGGAACCTCAGCTGTTTTCCCAGGTCAACGTGCAGCTGCCAATCAGGGGCTGTGAGGAGGAGGCCTGTTGTGGTCTGTGAACATGCCGGGGGTCTCTCTCCAGCCTTGATGAAGGGGATTGCCTTCTTTGGAGCACAATGGTGTTTGCTGGTGCTGATGGCTACTTTGAGTACCTGGTCCTGGCGCCAGCGATAGCGACCATCAGCCAAGGCCTTTGGGCAGCTGCTGAGGAGATGTTCTAAGGAGCCTCTACCAGAGAAAAGGGGGCAGGAAGATGTCTCGCTCTTTCCCCACACATGGAGGTTTGCTGGGCTAGGGAGGGCATCCTAGACTGCCTGCACAAGAGAGAGAGAGAGAGATGAGAGAGAGAGAGAGAGAGAGAGTGAGAGTGTTCAGAGATCGAATGAACCAGAGAATGAATGAAGAGAGGCCCAGAAATGTCCTGCACACAGCAAAATAATAAGAAAACAGAGAATCAAGGCAGAATGCACGTTCTCTTCAGATACAGACACTGTTTTTTAGGACACTTATTTAAGGTTAATAAACAAGAAAGCAAATACTTAACTGAAAATATATTTCAAAGATTCGACAAAACTTTGCTAAATATTGATAAACGGTATTAGTCTTTAACAAACAATTTAGGCATTTTGGTTTAACCTGTTCACAGGGATCCTTTATAGGAAAGACTGATCAGCAACACAAAAATGCTGTAACTCAAAATAACCCCGCCAGCATTTTAAATGTGTTGTTATTATCAGCTAAAGTATAAGTCTGTTTTACACGATTGAGGCTTTTTATGCAAACCTGCTTATTTTTAACAGTTTGGCGCTCAATCTATTCCTGAGTGCCAGTGCCAGACAGTGAATTAATATGCATTAAAGCTAAGCGCTGAGGTGTGGAAGAAGAGACCTGGCATTTTGTAGAGAGCAGTTTTGAGAAAGTGGGCTGTGAGTGATGAGGGTTCAGCCCAATCCTGACACTTTGAGTCAGCCTTTATTCAGTGTGTACCTTCTGTCATCATGCCCCTGCCACTTGTTTCATCTCTGTCACGCACAGAATGCCATAACTCCGTTAGCGACACCCACAACAAATACAGACCTGTCCTCCTTCAAAACACACACATTCTGTACTGTGTATATGTTTCAATACAATTGCCTACCATCTGGGGCCACTATTGTGTGGCATTTTAATGAGCACTGTGATTTATGCACTGAGTTCCGTTCTGAATTGCCGTTTCAGGAGATTCTCTAATAGGTTGTTCCCGGCCAAACTCTAGACCTCTGAGAAGATTTCTTGTCCCCCGTAAGTCATCTTTGCATTAATTTAGCCAACAGGTATTTTTGCCAGAGGCTTTCTTTTACTATCACCCTAGAGAATTTGCAGGATGCAAGACAGAATGATGAAGGTGACACTTGGCTCAAAAAGATATCTTTCCCAATGAGAAAAACAGTCTCACACACGCCTGGTGACCGAGGATAGAGAGGGTGTCATGTGCTGTATAGGTTATAAAGCCCCTTGAGGCAAATTTGTGATCTGTCATATTGAAACATATCTATATTACATCTGGAGGAAGAATAACAACCCCAGTGACAGACATAAGGTACAGTACTGCACAGTGCAGCATGTCTAGACCCCCCTTGGGAGCCTCTGTAGAGCTTAGAGAGACATTTTGGTCACCAGGACACCTAAAGGACAAACAGTGGCCAGGTGCCAGGGAGACGGCAAGGCGCCTAATTCATCCCTACCCCTTGCTGAGCGACAGACTGGAATGACACTCAAATATAGTGTGCTGTACCCATGTCTCTCCAGCTCTCCCTCTCTATCTCTATCTCTCTCTGTCTCTGTCTCTGTCTCTGTCTCTGTCTCTCTCTCTCTCTCTCTCTCTCTCTCTCTCTCTCTCTCTCTCTCTCTCTCTCTCTCTCTCTCTCTCTCTCTCTCTCATTCCATGGAATAGCTCAGAAAAGGCTAACATGGTAATATCATAATTAGCGGGGCACATTAAAATCAGAGCCATGAAGCGTGTCATTAAAAATCCTCTGCTGCAAGCCACTTCCATCTTTCTCAGACTCCCACACACGAAAACTAAAAGTGCTTACAGTGTCACTGTGGATTTATCATTGCATCACTGCGATCCTCTATCTGTTTTTTCGGGCCTGTTTGTTCTCTCTGTCTTTTCCGTCCTGCTCTTGCAGGGAGATGAATAGGCAGCAGGACTGACTTGGGCCCATCAGTCACTCTGTCAATCCTTGAGGGGTGATCAGAGCCAGGGAGACGACCTGTCCCATCCACAACATGATTTAGCCATAAGGGGAGAGGATCCAGACATCTCTTTTCTTCACCGTGGCTGTCAGTGGGCTGATAAATAAGAACCACAAAGAAAGGGGTGTTAAAAAAGAGGGCTTGAAATGTGCAATTGTCTCATCCTGTTATTCCCACTGCGAATGGATAGTAAAAAGTTGAGGGCAGAGTGAAGGAGGGAAAGCATGCACGCCAGGTTGTTTGAGGCTGTGTGGACATGCTATGCTTGAGAACAACTGGATTTTCCTTAGTCACGAGGCAGCTGCAGAAGTGGATGAATCTCTCTTGCTCTCCAGCCGCCTGCTCAACACTCATCATCAAATGATGTAGCTCTCAATAACCTGACCTTGTACGCACAGGTCTTTACAATTTGCTGTTATCTACCGAGTTTGCCGCAGAGTTCCCCCTCTTATCCTCTTCTATCTGATTTCCCTCCATCTTGTTCAATGAATCATACTGTATACGTCTTTTTTTTTCAGTTTCCAATTTTGAAGTGCACCATCAGGCCGCCCATGTTTCCATCCAGCAGTGAGCTTCAGTATTAATGTCCCCGCCAAGACACACTTCCTCAAGCTATATCTCATTTCAACCCTTATCAGCTGCAAGCCTAAATAATGCCTGAATCTTTTGAGAGTCTTGAGGGAGACAAAACAAATGGCAGAAAGCCAATGTTTCATGTGCATCTGCGATTTATCACACAGAACTTGTTCCTTTGATACACACAAACACACAGCTACAAATAACAGTGCCAGAAAGAGTTGTTCCCATGTGACTCTGCAATGCCATCGGACTTCATATTCTCTTATTTAGTGTAGCCTGCTGGTGCTCTGTGAATTTATATGAAGTCCAGTCATCCATTTGTAGGGTAGTCCCTGTGGCGGGTTCAGCAGATGTGACCGTAGCTTTGTTTGTCTTGAGAGCACAAACTGACCCGACCAGTCAAAACCCTTTTAAAGGTGGCTTTGGTGCATAATGCAACCCACTGCATGTTAAAGGTCGCTTACACTTTCCCCCTTTGTAGACTGCTAATAAACTATTGTCTTTATTCCTTTGATTCACTGTAGCATACTCTGTTTCCTCTCTTTTAGTCCAATTCTTACCTTACTTCCTCCTGGTTTGTGCTGTCTTTACCTCTATTTTTCCCACTTTTCCCACTCTCTTAAATTATCTCTTAAAACCTTCACTCCCGTCTGTATGCATTTCATCTTTCCTCTCACGTTCTCCCGTGTCGGCTGCCACAGTGCAGAGCGGATGCCTAACACCTGCGGTTGGCAGCGTTTTCTTTCCTGCCTGGCATGGCCTGGAGAATGAAAGGGGAGAGGAAAAGGGAATGGCGAGGGCCAGCTTCATGCCCCTGTTTCATCTGGGAAGGACCAGTGGACATTTGTGGAGATCTAAACACCTGCAGGGGGTCTGAGAGCATTGGCAAGATGTTCATATATGCACAAACATTCACAAACACAATGGCCGGCATGGTCACACATTGTTACACATTGGCGTTTCTCTTTGTGTCTGGACATTCCCACACAAAGAAAGGGGGAGGTTGTGAAGGTTGTTAACCCCTTCTTGCAATGCCCTCTGTAAAGATGGGAGTCAAGAATCGGTTCCAGTTGGAATCGTATTGCCTCAATTCCTTTTATCGATGCCCACACAAAATTTAATCAATAAAATCAATGGATCAATGGAGCAATTGATAGCATAATTGATACTGTCATTGGTATCAATAAAATCTTATCAATTCCCATTCCTAGCCCTCTGGTGCGGGGATACTGGCATCATCAATTTGTTCACATGTTGCTCATTAAAGTAAAAACTTTTTATGAATTTTCTTTTTTTCATATTGGCTGAGACTGTCACTATATCCTAACGGAACAATGAGACAGACGATCTGTGAAAAAGTAATGGAGCACTACCTCCTCTTTCTGCTCCCTGTCTGCTCCGAGAGTGACAGGCCTGACATACAACAACCACTCAGAGCCAAGGAGTCCTATGCAGTGTCAATGACTGCTCTGAACTGTGAAACTAGGCAGCACTGAATATGAATATGAATCAAGATCCCATTACTGTATGGCCTTTTTCTTGTATTAAATGTTAAATGTTTTCAGAAACATCTGTAGTGTACTGGCATTGGAAGGCATTTCAAAAGGTTTTCTTTAGCCAACAACAGAACCCTTTTCACCCTGAATATATGTGACTATATTATTGTATGTAATATTATGCTAATATTAAAGTTTACTCATAGGGATATTTTTTTTCTGCTGACCAAAACCTCCTTAGATTCCTGCCCACATTTGAAAAGCCAATGGTGTTAAGCTGATTCTGTGGAACAGAGAGTGAGAGCAGAGAGGGGCCTGAAGGCGGGATTGCTTAGAGTATTAGTCAGATTCAAGTGAGAGGGGGAAGAGGAGAAAGTCGATTTGCTAATGCTAACAAAAATCATTTGAGGGCAAGTTGGAGAGGTGAAATATGACGTAATATAATATGAGTTTTGGTAGATGGAAACTTGCTAATAGGGTGTTATACTTAAGTGCAGTTGGAGAACGTGAATAAAATGATTGTTGGAAAAGTCAAACTCGGGAGCAGAGAGTTAGGGAGCAGAGGTCCAGCAATTGCAAGGTGGTAATTCCCGGTAGACCTCTTAGTGTTAATATGAAGGAACTAGTTTAGTGAAAAGTGTTAGAAGAATGGATAAGGGAGTTGAGGAAAAGGTGACTGAAAGTGTTTTGGAAGAGTCTGAGACAAAGGTTCTCCAAATAGTATTATGCTAAAACCTATTTGTCATTTTAATTGTCAGGGATCTTGGCATGTAGCTAAGTTATGCAAAGTAAAGAGAATATATGCTAATGGTGCAAACAATGTATAAGCAACTGTGAAGGTAGTCACAGATGCTTATTGGGGTGAGAGGTAGAGGTGCAACAGAAAAAAGTCAAGCAAAACACGTTATTCTGCAGAGGCAGTTATAATGGCTGGACAGAAAAAAAAACAGATTAAGGGGGAGAACGAAAGAATGAACAAATTCTGGAGCATGATGAGATAAATATATATATAATTACAGAGTAATTTTCAACTTTTTATAACAGGGCTGATAAATGCAACATCCGAGATTAAATCTAAAATCAAAAAGGATTGTTTTTAAACTTCAGTGTACACTTGGATATGATGATGGATATCAGAATCAGAATCAGAAATACTTTGATAATCCCAGGGGGAAATTATTTAATATGCGTACAATCGAGTCAAGAATTGTTGTGTAGGTTAACTACTAATAATTTTAATACCTCAGTAGAATGCCAGAAGCCTGATTGTGAATGGGCAAGATTTCATCCACTTCATAGACCCATATTGAGTGTATTCAAGGATATTGGATTTTGTTCAAAGGATATGTGGCAATGAAGAAAGATCGGAAAGATGGTGGAGCTTTTGTGAGACTAAACAGGAGTAGGTGGTAGTGGGAGTATTGGGTCAGAGGAAAAGCTAGTTTATCGTACATCACTACAACCCATTTAAAAGGCTAGAATTAAACTAATTTGAGGAACTAGAGGGGAGATTACACATACAGTTGTATTGTGTGGGGATTTGAATTCACATAGCACATTTAGAAGGAGTGATGACGGCCTGGTAATAGAAGATTTGTCGGACGAATAGAATGAAATTAAGTAGAGTTAACAATAGGGGAAAGGCAGAGTTAATGGTAAATACTTTTATTACAGAACACAGTTACAATAATTTATCTGAAGCTGGAAGAAAAGGCTGGAAAGGAACCTGCGTCTGGAAACATGGAGGTCCACAGAAATATGCCTAGATGCAGTGCTAACTAATTGCTCTGGGAACTACATCTGGGAACCATGAAATGTATAATTTAAAGCTGTATCATTCATATGATTATAAGAAAAACAAAGTTTTATTTTTATTTTTTATATTTTTACTGTGTATTCGATGTCCTATAGTTTCATGGGGATAAATAAACTAAGTATTATATGCTGATGTTATCGTGAAAAGTTATTAAAAAAGAGGTAAGTAAAATAGATAGAAAAGACATATATATCAGAAAGGGGTAAGATAGCGGCAACTCTGGAGTTGATTTGGATCCACAAGGATTTTATCTGGTGAATAATAGAACTACACTGTGGAATAAAGCCGCATGATCATTGTGAGTTGTCTCCAATAAACACGCTTTCCTTCGCCTGTAGTGCTGCAGCATAACTGTGTGAAAGGTCTTTCTATAGCTACTCTGCACGTAATCCCCTCTCGAGATGTATGGAGCATTAAGATGAGAAATTGCTGTATTGCTTTAGTCTGCTATATCTTTGTTTGACAGTCAGTAGTGGGGGTTTGTTTTCTGCACTGCAGAGGGATAGAACCGTATGACAGCCATTTTTGCTAATTATGTTTTCCAAGCACATATTTCATCTGCTGCTCACTGTTCCCTGTCCGCACTTATCATACTCCCCTCCTCCCTGTTCATTCGGCCCATGCTTTAATTCTCTAAGAGTGTACCACCAGCTTGTATATTACCTTCATTTAAAACTCAGGGAGAGGAATGAAATAATAGAGGTTTTATCAGCTATAAATCCAGCACTGCATTACTTAGAGGAGACTGACTCTTAGGATATTAACACAGAGGATATGAGCCACAAATACCACATCTCGTTTAAGACTAATGTGTTTCTTGTCATTCATCCGGAATCTGTTAATCTATTTTCCACTTACTCTGTTGCCCTGTATGGGAAGGCAGAGCACACGGGTCGAGGCTCTACATGTTCAGCAGAGGAAGAACACAATGATTTTTCTTGTCTTTTGGTTTCAGTTATGAATTCAATAAAATAAAAAACAGTAAGTGGATAGGCTCATTCAAAAGTACCAGTTGTCCTATCTGAAGCAAATTAAACCAATCATACCTCAAATATCTCAAATCCTTTTGGAATCCCATGCAGTGTTTGAATTCCTGAGCTGAGCAGAACACAGGGCTGTGAACTTTACCGACTGGTGATGATATGCCTTTGTCGATGATGAAATGGATTTTGTTAGGTCGTGGGTGGTGACAGCTCATCCCATTGGCATTTGAACATTTGCTCCATTCCCAATTCGCAGTGATCTCGGGTGAGTGTGTTTCCAAAAATGTGTGTCTGAGTTGATGGGTGCACAGCTGCACCTCTCCTCTGCATGAGTGTGTCCTAACAGATGCTGTAGCATGTCTGTGTGCCTTTGGGGGGAGACAGAGGAATTCTGGCAAAGTGGACACTGCAGATGCCTCTGATTGCATGCTGGATCAGGAAGGAAATACCTCTAGGACGAGGACAGAGGATCAACAGCTAGAGCCTGCTGGGCCAATCTGACATGGCTTCTGCGTTGAATACAGTCAAACCATACCCATGTGGGCAACCTAGGCATGTAGGCACTTGCACACACCAGGGACATCAGACCTGGGTCTGATCCAAGTCCCTGGTGATGATTGCACACGATGGCCGCTGTTTATCTACTGGCTGAGGTGATAATCTGCTCTCATGACTCTCCTGAGACTTTAAACCTTCTCTTGTGCATGAAAGTCACGGTTGGCCTGGGCCACAGGGGGATAGTCGAATGGGGGGTTTGCAAAGTGGAAAACTGAAGCTATTTGCTGAAGCAGGGCCTCGGGGGAAGGTTGAGTGCCTAAGGATATGTCCAGCATTGAGGAGATCTGCAGCCCCCAATCTGTATGCAGTTGGGTGTGAGGATCAATGAGATCAAGGAATCTTCTGAACGTTTTTCTTAAATACATTGCAAAATTGTTGACCTACATTCATTATCAATGGAAGCAAACTAGTGTTGTCCAAATGTTTGTCATTTTGCACAGATTAGGTGCCTTCGCTGCTTCAGGGAAACATGGAACTAACAACCAGTGATGCAATGGCAGGATGGGCCAAAAGGCTGGGGAGTGCATATGTATAAATATATACGTATGTATATGTGTAAATAAAAGCATAGTATCAGTATACTGGCATTTGACACAGATAACCTGGCAGTGGGATGCCAATTAAACACAGAGGGTTTGGACTCTGCATGTGATCATTTGCAGTCTGCAGGCTTGCAAACCTCCCTTGTGAAAGCACAGGTCTGCAGTGATAGTATGTAATTTTTGGATTCATCCATCAGCACTTAACTGATGCATCGTGATGCATGTAGAATGAGCAAATTGCATGTACTGACTGATGTTTCTAGACATCATCTCATTAAACAGTCTACTGAAATATTGGATTGTTGTATTTCACTCGCTATAATGTAACTCTGTATCCTTTTTGTGCTTCATTCTGAATTTATTTTGCATTCATTTTTTATTCTGCATCCGTCCTCGGAGTCCATCTGTTTATTTACCTCCCACGCACCAGCTCCTCTCAGACACTGACACTGTGGAGAAAAACGAGGGGGGTGAAAACAAAAATATTTATCTGACAAGATGTCTTTATTGTAAACACACTGATTATGCTTTTCGGAGTTTATGGCGTAAGGCACTAACCCTGATTTACGTAGGAGGTAAAACCATAACCTGTACCTTGCATTTAACTCCTCCCTCAAGGTTGGAGACACACAACAAAACCACAAACTGCACAATCATCATCATCTCTGACATCGTCTCAACACAATTATCCAATTGTAAGCTTCAGAAAGCAAATTATAGCAGGGTGCTTTAATTGGACTGCACACCCTAAGTGTAAAGAGAATGGAGAGCATTTAGCTCTTATGCAGCTCTTGCTATCTTGATGACAAAGCAGAACCTTGCTGCAGGGTGTACAGGCCAGTTTTAATGTTTGGAGATTAGTTTTCCTTTCTTTGCCCAATGAGAGGCTAATCGTCAATAATCACAACAAGCCTGCCTGAGGGCTCGTCATACAGTATCTCCCTCTTTCCTTTAACATTGTTTGCAATGCACCACATTTCCCAATGAGATAGCCATCTGTTCCACAGCCGCTACATATCCTGCTGGAAACCTAAACTTAAAGACAGTTTTCAAGGGCAAGCGTTCTCTTCTCACAAAAGGCTTTTGTATACTTACAAGGAGAATGTAGCTGTGAAAGGTTTTTAGCCAATTTGTCAGGCCAATATACCACAAGTCTGTTTATTTAGTTTTATTCTGTCCTTGTTTGTGTCTTGTGCCATTTTGTGGGTCTTGTTAGGTGAGGAGTTTTTAATTGGCTCATTTTAATTTTAACCTGGCTCCCATGGCCCCATCTATTTCCAGTTCTTGGCTGTTTGAAACCCACCATAATTCTGCAATGCCACGCACATACATGCATACACACATACACACATACACACCCACCTCACATACAGAAAAAGGCAAACCTTATTATTATTAAGGAATGGCATGAATGCTTCAGTACTTGATTCGGAGTCAGTTCAACATATTAAGTGCTTCTATCACGCTTCTTTTTTTTCTTGCAATATTTTACTATGATGTGCTTCTCTGACAGGTGGCCCCTGCCAGCCGCCAAACTAATATGTACCGAAATATTATAACCTAACAACACGCTCAGAGTTATTTTTTGCATGGATGTTCCGACCAGGCATAACGTCGCTTGGCTACCCCATAATTGAATTATCCACACAACGTTGGCTACAGTAGATGTATGGGTAGTAAGGTAACAAGTCAATTTTACATTGGCTAACAAAATGACAGCGTGAATAAACATGAATATAAGTGTAATCCATTAATTTGCCGTTTTCATTTTCATCTGCAGTGGTGGTTGTCTAACAGTAAAAGCAACAACTCTCATGATCCTACGCTACTTCGAGACATAATCCAATTTTTTTGCGGGTACTCCTTGGTAATGCAAGTACTTTATAATGGAAATACCTTAAAATGGCCATCTATATTATTCTGACCTATATTATGAACGTTTGGCTGATGCCCATACATATCAGCTCAATTTGTGGCCTATTCTACGGTCGTCTTTTTGAAATGAGTGGTAAAATACCGCAGCTGTAGTGATGATTTGCCCACCCATGGCGTTGTGTGTTCATCTGCGAGGCTTTCACAGATAAATGATGTTGCGTGAGTTGACATTTGGGCTGATGAGATGGAGCAGAGCTGTCATAACTCTTCCTCACCAGTACACCATGAACCTTGGCCCACAGCTGACCCCTGAACCCCTTCTAACAGCAAATACATATGATGAGATGCAGAGGCAGCTTTTGCCATTTCATTTGTCAATTAAAGGAGAGCTGATTAATAGTGACTCAGAGTAAATTTCCATTATTCCTTCCTTCATAAGCGGAAACAGAGAATGGAAATTTTCAGTTTATACCAGCAAGCTGAATAGAAACCTTCCCATTGACAGCCCAAACTCTATTTACTCTCTGTTCCATTTGCAACTGAAGGTGTGTCCTGTACTGTAGCTGTTTAGGAAGTAATTGCATGGTTAAGGCTGCCCATTGAATTATGTCCTGACTCTTATGATTCAGCTCCTGCAGAAACCTCCAGGCATGTATCTCATCACTCAGCAATGCCACGCAGTTTGGCACACTGCCAGAGCCTACAGTAAGCCCCCCTCAACTTCACTTCCACACACATCAGCCTGGCCAAGCCACCCAATGTCTTGAATTACACAGCGATTCCCTCTGATAAGTACCTGCGCCTTAGTCATGCAGATTTCACGATGGAAGTTGTATGGATTCCATACAGGGCTGTAAGTACAGTACAAGAAAAGACAAAGCTAAGCTGTCTGCTTCAGCCCAAGATCCCCCTGTTTCCCGTTTTTCATTTTCACATCCCTGTGGTGCCAGAAGAACAGTGTGTGTGTGTTTGTGTGTGTTGCATGGGTGCGCTTGTTTGCTCAAGCGTCTACGCTGCTTGTACCCTCTATGGAAGGGGATCCTTTTTGGATCCTTTCCAGCATTCCTGGATGGAGGCGTCATGCCCCATCCCACTGTGAGCTATGGCGCGAAGGGGCGAAACCAAGGCCCAACAACAATCGAAGAGACGAGAGACTGAGAGTTCCGATCTTACTAGTGCAGCTGTCATGTATTTGGAAAGTAAAGTTTTCTCCCCCTTAGTGCTGTCGAGCGGGATTAAGCCAGAACTGCATTTACTGTGGGGAAGTTTTGGCCTGAGAAACCTTGTCATGTGTAAAAGCGAATAACAGGGAGGGGATGATGGCGGAAGAAATTGATCTGAGAAGGCAGATATGGAGGAACAACTGTTGGGTGCAAACCATATTCTTTATAAGAGAAGTTCACGTAGCATCCAGGTCTGAAAAGTGAAGCCACTCTGTAAGTGCCTGAAACCTATATTCTTTCTAATGGCTAGCAGAGGGGCAAACTCCCTTGGTTGTCTATGAAAAAAATACCCTACTTCTCACTTGATTTAATACCTCAGTAAACATTTTCCTAATGAGTTTATGGTCTCAATCGCTAGTTAAGAGTCTTCTTAAATGCAGCTAAATGCAACATGAAGTTTATTTTGTAAATGATGGTCCCATTTAAAGTTAATTAGACGATAAAGCAGGCACAAATGGTAAACTTGAGGCTTAAAAATGGTAGTCCACCAACCAATGGGTGACGTCCCGATTGCTACGTCCACTGCTTTTAAACAGTCGATGGAGCAAATGCCTTATGGAGGAAAAGAGAGAAGGGAGGAAGAGAGATGGAAAAAGGAGGGGGAAGATATGAAGAGTCATTTTAACATCAGACCTGGATTACCCTTAGGGCTGTGTTAACAGCAGAATCAGCAGTATGGCAACTGCAGTACACAGTAGATTTCTTACACACACACACACAGACACACACACACACACACACACACACACACACACACACACACACACACACACACACACACACACACACACACACACACACACACACATACAGGCTTGTGAGGCAATGGTCAGAACCTTAGGAACCTCAGGCTTAGCTAAAAAGCAATCAATAGCCTGTTAACTCCGTAAAGATTGATACCTTCATTTTGTCCGAATGTGTGCAATTCCGCATTCTTCATTCTTCATTTAAATTTTACTGTCACCTAAAAATACTGCACATGGAACAGAGATCAAGCATTGTAGCATTTCAATTTATGCAAAGCAAAAGCAGATTGAGTGTGGAATGGATGGCACGCTTTTTGCAGCATGTTGTTCATAATCCTTACAGGGTGTTAAACCTTGGATGGCATGAGTAATGTCGGCACAGTAAAGCTCACAAAAAAAGCCCAAACAGCCTGCACACTAATTTCAGTAAATGCTTTAAAATTTGACTTTCGGCATTTCTTAGGAAAGAATGTCTGAAATGAATCTAATCAAGCGAGTGTGCGACACTGCTGCACTAGTGGGCCTAAAGTACTATTGTCAGCCAATTGTCAATTTTTATGACCGTATAAAATCTTTTAATGTATACCTTTTTATATGAACATTTCATCTTGAATGCTACCATTACCCAGAGCCATTGTGCACAAGGCTTGTCTTGGCGGCAATGGTGCAATTCCTGAACACTTGTCTGCCTCAGTAAGAGGAGAGCCAGACGTTCTCAGCTGACTTGCTGATGTGTGCCAGTGCTGGGCGACACCGCCTCATTCACAGCTGTGTGCGCTCTGTACACACCACAGCTGCAGGGCTCTGCTCTCTCCCATGAGACAAATGATACCCCATTACCACACACAGCCCAGCAGCGGCTTTTCAACGCCTCTGCCCCCGCTTTCTTATTAAAACAAGATTTGTTTTTGCTCTCCTCAATGGAAGGTCAGATATTGTACTTCCATTGTGTAAAAAAAAAATAAAAGAAAAGTGTCCCTCTGAGTGTAAAATTTGATTTTTTTACATTCTTGATTCGTCTCACGGAACAGAGGACTGTATGTGTTGGAATGCCAAGGTCATGTTTCTTCTCTTGTCGGATCTTGAAAAATTGTGTTTTAATGCTACCATGCAAAGACCCATACAACTGCAAGAACACTCTCCACAGTGTAAAACAGAACGCCATGTATGTCTCTCAAGATAACTAGCTATCATCATGGTTGCTGCAGGATGTCACGGAGGCACACATTCACTTGTACACACATGCTCCATCTGCTGTATACACACACAAACAGGGTAAAGGGCCACAGATGGTAAATATAGCTCATAGGGGGTGAGTGATCACATCTCAAGCCAAATTACAGTCTGTTTATAGCTATAGGAACATTACTAACTCTGCTGTATGATGCCTGATGACCAGAAAGTAACATCCATCTCCGGAGCGTGACTTACTATGGAAAAAGTGTTCCAATGTTGTGCTAAATAAATGCTGACAGTCATCTTTTTTCCATGGTCGCTGTTTAAAGTTGGCTGTCCAGTTGGCTGTCCTCAGTCCCCCAGATACAAGGAAAGAAGCAAGCTAGTAATGATGAGGACTAATGATGTAATTTAATTATATCTGTCTTTTTATACAGTGCACCAATGGAGCCTTAATTGATCGTGCCTGCTAATGAGAGGAACAAACTTTCTTTTTTTTATGCCTGCTGTGTAACTCTGGTTTGTTCTGTACAGCGGGTTGGCACGTCCTCGCTCTATTGATCCCTCCGTTTCTTCCCGTCTTCCTCTAATATCTCTGTTTCCTTATTATCTATCAGTCCTCACCTTCTGCCACACTCTCACACAGTATTCTCCTCTCACTACTTACCTTTCTTTGTGTTTCTCTCCCCTATTGTCGCTGGCCACCCAGCCACACAGTTCTTTTCACTCTCCACCTGACCTGAGGTATTTTGATGTATTCAATCTTTTTTATAAATAATTGAAAAACCTGAAGCCGGTTCATTCCGTCTCGCTGTTGTCTTTATACAATAAATGTGTTTTTAATGAAAAGAGGTTCTGGAAAGATAGAAAGGTTTATTGTAAGGATATACTGTGGGCCATCATTTCTCCCCATCAATCAAGCTCAGAAACTTCAGGCATTATACTTGAATGGACATTGACTTTGCAATGTCCGCCAGCCCAAACCTCCTCCTGCATACATATGAACATTTCAGCTCTTCTCAAAACACACAAAGGTAAACCTTCAATAGACTGTGCATAGAAATCGAAGAAATTTAGAACTGCCACAGCTATCCTTGTAGAGAACATGGCATTTCCATACAGGAAAAGCCCCTTTGGCACTAATATATTCCATTGGCCTTCAGTGAGCTTATGCAACATTTTCTACAACAGATAGAGGGAAACTTTAGCCACCATTCCTCACAATAAAATGGAAATGAAAGCAGCGGCTGTGCCCTCGTAAGTCATCCTGTGGGAAGAAAAGTGACCCCTCTTGTACAAGATTGAGGCGCTAAATCAGCCTGCAGACACCTCCTGCTCCTCTCATCTGAAGGTGCTTCTGGAGAACCATCATTCATGCTCGGGCGCAAGAGCAGCACTTTGATATTCAGTGTAGCTTTCTTTGGTTGTGCGGCTCTGTGTGCCTGTGTGTTTTTGTATGCCTGCATGCGTTTGATCTCAGTAGTGTGCTTGACAAAGATAGCATTGAAATATAAAGAAAGAGAATTGCATATGTGCACTGCCACATACCAAGTGCAAAACAGACAATTGCATTTGCTTGCAAGACTCGCCCTTTCACCTCCAAATGTTTCCCCGTGCTTTTGTTGTGACTTGGCTTTCTAATGAAACAAGGTCAAAGTCACAGCTTTATTGTCTTGAATGAGGCTCAGACCAGCTTGGCTGACCGATCTGTAAAATCATAGGGAGACAACTGAAGTGTACTGCTGTGTAACCTGGTGTAAACACACTCTACCTGAGGTCGGGCTGTGTACGCTCTTCAGATTTTAAATTAGACCTCCAGGCTGTTCAAATAAAAGTCTAGGTTTTTATATTTTTATTGTTGGGTACATTCTTTTTCTCTAGGACATTATAATTCAAGGGGTGGTGAAGGTAGGGAAAACCATCTAATATGAGAATGACCACTAGTAGACTAATTTCATAAATAAAGCCTTAAATAAAAATAAAGTAACATAAGTATTAGGGATGCAAATTATTGAGTAATTAATTAATCGATAGTTGTTTCATCTTATCGATCGATGATCGATTAATTGATAAGCGGCAAATCTTCTGAGAAGCTGAATTTCCCTCTGAATAGGTTAACTGTATAGACCTTTTTAATGGAATTCCATTACTAGGCAACAGCCTTGGTCCTTGTTAACTTCCTGTCAGCTGATTTCGTTCACATTCACTGCAACAGGAATCAAACTTGAACACATTTAGAATGTTTACAACTTTGAAAAGGTCTATACGTAACATAAAATGCTAGACTAACTTTTTTCACTAGTAGCACTTTGGCCCCCAACTGAAAATTTTAGGAGCACACACGGTAAATCAATATGAGATGCAGATATTACAATGTGCTGTTTCAAATTCAGTGTGACATTTTTATTGTGCTCTTTTGAAGATGCAAGATAGAAGGTACACCGGCAGCACCATCACTGTCATGACAGTACAATATTAAAAACATATACCATACATTCAGAATAAGGGATGTGACGAGACGATACATGATATTAAGCCCACGAGAATGAGACACAACGAGATTTTAACACTAAACTTTGACACTAAAATTGTTCTTGTGTCAGCCGCGGTGTAGCCTACAGTTCTCAGGGGGAAAAAAATACTCCTGTTGTAGCCTGATGTTAACGAGACGAAACTGCGGGAGTTCACGTCTTAAAGTGGCTCCATACTGCAGTCCGTTTTGGCCTCTTCATGCTGTCAGTGTACTGCTTCTAGTTTGTCTTGTCATTGTCGTCTGAGCCCTGTTCCCACGTGTGCGTCAAGTACGCCTGGCGTCAAGTGTTCCCTCACGTGGACTGGCGGGGAATTATGGGTTCAAAACGCAATTAATTGCATTTTTTTTTTTAATTGAGTAATTTCTTATCGACAATTAATCGATTAATTGTTTGCATACCTAATAAGAATCATACTTCAAACACAAGGTTTTAGTAACCCTACGGGCAGAAACTGACTGCATCACTGTTTTTCTTTTTAGACTTTTGACCTCCACAGCTTGCTGTTGCTCCTCCTACTTCTCATCCTCCTAGGAAAGGTAAGATTTTTGCTTCCACCGGCCACACCCCTCCTCCATCTGCTTTGACAATCTGTTAACATCGCAGCAAAATTAAACTGTGAGCCTCTAATTACCCAAGAGGATTGATTAGCAATCCTCCTTGTATATCTCATGTGTATTGCTCTGTTTACTCAACAAGCCCCCGTTGGATGGGAGCCACTTTAGCACACATAACATTTCTTTAATTTCAGCCTACATTGTTGCACCTGGGATTGCTCTGCACACAGCGTTGATTAAAATACAGATGTAGCAAGGGGGATGATCTTGCGCAGATTACAGTAGTCGAGTAGACTCTGATAGATGTGAGGGTGAATACCTTTTTCCTGGAAGTGTAGGGGCCAAACTGCATTGTACCTTTATCTGTTTTTCAAAGAGAAGCCAAGCTCAAAGGGGCTAACTAAAATTAGCCAGGAAACAGATAACCTGTGCCTTGAGATCAAAGCGGGGCTGAACTGTCAGGCTCTTCGATGGCGCCTGTGGTGACAGAGGCAGTAGAAGAAGGAATGTAGAGCGACAGAGACACCGAGATGGGCAGCGAGTGAGAGATGCTGCAATGCTATTCATGTAAGGGGATGAGTGTTCAAGAGGCACTGTATCGAGGTGTAAAGTTCCACGCCAGGAGATTATTCACAAGGGGGTTTGGATTGAAGGGGTCAAGGTTTTGTGTGCTGTACATCACACTCTCACTCCCACACTGCATTTCTGTTACCCATAAATCTTAGCATCCCACAAGGCTTTACGGTGAGCAGGTATTTTAGAGGGCTACTTTTCATCATTATGCTTCTATGTTGTGTTGCATCCTTGGATCTGTTAGATCTTACTGACTGTTGCCGGGACTGTTTATCCAGGTCCTGGTTGTGGAAGTAGTAAGATTCTTGACTTCAGTTGTTTCCACTTATTGCTTTTTTAACTTGCTAAGCCATAGAAAAAAGTAGCCTGACTGTTTCAAATGTGACCAATTGAAGTAATTCAAACTGGATATCATTTTTTCATCATTAACTATATCAAATACTGCATATTTGTTTTTTACAATATGTTATCTTTATAATTGAAATGTCTTTATTTACCCTGAATTGTAGTCTGTATGTGTATTACTAGTGGCAGAAGCATATTTAGCACTGTCGCCTCACAGCAAGAGGGTTGCTGGTTCGAATCCGGGCTGGGGCCCTTCTGTGCGGAGTTTGCATGTTCTCCCCGTGTCTTTGTGGGTTTTTCCAGGTTCTCCGGTTTCCTCCCACAGTCCAAAGACATGCACGTGTTAGGTTAATTGATGACTCTAAATTGCCCATAGGTGTGAATGTGAGTGTGAATGGTTGTCTGTCTCTGTTACCTGTGATAGACATGCGTCCTGTCCAGGGTGTACCCCACCTCACACCCGATGTCAGCTGGGATCGGCTCCAGCCCCCCTGTGACCCCGATAGGGACAAGCGGTTGAAGATGGATGGATGGAACAATTTATTAGTTACTTTTAGCTAACCATTTCTACAGTTTACCGATTTCAACAGTTTTCATTTACTTTAGCTATCTATTAATGAGTAACCATTTCTTATTTTTACAGTTTAAACCCCTCTGCTCATTAATGTTCATGCACCCTAAATTGTAATGTGGTATTCAAGTTCTACAGCTTTAACTGCTTCAAATTATAATAATTTATATTGAGCTACACAATATTTCCATGTATTTCCTGGTACCTGGGTTACAAGTACCACTGATTGGAAATTAATGCCTTTTACAACTAAAAATAACAATCCCACAATGTAAAGAGGTAGTATCATCACCAAAATGTCCAAGTAAGTGCAAGTACTCTACATTTAATAATGTGGAGTGAACTCATTCTGTTTGTAATATAATATTTGACTTAACTTGTATAATTGTCAGATAAATGTAATGGAGTAGAAGGGTTATTGGTAGGGATGTCCGATAATATCGGCCCACCGATATTATCGGCCGATATTGAGTTAAAAATGTAATATCGGGAATTATCGGTATCGGGTTTTTACATCCGATGTTAGTTCTGTAGGCTTCAGCATTTCCGAGTGTACCTGAATGCAACACGGGCCGTTTACAGGCGCGTGCTTGATGACGTATAACAACAACAACACGCTTCACTCGTAGGTTGCTAACCGTGGCTAACAAGCTTCAGCTCTCCCGGTGCATGAGATGTCCGTGGTTTGAAAGTATTTCCAAGTGTCATCTACTAACAGTATATGTGCGCTTTGCAATGACTGCAAGGCGTTGGTTATGAGAGGAGGAAACAAGGCGTCTCCCTTTAGAACATCACATTTGATCACCCACCTCAAGAAGATTCATGGGGAGTGATAAGCTACATTTCTCAGTCACAAGTGTTTCTCAGACCAGTGCTTACCTGAACTGTACAGCGTTGTTTACCGTCACGTCGAGAAGCTAATTTCTGGTGCTGTATCCGTTAGATCCAATACAGGTTAGCATGTTGAGCTTAACTGCTAATTTATTGATTGTATTATTTGCCAAGTTACGGCTCTGTCGTTACTCAGTCTGGAAAAAGAAAACTAAGTTTGTTTACTACTCTGGACTGAAGCTATGCATCTTCCTTGTTGTAATGTTGTCTGTAGTGTTGTTTGAGGCAAAATATTCTCTCTAAAAACACAAACAAATAAATGAATGGCCCTTTTTTCAATAACTTATTTTGTACAGACTGTGTTTACATTTGAAAAGCCATGTTGCATTTATGTATGCATCCAGTGGGGCATCACATAAAATGAGGCATAATGTGTTAATTCCATAATAGGTGATATGTGATGAATTTTGGTGTAAAAAGGCTGCATATATCGGTATCGGGTGATATCGGTATCGGAAATTAAGGGTTGGACAATATCGGAATATCGGATATCGGCAGAAAAGCCAATATCGAGCATCCCTAGTTATTGGTTTTAAGTAGCCTCGGTTTCAGTAAATCCTTTTTCATAACAAAGTGAATTTCTCCTTGAAGGATCAATATAATGTTAATCTTGCCATCTTGTTATTGATTTCCTGCTTTAATTAAGCATTGCAGACTTTGGTAGCAAATCAATTTTATTCAGGCTAAACCGATCTAATAAATTGCTCAGATAGAGCAATGTGATAATGCCAATTCCATATTATTCAAAGCTATAGCATTAATATTGTGAATAAAGGATTAACAAGTACATTTTTTTATGATCATTTGTATTTAATTAAAGTGGCTCTTCCAACCGCTGTTTGCTTTTCAAAGCGCAGAAATGATTTACATAGCAACACAAGATAATGCAAAATCAGATGATAGTGTTACGGTTTCAGATGTGGCTTTGACGTTGATGTGTCCAGATACATCTCTTTTGACTGAATTAGTATCTACATGTCTGGAGCCAGCTGTATCTGGCTTGTCCCTTTTCACACCATTGATGGTTAACTGAGTTTCTGTGCAGCAAAAAATACAGAGAGACTGAGAAGGACCATAAGGCTTGTGAAGTTTGTGTTCCATGTGATTAAATGAGCAAATAGAGAAAAAATATCAACAGAGCATTTGGAAACAGGGCTGTTTATGTGTATGTATATGTTGCTTTACATCCAAATATTTTGCTTATATGCTCTGTATGTGTGTCTGCCCTTAAACTGGCAAATCATTCAGTTATAATGACAGACAAGGACACACACTTGTACCTCTCACAGCCCTCTATAGCCTTGGGCAGCATCCCTTCCGGGCCCTCTCTAACCACTAGTGGCCTTGCTGGACAGTAAAGAGAGGTGTTATTGATATCCCTCATGTTGTGCTTGCTGAAAGATACTGACTGATGCTATTCCGCCAGTGAACCATTTACATATTTATTTCCCCGGCCAAAGAGCGCCACATACACTGGTGGCCACTGGAGACCTTATATGCTTGTCTTTAATTGCCTATTGATTGACGCTGCTATGGCAGTGGGAGACAATATATTACCGCCTGCTTGAGAGAGGGAGGTGGCAGACAAGTTGAGTGTGGGGGTGTTAGTGTAATTCCATGTGTCAAATCTGTTGCATTATGTATTCATCTCTCATTTTTATTTATGTGGCAGACATCAGTGACGCAATACACAACGGAACAATGGCAATACAGGCTCCCTCTTGGAAAACGTTTATTTGTATAGGTCAATTCACATTGGTGCAAGTGTGCAGAGAAAGGCACTTCGTATTTGGAATGGATGAGCAATTCAGTTTGGGTCAGAGAGCCTCCACAAAGGTCTTCATTGTCAAAATAAATAATGAAACATTATATATGTATGTGCAACTATCTGCATGTGTGCTTGCATGTAGGGGTGTATGAATTGGTTGTCTCATAAAAATGCAATATGATGATTTTCTCTTCTGAATGAATATAAATAGGGGAAAAACATAAATACGAACAACCTTTTGTTAAGATTGCACCTAAGGTTTTCACAACATTTCCACATCATTGCATCTATTAAGCAGAGAGAGATGTCCATAATTTCTCTAGCCTGAAGGGTAATTACTTTATTTGCCTTTACAGTATGTGCATGATGGTCGAGCCTGATGTTGAGGAACTCACTAGAGCTACAGCATATTGCAAAAAAAAATCATTTTATTCAGTCTCAATGTTCAATTCCCAAATGTTATTCTCCAAAAGTGTACAAACAAACAAACAAATACTTGATACTTGAAACAAATGTGTGATTTCAAGATTTTTTTCATTAATTTTTTAAAATATCCTTGACAAAAATAAAATGAACCAAAGTTGGCTGGGCCATATGATGATATACTGTATATTGTCGAAAAGATATAAAATGTCTGTCGTATATATTCTTCTATTGTTTCCACTGTGCTGCAGCAATATTTATGTCTTTTGGTTGATGCTTTACAGTCTGATACTTTACTGTCTGATCCTTGCAGGTTATGTTCATTTTGTACTAAAGTTAACTTAATAAAATAAGAAAATACTTGTACTTTAAAATACTTGTACTAATAATCATTTGTCAAGTATTTAATTCCCTCAGGAGCATATAAAAATAGGCTTTACGATGTTTTATATGGTAGTGAGAAGATTTGGCCATATCGCCCAGCTTTACCGAATGTTATTCACAGTTATACATATGTTAAACTGAGTCATTTCAGAATACTGTATGATTAAAATGTTTTAGTGAATGAATCTTTACCTAAACCTTGCATTGCACATTCTGAGCTAAGGGAGCCACAGGGTGTCACTCTCAAATGACCACACACGCATTCTCCCACAAAGGTTAAACGGCCACACACGCATCTCGCAGACACTTCAACCTCTTGATTATTTCTTCAACCTGTTGCTTTGTTCGCTCAGTCAGCCAGTCCGTCCATCCAGACTGCTTATTTTAACCAGCCGGCGGAGCCAAAGGAATCTGTGAGCGGAATTCCTCAGTTTCATCATCCTCCAACCATGCTGCTCCTCTAGGCTGGGAACTATCCCGGGAATGTCCCCTCCTGCTGTGTTGCACACATCCAGGTCCTGTTCCGGTAAATGCCAACTAGCTCAGATGAGCTTTGATGCTAGCCTCGCACGTGAATGCCTTGCCGTGTGTGTGTGTGTGTGTGTGTGTGTGTGTGTGTGTGTGTGTGTGTGTGTGTGTGTGTGTGTGTGTGTGTGTGTGTGTGTGTGTGTGTGCGCGCGCGCGCACGTGTGTGCGTGCACATGTGTGCGTTGTGCAAGCATGCATGTTTGTGTGAATGCTGACAGGCAGCCAGCTCCGGTATTGATCTGTAGCCATACCGACTGGAGCCCAAAGGGCAGGCTGTATCATCTGTCAGTCTACTGAGAAGGGCATTACGGACGCACTGATCTTAGATCACAAATCCCGGTCAGAGAGGTAGAGAGGGTTGAGGGACTCACAGAGGTGTGGAAAGCAAGACAGATAGAAAGATGCTGAAAGCATGAAATAATGCGTTGGGTAGTTAGTTGGTGTGTGTGTGTGTGTGTGTGTGTGTGTGTGTGTGTGTGTGTGTGTGTGTGTGTGTGTGTGTGTGTGTGTGTGTGTGTGTGTGTGTGTGTGTGTGTGCTCTGTCTCTTAGGTGGTAAAGCTGCCCTCTATTTACTCCTCCACAGTCTTTGTTGATTGAGACAATAGTCTTTTAGGACCCGTGGGTGAATTCACCATGCTGACCTTTTCACCTCCATGACCACCCATATGCATTAGCACCCCACTCTCTGTGTCTGTCTCTCCCAGCGGCACTCTCCACACCTCAGTGACAACACAATTACACCCCAGTCAGACAGCATACAACACTGATACACATCAAGTAAATTACACGCACATAAACAGCAAGGGCGTGTATCTGCTCTCGACACACATGCCCATAGCCCTAGGGACAAATAATAACTCCTAATCATGTGTGGAACATATCTCAGCTCTGCTCAAAATGACTGTAGAATTACTTCAAAGGTTATGGTATCTCTTGTTAAGATAAGGTTATGAATTGAGTTGATTTCACTGGGTTTTTTTCCCTTTCGTAAGATGTTAAGTAACTCTGCTATTTTGATCTTTGTCTAAATTCTATTTTTTTTTTCAAGCTCCCTCACTATTGTCTTCCTTCACTGGCCTTGCTTCACTGGTATAAAATCTATCCATTGTAATCAGAACTGTGATTGGGTTTGATTTTAAGTCATCTGAAAGGCAACAAGCACTGTGTTGTTTTGTAAGAGATAGAGACAGTATTGATGGAATCCAAGGTCGCCACAACTAGTCTTGCATGACTCCGCTCCGCCGTGATCCTTCACGGTGATTATTCCATTACCCTAAATCTTCTAAATCTATTTTCACCAACACATTTAACATGCTGATGGGTCTCTGTGCGGCTTCAGTTTTAACGTTTCATGAGTGTGGGAGCCGCTGATACTGGCAAAGCAGGAGTGCCAATAATGGATAGATGAAAGCCCATTTTTATTTGTATGTCTGTTACTTTTTTTACCCTGCTAATGGATGAATGACCTGTTTTTGCAGTGACAAACATGCCTTTCGTGCTCGACCTGGAAAACTACTGATACTGATTGATATAGAGTGACTTCATGTCACTTTGATGAGCTGTCCTTAAACAGCGTAGCACAAGAAATCACTTAACCGGTAAAAGCTGTATATTAGTTGGCACAAAAGGTTATTTTAATGGCATAAACTATTTATTAAAGTACCCCCTTCAATGAAAATCTTGTTTTTAACCTTGTTAACATATATTAACAATATATATTCTATATTGTGTTTTGCTACAAGACATATCATGAGCGAAATGAGCAGTCAACGCCCTGACTCAACATTTCCGCCTTCAAACTGTAAGTGTGCCAATGAGCCTCTGAATTCCAGATTTAGAAAGTCAGGATTTTAAACATCACATATCTGAAAAACCAATCACGTCAACTTGCTGCTGGTGCATTCCCTGTCACTCACGAAACTACAGTGAAACAAGGCGTATCAGAGGAGAAGCCATGAAAGAAAGAAATGAAAATGACTAACTACATTAACTACACTAACCATTATGAAAAATCCGCTATCGCCAATTTTGGTGCAAAACAGATATTTCCTCTAACAGAGAAAATGTGCTTAATTTTCAGCTTTTATGTTTTCTTAGCTTTTTTTGGGTAGGAAAACTTTGTTACAACAATAAACAAAATATGAATCACAGCAGAGTATTTTTACATACTTTAAAATGTGCCAATCATTTGTAAGGTGGGACTTTTTTAATAATGGATTTTGGATGAAACCTCAATAAGGTTCAATTCGGCTTCAGTTAGGTTTAAAGAATGAAGGTGTTTCGTATGAGCCATTGTTTTCCATTTCTCATGTAAATGATTTATTCCACTACATCCCCCGTAATGGATATGGCAGTATACTGTAACTCAATCAGTCCCCACCGCGTATATGTCCCCTTTCCCCTTAATAACACTTCATTTGATTACGACTGTACTGCATGCATTATCCTGCATGCCTATAATCACTTGCAGGTGGTATTTTACATGTTTATATTTCCACCTTCTTCAATTTACATGTCGTCAGTGAATACATTTTATCGTATTTCTTATCTCATTTTTCCCCAGTGGATGGCAGCTTATAATTCATGTCCCCCACTGCTTTAGCTAATCATCTAATTAGCTGGAAGAAAAATGTCTTATATCTGTCAGCTCATAACACAGTCTATGATTTTATGAAGCAAACACTGATAACAAAAGGTTACTTCCTTTTGAGGCAGAAAACACATTTAAGACACATGGTTAAGAGCCTTTTTTAAGAGCTTCAATAACTGCTGAGGGATCAACAAAGATGGCACAGATAATATTGTTTGTCACAGAAATGCTTGAATATTCATTGAAGAACACAATGACATTTATAACATGACTTTTAAACCCCCCTCAGTGGAACCCTACACAAGCTTCCATATAGCTCTATGCAGAATAAACGATTGGCATAACCCTTAATCCCTCAGTGTATTTCACTTTGAAAATGTTCGTTTTAACACATCATTTAGTTTGATGATGTGTTTTGTTGGTAAAAAAAGAATCTGCATGTGGGTGGAATGGAGACCGTATTTTAACATGAAGCTTCACTCTTTCAGGACTTTTAGTAGGAATCACTAATCCCATTTGAGGCAGAATAAAACACACATCCATTGGTATTGAGAGAATAACAATAGAAGGTATTTTATGAAAAAAATCTTGAATTGAGAGTGAAGTTAATATTTATTCAACTCCTCTTTGCAAAAAATAACATCTCAAGACCTTATCTATGCAATGTTTTCAAAACCAGGGGACTAAATGATTATAAGTGTAATCCAATTAGATACACTTTGTTTAATACACACCATCAGCATCATCCAAAAAATTACCTGAGCTCTCTGATCCCCCAAAGGAAAACATTTCACTGGTACTACGTTGGGCTGCAACCTGTCTGCTACACCAGCGGAGTGTTTTCTCCCCATGTAGTCCACCTGTGTGTTCATCTTGCCCTCAATTCCCAGTCGAGATCATTTCAAGCATTTCAGGCTGTGATTGTGAAGTAAGGGGTGGTGTGTGTGCAGGGCAGTGGGTTTGCCAGGCTTGCAGTCTGTATGTGTTTATTTGTGTGTATGCGTGTAAGAGGAGGTGAGGGGGTATGATGCAGCATAGTGTCTAAACAAGTTTGTGTGACAGGGCAAATCTGTGTGTGTGTGTGTGTGTGTGTGTGTGTGTGTGTGTGTGTGTGTGTGTGTGTGTGTGTGTGTGTGTGTGTGTGTGTGTGTGTGTGTGTGTGTGTGTGTGTGTGTGTGTGTGTGTGTGTGTGTGTGTTTGTGTTTGTGTGTGTGTGTGTGTGTGTGTGTGTGCGCGTTACAGAGTGGTGTTTAATATGCAGTGCTGGAAGGGAAAGTAAGGATTAATGTGAGATTTCCAGGGTATTTTTTTCTGTAGAGGTGACCTCTGTCAAGCCCTAATGGTGTGTGTGTGTGTGTGTGTGTGTGTGTGTGTGTGTGTGTGTGTGTGTGTGTGTGTGTGTGTGTGTGTGTGTGTGTGTGTGTGTGTGTGTGTGTTTGTGTGTGTGTGTGTGTGTGTCTCTGTCTGTCTGTCTGTCTGTCTGTCTATTTCTTCCTGTGTATATCTGAACATCCAAATATCTTTCATCCTTTCAGCTTAATTCAATGCCTAAAATTAATCTGATTCATTTCTGTTTACTGTAAGTTATTTAGCCTTAGCTGTTACTCCACGTCCCTTTCACCGTCACTATGATTGTACACTCACCTCCATGCTAATCCTCTGACAGTAGAGATCATATTGATATTTTTTATGCTGGCACTATCATACCTGTATCACCATTGTACAAATGTAATATTCTGTGTTGAATAATAACTTATACAATCTCTTGTTCATTTCATGAAATTGCTGCTCTTTAGAGGCTGTTGACACTGTTAGGATATGACATGCTGAAGTTCTTTTAAACAAAGGATTATTTAGTTATATAGGTCTGTGGCAGCTTTAATCTCTCACTGGGTTGGAATTGTGTATTTGTGTGTGTATGTGTTTGTCTGTTGGGGTAGACGTTGGGGGGCTGGTAGATTTGAAGCGATCATACTCTGAATCCCAGAGGTCTGCGTACAGACCATGTAGACAGACAGATGGTTTGATTTTAGCGATGCTTTTGAATATCGCCACTAATGCCAGGGATCAAAGGAGATCAGGGGAAACCTTTCACCTCACAAGCAAAGTATATGACAAAAGGAGGATGACCTGGTTGCTGTATGTGTTAGGTCACTATGCCTTTTTATCTACAATCAAGTGGGCAAGTGAAAACTCTGCATACCTTGACTGTTTTTTATGGGCCGGGGGGGGGGAGAGTCTGCGATCTCCATATCAGTGTTTAAAGCTTGAGCAACCATCAACCCTTTCACCAGACAATAACGTTGATATCGAATGAATCTTTAAAACCCCCAAAACAGGTTATTTTTGAAGTGCCATAATTTTCTTCAATTCTTTCTTTCTATATTATGCAAGAAGGATTTGGAATCGGTTTGATTGCATACAAAGGCAATGATTACTAGCTAGCTTACAGCTAACACCTTTACACTGGTACATTGGATATTTGGGGTGATTCAACATTGTGGTCCAAACGCACACTTTGAAAAGCCGAGTTCACGTCCCATGTGAGACTAAAAGTCAACGATGACATTTATTAAAAATCTACACTAAACCAGAAAGTTTTCTTGCCTTATCCTAACAAAGTAACATCTGTTTTGTCCCAGACCAATCACTTCAACAACAGTTACTATGTGAACAGACTATAATGGCCTTCTGAACCTACTGGTAGGTGTAAAAGGTCGCCACAGTCTGTTTATGAATATGGACATTATGTTTGTGGGTAGGGTTGGCTGATCTCTCCGGACGCTGCACATTACCTGCTACAGTATGTGCACATGCTTACAGTACATGTGTATTAGTGTTTTGTGTGTTATGTTATTTCTATGTTGATGAAGCAGCTGCCCCAATTGGGCGGGGGGGGATAAGAGTGATGAGGATAAGGTACGGTGGCTTTGCCTGTCCATTGCAAGGCTCCCTTTGTCTGGAGATCATCTACTAAGAGGATTACCACACGTTAGGATATTAAACTCCAAGCACAGTTATCATGTCCTTCTGACGACAAGCCTTCCGCCACATAAGCGGACTATGAGCAGCTATGCATTAGCAAGCACATCTATCAGAAGAAGTAGGTGCTTTCATTTGGCTGCAGCCTCACTTCACCTGTAATGTTTGATTTATGATATAATGTTTACAGGTCTCTGTGCTGCACAATCAGTGTCCGTCATGTGTTAAGCATTCCTTGCGCTTGCATACCTTCTAAAATAGGAGTTTAGTTATTTAGATTTATGTTGTGCATCCATGGCTCTATCTCAGTTACGCAGCACATCAAGGTTCTTCCATTGCCTCCTATGCGCGGTCAAAGCTTTATTCATACTGCCACATTTGTTTGTGTTCATATCACCTTAGAGCTTTTTAAGAAGGAGTGAAAGGAGAGCAATGAAAGGGGGAGTGCAGGAATAAAAGTGGAATGACAAGTGAAAGGGGGCATAAGTAGGACAACCATGTGCTAAGTTGCAATTCTATTTTATCTTTTTCAGTTTGGAGTGTGCGTCCTCCATATTGCCAAGACCTGCCACGTTCACTGGAATTGAAACCCCACCTGGAAATCCATAATGATTTTTTTATTAGTCTCCAACCTTTTTCAAATCATCTATTCCTGTCTTCCAGGTGGACTTATTATTTTCCACCTTCATATAACACCACTATAAAAAAGTCCTTCTCCCCTTTGCCCTCTTTAAAAGATGTGTGAATGTTAGGCTTGTGGCTTGCGGAAGAATTAATAAAAAATCAAAAAGGGCCCTGGTATTTCTATTATAATGATCTGGCTTCTCCTTGGCAACCTTCGAGGCTCACCGCCTGGCACACAGCACCCCCTAAAGTGTCTTCAGAATTTATCTGGTCCCGTACCCAACAGTATTCATCAAAATGTAAAATGCAGTGCTTCGGCAATACATCACAATCCGGCCACAGGGCCACCGTAAATCAAGACTACAATGCCCTTGACGTCTGCATTAGGCCCATAAACCACTTTTTTTTATATCCAGGCCCAGTGGACGGTGCTAGATCCTTGTTGACCACAGCATCTTGTACAGCATGTGCGTGAATGCACCGCACAAGTATGTGTGTTGTGTGTAGGCAGTTGTGTGTGGAGTTCTAGGTAGTGTGACAGCAGGCGGAGACTGTCTGTGTCTGTGTCTTTGTCTGTCCCTGGCCTGACTGAACAGTGATTTATGGCTTTTACCTGTTCAGTGGCTTTGGTCCATACTTGGTGTGGTCTCTGCACTGCACAGCCAGACATCTTGATGAGAGTCATGCCTCCTCTGTTACAGTGTTCTTCCAGGTCCTCATATACTTGGACACTTTAACATGCAGTGACAGCCACACCTGCGTATGCAGTGATTTGTGCTATATTTAAACAGACCAGGCATGTGCACAGGCGCGTGCAAAACGCATTGTGGATGCAGCATGGGGGGAACAGTTTATTAGTATTTAGGGGCGAGGAGTGAGTGTGTTTGACTTTAAGATCGACTTAGCAGTGGGAGAATAGTGGTGGCGAGGCTAAGATGTGTCCAGCTGGTGTCCACATGTGCACCGGCTATGCGTCTGCGGCACGTCCAAGACCACTTTGTTCTTGTCTCCTCTAGTCTCCCATACTGTTAAAATATCTGAAACCAACAATTGTAGGAATTGATGTTTTAACACAGCAAGTCCTTCACTTCACCAAAAGAGAACCTAAAAAGCAACGCACATGAGTCATTCACAACATAAAGATTATTCTCACCCTTTGGTTTCATCTATATTCTTAATAGGAGTTTGCTATTTCTCTGAGGATTACAGAATAACTTCTACAATATTCCTGTGGCTGTCGTAAGCCCCCAGAATAGCCCGCAGAGGTACAAGCAGGTGAAAACCTGCAACAAGCAGAGGATGCAGCCGTTTTGACAGTGGATTAAATACAAAGCCTTGGGCAAGTAACACAGTAGACGAGATGCTACATAGCAGTATTTTATTCTGGGGAAAATAGAGAGTATGTTATTTTGTTACATTTGGTCAATATTGATACATTTGTAAGTTAAACCTAGCAGTATTGAAGACAATAGACAAGATTTGTTACCAAGACGATCAAGGGACCTGTGCGCCGTGTGTTAATTAGCCTTTTTGTAACATCTTGGTGAGTGAATTTTCAGCTGAGCTAAACTAGCATGGTTGCTGTGTGCCCGGTAATGCAAGCCAGGACTACTAGGCAAGAAGGAGGGGTGAGTTAAACTAAACTAACATCACACAACAGCTCATGTCTCAGGATTCATGGAGATATAACGTTAATCCAAACAACAGGACACAACAGCACTTTAATACACTGCATTAATAGTGTGTAGGCCTCCTGAGTGCTTTTATTTTGAAGGGGACAGAATGGCAGTGGTAGCAATGTGGGTCGTCTGACTTGAGTTCAGTGTTTGGATTGAAGAAATAAAATAAGCTACACCGTCCTGTTCAGTGAATGGAGTTTCATTATCTTTTATTTCTTATTCTACCCAAGTATAGGCGATTACATTTCCCCTTATGCAACTCAACAGCATCGTTCATTAGATCCTCCCTGCCTGTTTAACTCATCTCCTCCAGTTTTGAAGGGGTAATGAAGTCTCAAACCTAACTAAAGATATCGTTCTGTTGTCAAACTTTAGAAAGCCCCTCCAAAGCCACAGGAGGTATAACTGTTTTCACAGGATTAGCAGTGCCACTCATGAGGGCGTGACCCTTTAAATAATTATAGTTTTTAATTAGATTAAAGTCCTTGCAGGAAATCCTAAGTCTCATCACATTCTCTTAAATCACATGTACTTTCCGCTTCTGTTCCTATGAGTGGTTCTTGCATGAGGCACAGTGTAAGTGTTGAGTGTCTGTGAGAATGTAAGTGAGTATCTGCTACAGTCCTCGCTTATCTTTCTAGAACACAAACACTAAGCCTTGGTGTTCAGCCTTAGCTCTTATGATTCCACACAGGGTTTTCTTCATCGCGACCACCTACCAACACCACACTAACACACACACACACACACACACACACAAACGCACACACACACACACACACGCACACACACACACACACACACACACACACACACACACACACACACACACACACACATACACACACACACACACACACACACACAGCCGCCACATGCACACCTGCTCTCAGCAGGCCTGCTGCCGGTCTCTTCAGCAGTCAGCCAATCAGTCACTGCTCTGGAGTTTAGATCAGACAATGCTCCCTTCATTGGCTGACTGAGAAGCAGACAGGGTCGCGGCAACGTTTTGGGAGAGCTGTTTTTGATTATTTTGTTGCAAAATCATTCAGGGCAGGGTTGTTTGATTAGCTTAATGCATCACCAGGTTGAGGTTTCATTATCTAAATGCACTCTTTCTTCTCTAATCAGATCAGCAGAATCAGATCAGTCTGTATCATCAGCAACCCTTTTCACACGAGGGGCCGTGGTGCTGTACCAAATATTGGAAGTAGAATTATTATCACGTGAGATTTTGTCTCTAAGGCTTCCTTTTTTCCTCTCTTTTTTCACTCTTCTTCTTATTCAAATGCAGTTATTGGTTTCTCCCGCAAAGATTGTGCATGCCAAATATGTCAACAAAATGCTTTTTCTTGCGACTCTGTTCACTTTGCATTCTGAACGCTACTACTTCTGCCTCGTTCATTCTTACTGAATGCGGCAGTCAGGGTGAGGGAGGAATCCACAATTGGCCCACAGTATTTCTCAGAGGACTAACTCCAAGGAGAAAAGTCAATCTTCAAAAATGCTTTATTCTTAAATGGCAGCTCAGGACTGACATTAATGTAGCCTGCAAAAGTCAGGCCTTTGCCATATGCAAATGGAAATAACTTTATACTCTGAATACTGTAGAGAATTAGTTTCTCCATCGCTCTCGAATTTGGACAGTTCTGTAGGTGCACGGTGGCTTCTGATAGGTGGACATTGTACTGCAAAGAAATCAAAGAAATTGCACAATACTGTTACCAAAAATATCCAACCTCTGACAGTTTGAAAAGCAGCAGCAGCTGAAGCCCATTTTAGCCTCTCTTTATCTCACTAATGTGGAGCACATGGGTATTCTTGAAACTCTGACCTCACTTCACTTGGCCCTAGCTTTTCTTTTCACATGCTGCTTGCCTCCTCCAGCGAGATGGAGGTGAAGCAAATTGATGAGATTTCCTGATAGATAATTTTTGTAATGTTGCTAACTCTTCATTTTATTCCCAAGCACGAGCTTGGCTTTCATCACGTGTCTCTCTTGTCTTTGTCATCAGACTCACAGACATGTGATGCAGTGGATATTTGATTGTATTTTTGTGTTCATGAGGATATTTCCAAGCTTTTGAGTTATTATATCAAAAAAAAAATTGATTTGTCTTTCACAACAATAACACATTTATAAAGTATCTACTCTTCCCTTTGATACATTAAATTGTCTTCTTTATGTCTTGCTGTCCCAGGAATGATGAACTCTTTTTTAGGCTGGTGATTATCCAGAGTAATTGATACACATGAGAGAGTGGACTCTTAGCTTTGATAGTGGATAGGGTACAATTACATAAACACTAGAGTAAACTACATGAAAAGGGAGGAAACTCAGCATTCTGTTTGGATAGTAATTCTTTTTTTGGCCCTCTTATGTGTACATAAACCTCATATGAATACAACTGCAAAAGCAGGGATTGATAAATTAGTAATATTAGCTAAGCCTACTTTCCTTCACTCTTTTGCTGATGTGTTTATGTTTCATGAAATGAACATGTTCGATTATGGTGAGGGGCTCTGATTTACCCTTTCAAATACACCTCTAATGAATCTTATGAATGCAACATTAGATTAACATTTTCATTTGTTTTGCTGAATTGGAAAAGCTTTAGAATAAAAAAGGAATCTTATACCTTAACACATCTAGCGCATTTACATACAGTGCAGTCAGAAAGTGTTAGGACAGTGATATGTTTTTCATTGTTTTGGCTCTACTCCACCACATTGGCTTTACAATGAAACTATGACTATGAAGTTAAAGTGCTGACTCTTCGCCTTGTAAGTGTTTGAGGTTGTTGTTGTCCCCTTGAAGTCCCCTAACTTTATGACAATGCAGCGGAACGCTTAAACATGCAGATTAAGCAGCCAAGGAGCAGTTTTATGTCCAAACAATGAAATGTTCTTGACTGGCCACATTAGTCATCTGACCTCTTGATAATGTGTTTCACTTGCAAAAGACCATGACTGAAGGCCATAAGTCCCTGAAATAAGCAACATCATGGAAAATACCAAGTGTCTTCAGACTCTGCGGAAATCTGTCTGTCAAATACAGTTTCTGTCAAATTGTCCAATTCGCTCAATCATTCCGTTCTCACACAGTACATGTACATTGTTATACACAATGCATGACAATTGAACATTAGTACAGGGTTTGGCTGAAACATCAGATCAGCTAGTGACTCAGTAACAGCGCTATCTTAAAAACAGCCTACATGGGATGTGTGTAAATATAGTAGCTAAATCTGTCCATGGGAAAAAATTCAGCCAATACCCTACTTAAAAAACTGAGCTGGCAAGGCAGTTGTGTGTTTATGTGTTGTATTTATTCAGTTTGGGAAATCCCACATCTCTACAAAGTATTAACATTAGCTCAAGCTGGCTGTCTGTCTCATCCTCATGTATTTTCATGATAATGGAGATAACACTAGACAAAAGCTTAAGAGAAGGAACTGCCCCACAATATGAATACATATTTTATATATCTTTTTTTGGACACTATTGAATGTACAGTATGATTACAATATTACATGAGAGCTTTACCTTCATTATTGGCACTTCAGTGTTGCAGTCAGGACCTCATTGTTTGCTAATAATGATGGTTAACCTCACCCTCTTGTGTAATATTGCTTTAATTATTTTGCTGGTTAATTAAATTAAATACTATTAGTAGAATAATCTGTTAAAGCTCTAAGGAGAGTTTGTTTTCTGAAAAAAACACTTAAGTCATATAATGCTTGCTAATTACAGAAAATGCACAACAGTTAACCCAGAAACCACAGAATAAGATGAATACAAATGAAGTAAAATATGTTTCCTTTTAAAGGACAATGCCACGTCACTTTTTGTATTCATAATATAGACTTTACTGTGCCAAACTTCTCTCCTAATTCTCCAAAAATGGGATAACATGCACATTACAATAAATCTGTAAGGTGTTATGTTTCTGAGGGATTAATTCTTGGCAGAGACTCGCACTCTCTCCCTGTGGGTGTCAGGTGACTGACGGCTAGCAGAGAGTAATGTCATGCAAGCACTGATGTGAAACCATTCCATTCTGGGAACAGCAATGAAACCAAAACTTTGACAAAACCAAATGAAGGCTGCATGTTTAGGGTTATTGACTGTCAAAATGGCAATTTGCAAGTCTGTGTGTAATGTTTTCCATGCTTGAAAGCCCTATCATTTCCAAATATGTTGACTGTGCAGACCAGAATTTCAGACTAACCTGAGCTGGCATTGATCCCATCTTAACTTAACAGCTCATTTATTACCAAACTTCACCCGATAACATTTTCTATTACTAACTGACAATCGTGTATAACTGTAACATCTTAAATCCTCAAACAATGCAAGTGTACTAAAAGGAAAGGAACACTTGTCATTGTGCCATAATTGGCTTCCTTGGACTGCTGATATAGATATATTTTTTTGCAAGATACAGAGTAAATGTCTGTATAAACTTTTAGTTTTTTATTTAAAAAAAAATCACTATACAGTGTTATAACAGTTCTAAGGAATTTGCTTTTTTTTTTAAAAAAAGGTTCAAGTCCAAAGGTATGAAATGCTGCTCCCTGAGCTCCAAGGTCCGGTCCCCCTGCTCTACCACAGGCTCCAAGTTAGTGGGAACTCATGGCTAATGGTGGCAAATTACCCTCATCCCTGCCAACTTTGTTGACATTTTAAGAACCAGGTCACGGCAGTTTTCCAGAGCAACTTGAGAAATTGTTGTTTTCTAGGATTTAATGTTACCAAAG
This sequence comes from Echiichthys vipera, assembly GCF_963691815.1. Lineage (NCBI taxonomy): Eukaryota > Metazoa > Chordata > Actinopteri > Perciformes > Trachinidae > Echiichthys > Echiichthys vipera. The sequence continues at coordinate 20,646,487 of NC_139832.1, forward strand.
CTAAGCTTGCTTTATTAAACGAGATATCAGAGTGGGTCACTTTGAGGAGCACTCCTGAAGCACTGAAGCAAAGCTTGTTCTCTTGCGTGGTAGTTACCTTTGGAGCACAAGGTGAAAGTGCTTTCCAGTCTGCCTGAGTCACTGTAGGACAAACACGAGGAAAGACTTTTTGTGTGCCCAGAGATCCGGTCCTCATTCTCTGTTTAAACACAATACCTGAGGTTTGTTACGGTTGTTAAACGATACCTTCTACATATTTTAGTCCCTTATTCAGTTTAACAAAAAGTGCCAAACTGCTCAGTGCATCTATGCTATGTCAAGAACTTTAATATTATAGAGTTACATTTGGAATATCTGATCAAAGATACCTCTTCATGACATTCTTCCACATATCAGTAGGACGTAATGGGAAAACAACTGATGTCATCCCTTAGCATAGATAGTAAATGTTGTTTTTCTGTTTACCTTGGTATGTTTACTGATGTGAATGTAATATTTTTGTAATGCTCTTGGAATAACTCTTAGCAAAGAACAACTGACTGTACAGCAGATGAAAAGCAAAGGGATCACTAAATCTATTACAAAAGGGGGACATGAATATCTGCACTAAATTGTACGGCAATCCATCCAATACCTGTGGAGAAACCTAACTCGCTCAAAACCATAAATATTAACCTCATATTGGTGCTGGAATAAAAGTCAGGGAGTCACCAGAGTTATTAGGATTTATCTACTGGAGACCGTGAACGTCTCAAGTACAACATTTGGTGACAATCGATTTGCAAATGTTACGATATTTCAGATGAAAGAGGAAAAAGTCAACCTGCCGTTTGATTAAATGCATAGGGATCACCAAAGTAGTGGAATAAGGGTCATCCACCGTGGATATCTGCACCAGATTTTATCTATCCAATAGTTGTCAAGACATTTCACCAAAAAACAAAAATGTCAACCTCAAGTGGGTGCTAGAGGAAAGACACACTGTACTCAATTTACTCGCAGTCCATATTAGTTGTTGAGATATCTCAGTCTCCCACAGTCGTGAACCGACTGAAAAACTAAATTGCTATCCTTAGAGCCGCACTGCTAGCATGTGTTAAAAAAAAAAACCAACTGTCTCAAACATATGTTACAGTTGTGTTAACAAACGTTATCAGGAGGGCTATCAACCAAAACACAGTGTTTGCCATGGAGTTTTAATGCAGTTTGTTGTCAAGGGTTTGGAATCTGTGTTGTCTCACATTGTCCTCTGGTACAATGAGGTATGTGTATCATTTTTGAACAAATTGCATTTGTTTTTTACACAGTTTGATGTGGTTTTTACCTGTCATCGTTTTGCTACAAAGGCATGTTGATTGTAGATGACAGTACAAGGGTTGTATGATTTGTTATTATCCTACCGTCAGTGATGTGTCATTGTTTTTTCCGGTTCTCTGCTTATACACCGACCTGCCTGACCGCCAGAACATGGGATGACTTTTGCCGGTATTACACTTGAACACAACTCCAATACAGCTGAAAGCCCAAAATGAACAGTAGAATAAAGCAGATATCTGAAAGTTCAAACGGGGAAGCAGAAGATAAACTGAACTTTAAATCAAAGAGATTCAGTGAGAAACACACACTTTTAAAAACTTCTCTGCTCCTGTCCTGCACAGACATGACTTGAATCTCGCAGCATGCTTGTATAGTACAGAAAGAGGGTTTCTCATGGGTTGGCCTACTCCAGAGAAGGTCCATCTCAGGTATGGCTTGATATGCTTAAACTGGTTATGGAAATGCAAATCTGTGCGGCTCGGCTCGGCACGGCCAAAATTGCCAATAGAAAATCCCCATTAAGCCTCTGTTAACACCAATATTCCTCTGGTACTCCATGCTTCAAGTCCTGGTGGCACGGCTAACTGCGCAGAACAGCTGACAACAGCTACAGTGAGCAGCGAGAGGACATCAGAGGGAAAACCAGAAAACATTTTTTCCATTAAATATGATCCAGTTTGTGGTGTGTGACTTAGTCCTGTAAAGAGCTGTGCACCACTCCCAGGAGATTGCTTCTGTTCACCAAAGTTAAACAGTGCAAGAGAACAGGCATTCCTTCATGCTGGCTGCCATCAGGATCCACAACCAAGGCTAACCCCCGACACTTGGACTCTTAGTCACTGGCGCACGTCTTGTTTCTGTTTTTTTTGTTCTGTTTTTCTTAAGCACCAGTGCACTTTATCGCTGTTTTGGTTTGTATTCTTACTCACTGGCGCACTTCGTCTCTGTTTTGTTTTGTTTGTTTTCTAGTCTGTTAAATAAAAAAACGTGGTATGTACAAATGTGCAGTTATTTTTATCGATAGATGTTTCAGTGCATATCATGTCCATCCACCCACTCGTTATCTTTTATCATTTATGTTCTACCATGTACCTTCTATACTGTATGTACCTCTCCTGTGTTTCTATTCCTTGCTGCTTGGACCCCCGAATTTCTGACCGGGGATTAATAAAGGTTCATCTTAAGTCGGTAAAGCATCAAAATTATTTTGAAGGTAAAATAGTTGCTTTAAAAGTTGCAGGACTAGTTTGGGGGTAAGATACACTGACATATTCTTTCCCAGAGAGGGCATCGGTGAAGCAGTGGATTCAGTGCCTTATGGAATGTCTCAAGGTCATCTATATCCTGCCGCATGGGAACCAGATGCCTGGTCTTTTTATCAGCTGACAAGACCTGTGTGGTAGTCTTATCTTGTTCCAGCCCTCTCTCTACCGTATTTTGACATGACCACCATCTAACGACTCTGTTACCATCTTGTGCAGTTATAGTTTGAGCTCCTCTTGAGCTGCTGCCAGGTTGCACTTCCCTTTTCCAAGAGAAGATGAAGTCACTGACCACTCTTTGACTCCTCCTTAAGTATTGCCAACACTACAATTAATTAAAACTGCAGTAATAACACTTTGGAATAGTGGGCAGAGGTAAAATAGCTGAAGAAATGAAATAGCTTTTGAATTCTTTTAAGAATAACACTAGTGTTATTTCATGTTTTCCTTATTTTACATCATTTATTCAGTCTCTAAAACGACTGTCCATATGCGCATAGCTTTAGAATCAGGGTCCCACTGGTCTCGTTCTAACCAGAAAATAATTAAAAACCGCACAGGCAAACAGTTTATTAAACCACTATATATTGTAAGTTTATTGTATTAATTTACAAAGTAACATTATAGTCTGTAGAATTTTATTTTTTCTCTTTAATTCAGGTGGAAGTAGTGAGTAAAAACCAAATGGTTTGTGTGTAGAAAACATAATTAGCATTTAGAATTACTTCCACGTTGTTTTGTTAGTGATTCAATACAACGTTGTTTTGTTGTGATGGATTTTGATGATCATGGGTGCTTTTCGGAGCACAATGGGATCCAGTGGCTTCTGTAACCTAAACAACATGGACTTGGGCATGTACAGTTAGAGCTTATGAATGCTGCCAATTAACAGGTTTGTTGACACTTACTAAATACATTCAATGTCATTAACGGAAAGTTAAATAGTAGTTAGTTAAATAACACCAGCATTATCCTTTAACCTATCACCACTTTAAAAGTGCTGTACTCAAAATACTGAAGAAAAAAAGTTACCTCCACAGGGTTCTTACTGACTGTTAGGACAGCCCCATGGCATCTGAGATCAGTGCACAAGCCACTCACATGCAGGCCCACCCGTGTGTCAAGATTGTTTTTTATTGTACTTTGAAGATTCAACCTTGCATTCAGTACTCCCAAAGGATTGCATTGTATATTCTTTTCACGTGGTGATTCTGATCAACAGTTAACTGTTGACCTATAGAGACAGGGCACCGAGCATTTTTGCTTTTCCCCTTCTTTTTCTCTTTTCTTGCAATGCTTGTAGAATGTATTAACAGGGGAAGAGAGGGGAAAAAAAGAAAAAAAATTTTTTTCTCCAACTGTCTCCTTGGGCCCTTCCCCCAGGCTCCGGGACAAGTTGTACAGGTGTTCCCTCCTTGACAATGGGCCTGCTCACATGCACTAATATGAATGTGCGGCTGGACAATCTATTAAACGGAGAAACTAGGTTTACAAAACACACAGCAAGAGAGTGACATGATACTTGTTTGAGTTAATAGCTTAACAACGGCTAAATGGGGTCATTGGCCAAACTGTAGTCCTTTCCAATCATTTAAGGAAACGGTCTTGATTTAAACTGAATTGAATTTTATTTATTTCAGACATGTTAGAAGAAAAACTAATGCAGAATTTTACAAAATTAAATGAGTTCACAAAACAATAAGAAAAAGAAATGAAGCATGAGGCAAAATAAATTCAATAAGTAGGAAGAAGTTTAAATTTAGGAAAAGTATGCACTTTTTATTGATGTCTTCCTTATGCTTGCACCATTGTCAGTCATAATGCACACCTGGCAGTCTTTGTTGTATTCTTTTCCTATGTGGTAATGGCAAAAGAAGCAGACACAATCGCTCATGGCAATCATGGGAAGTTTGACTAGCAGTAGGGCTGAGCTGGTGACTTCTAAGGGGAGGCTGATGCTTTTGGAGTGCTCAGTGGTGTGGTACCTTCTGAGATGGTGAAAGAGGTTGGGGCTGTTTAATGTTCTGCTAGGACTGGCCGACAGCATATTTTTCACCTTATACTGGTCGGAGCTTGGCTAGTCTTCCAGCACCAAAACCATTTCCAAATGACTGAAGTGGTATGACCTTTCTTCTGTATCATTTCTTACATCTTTGAAGATAATTTACCCACACGCTTTAAACTCCCGTTCATGTTCTTCTGAGACTACTGAGCTTGTCTGAGACTTGGCTGCATTGTATCAACTCTGTTCGTTATGATCAATAACTGATTAGGCAGAAGCCAAAAGGGAATTTGTCTTCTTTTACAGTTGAAAGGATTGACACGATGTCTGCCAGTTACTTTGTCTACTTTTGTCTAAATTCCAATCGTTTTTCCCCCTCTGCAATCAAACTTTTTGAAGAATCCATGTCCTACGTTTTCCCCAAGGACCATTTGTATTGCCTGCTGAAAGAACTGAGCGAGGACTAAGGTGAAAAAAAGATTGTCCTTTAATCAGTGTCTCACCTTAAAGTCCTCTAGAAGTAAAGTGTAGACCATTTTACTTACGTTTTTTTGACTCCCTTGCCGATTGTGGGGGTTATTTTACATTGCAGCTCACATCGTTCAGAGCAATGGGCCTGTAGATGAGATTTGACACTTGGAGAGAAAAGAAGTGAATCCATCTGTCCACCCGGCCCTTCCCCTTTGAGCATGACACGGTGTGGAACAGGGAGAGCAGTGAGGGAGGGAGGAATGTATAATAGTGGCCAAAAGCACATTTCTATTGCCATAGAGCTCCCTCCCAAATTCCCTTACTCCATGTCTCAACCTGTGATTGTCCCAGCTTTATGAAGTGGATCAGCCCCTGCCTGGAGATGACCCCAGAAGATATTTCAGCACCAGTGCCACCAGACCACCCCAAGTCTGCGATATACCTGTACAAAGTGTCTCAATTTTACGGCCCCTTATGTCACAAGCTATCAGCCGTTATGCTATGCAAAACCATTCTGCCATCAGGGAGAATAGATGTCCCTGCTCTCTCACCTTGTAAAAAATAAAAAGTCATCCCCAGGCAAGCTGAGGCTAACGTGACCACACACAACGTGTACATGGGCATAAATGGACGTGTATGTATCTCCTTTCATGTCTTTAAATGAATGTGGACTCAGGTAACCTTTCCATCTGATAAGCTTTGAGGGAAGTCGTGCTGCAGCATATCCTGTCTCTTCAGCTCTATGTCCTGGTGTCGCACCAGCCCTGAAGACTGCTGTCGCTTCTCATTTGTCACTCCCTAAATAAGAACATGATTTTCCATAACATTGACTTTTCCTCCTCTATTGACTACCCACCCTTGAGCCACTGCCCACGTTATAAAAGTGCATCTTATGATAAGCAAGTGTCATATCTTCGGCTTTCATCAGGACTTAATATAGTATGTTAAGCAGCTGGGGAACAGTATGTGTCTGCTGTAATGGAAACGACAACAGTGTACATCCTACCTGGCTTCGCAACCCTTTTTCCTCCAACTAAGTTGAACTCCGCTTTGGCAAACAGGTGTTTGTCTCTATTAGGGATGTGATTTTTAATTAAATGTTGTGGTCCTATAACAACATTTGCTATCGGACTCATCTAAAAAAAAAAAAAAAGAGTCGGAGGGAGACAGACACGGACAAAGCGGGAGAGAGAGTGGGCGAGCTATCATGCAGGTTGCTGACAGGAACTTTATCTATTTGATACTGTATGACTTATTAATTCTGTAGTTTTGCTGTGATGTATTTGAAACAGTTTAAGATTGAAGTCAATGTGAACAATGACTGCAGTCTCATAGGAAAGAGTCCAGCCTTCAGTGGACCCATATCATATGCATACACTCACACCGTCCTACATACACAATCTTAGCTTTTTGGTATTGCATTTTATTACTGCATTTGTAATGAAGACACTGGGGAAAGGGAAGAAGACTACATTAAATGCTAGTTGTGTGTGCAATAGAGGGGAAAAAGGGAGACTTAGCAATAAGCCCCTTCCCTGTATCAAATTCACCAGCTTAGTTCTTAACCCAGATATTGAAATGCATTTCTATTCAGAGCATGCATATGTTGTGGTCATTGTTGGATGAAGATATAGATATGCAAATGTGAGAAAATGGCATTTTGGCAAAAAAAGAAAAGAGAGAGCCACTGTTTTCATGCTTGTGCATGTCTAGAGACTTGTGTAGATTTCTGTATGCACTGCACCCTCTCAAGCAACATGACACAGGCTGAAAGCATGACCGGTAATTTTTAAAAAAATCAGGGTACTGGTGTGCAGACCACACAGACCAGTGAACAGGTGTTATTCTTAAGCACGACAAAACACGGTTTGAGCTGGGTTCAGTGCAAGTCTACTAAGATGTTCAGGAACTCCCAGAGGACAGAGCAAATGAGGTTTTCAAAACTTCTAGTGGGACTATTTTGTTGTTGCCAGCAACGAAGATGCATTATCTGTCCCGTGCTAAAAAGAATGCACTAGCACTTGCACTAGCACTTGCCCTGTACTAGCCACAGTACAGGGAACTCAGATACAGACACTATCTGCTTGTACTCCATGCTGGTGGTCTTCAAGTGGGTCGTGGATGTTAACAAAACAGTGTGGGCTAGCAGCCTTGTGTCTATTGGCTGTGCAGGTATTCAACAGAGCATGTGGGGGTCAACGTTCAGACCAGCTGAACTTTGGGCACAGCGGCAGAGCGAGCTCACCGAGGGGTGCACTTTGCTCGGCACAGCGAATAGTGCAGCGCACCCATTGGAAATAATGACTTTCAGAGGGCAGCGGTTCCGTTGCCGCATTTTTGTCTGAAAGGCCCATTACACTTAACGGGTGATTGGGGTCTGGTTTACACGTCTCTGAAATTGTGTATTTTCTCACTTGATTCATCACTCAGGGACTCCTGAGTGATAAACTATTTCAGTGATGAATAAGACCTCAGACACTTCACAGTCTTATAATTGAGTAATGCACAGAGTGTTCATTTATTGAAAGCAAGTAAATGCAGCCTAGTGAATATTTAATTACTAGGATGTCAATATGAACTGTTATTAAATAAGTCATCACTGATCATTTCCTCATTCAGAACTAAGTAACGAAGAATTACACTCTTTATCTCCCCTGCAAGACATTTCAACTTGACATTCTGCCATCTCAGAAGCAATGTTCTCAGGAAGAACATTTGACTAATTAAATCACAACGACCAAACATGAATTTAGCGAAAATGCGAAAAAACATAAATGTTTCATCAACCCTGTGAAAATTAAAATTTGGCTCTGATGCAGAGCAAGCAGTGCCAGCAACACCTTAAAGTCGATGACTGGAAATCACAGGAGGAATGAGGGGGAGGCTGCTTCCCCCTCATTTTCCTACCCTCTAACCCTTAGGGCTTCATCGTTCCCAGGGAATCGTGTGGAGGTGCCAAATGTTTGTTTTTTTTTCTTCCCCTTCCTCTGGCTGCATATTCATTATAATTGTTATTCTCTGTCTGCAGAGATGGCAGAAAGCATGCATGACTTACTGTGTTGCAGAGAAAGGCATGAGTTTTTTTGTGTAAAGTACACAGGAGGCAGGCAAAGTGAACCTACCGAATGTGACAGTATGGGTCCTTCCAGGCACAGGCAGAAAAAAAGGGAAAATCCACATGGATGCACATGCAAATCCATGAACACACAGTGGTTCAGCAAAAAGAGTAAAAATATATACAAACAAACAGGCACATGTGTCTCTTGCCTCTCCTGCTTGCACCCTCAAACAAACACACAGCGTGACATACTGTTTGTTTAACCATCAATTCAAATGGGAATAATTAAAATGAGTGGAGTTATGGCAACACCAAATAATGAATCATTAAGTGTAAGTGAGAGAGACTTACTTCATGCAGTGTTGTGCAGTCACTTTTCACATAAGCAGCTTCTTACAAGCTGTCAAACAGCAGGACCACCATCCTTCATCTCCAAACAGAGATGACACCAACAGAGAACAGAGCTGGCTGGAGGGGGGGTGGGAGAGAGCAGATGGAGGAGGGATTTTCATTGTGATTTAAGCAGCAGTGATTTGTTTAGCTTGCCGCAACCAGATTCCAGCGATGGTGGCTACTGGGTATTGGCTTCAGTGAGCATGTGCAACAGCCATCTACTTGGCTCTGTGACCTGCATCACACTACAGGGTCCACACTGCCACATAATCCTGATCAGCCAACAAACATGAGTGGCTGACTATAATCATATGGTCAAACCCTTCTTTCACTCATCCCTGAGTGGTGAGCTCTAGGAGAGTGTTAAATGGAAGGGTACAACAGCAAGCAAACAAAATAATTATGCAGAGTGCAGATGTAGTTAGCTGATGTATCACTGACGGAAAGAGCTCCAGGTTTGCTTTTTATTGAGTCTCAGCATTTCAAGAGGTTTTTCATTGCATTTGACCAAAATTGCAACATTAACAGTTGTCATCAGTGTACTGCAAACATTTCAGCCAGTCTGCTTCTTTTACACGTTTCAAGGGTCAATTACTGGGAGAGTAATTTTCTTGCCTGTCTGTAACTCATTATCAACTGTGAATTAATTGGTTGGTTGCAGAAGATTTCCACTTACTTTTCTTTTATAGTTTGCTATGCTGTTTTTTAAAGTAGGTACTGCTGCCAGTGCTTTTGTTGTGGGTTGTAGATGGCAGTATATGCCGTCAACAGAGCATCTCTTCAGCTTATCTTTAAAGTGATGATCAAGACATTGCAAATTGTATTTCCTTATTTTCTATTTCCCACCCGACCCATCATACATTCATGCAGCTCAAATCCATCATTCTCTGGTGAAAAGCTACCTCAAATGACCCTTGCCCCGAATCTCAAATCACCAAATCCACTGTCAAATGGCAAGGTAAGTGAGAGTGGCAGCATTCCAAAAACCCATGGGTAACTCAGAGGGACATCACAAAATTGTTGTGTCCTTCTAAGACACATATTGAAGTGGAGTTGTCTATTTTAACCGGCAGTATGATGCTTTATTGAGTGGGAAGCTGAGGCTCTTGGGGGGAGGGTAGAAGATGGAGAGGCTAAGTGACAGAGTGGTGCAGCTAGATAAGAACTATTAGGCTAGTCGAAAAATCTGCTAGCAGTAGGCCACTTAGGAAATGCTCTTCCCTTGTCAGTTGATGGTTTTTGAAGGGGAGTAGTGTTCAGCTCTATTAGACTTTGCCATAGAGTTTAAATAAAGCCATCTTGATTGATGTTTTTTATAAAGTCCTTTGCTCATCACATCTTGTTTTTTGGGAACCAGAAGTGACTATATTTGGGTGAGGATGGAGCTAAGTTAACAACTAGGGTGGATCTAAGTTAACAACTAGTGCTAGCTAGCGAGGAGCCTCTGTATTTCACATTAATTGAAATGCTAATTTTGGCCAATGAAAAACAGGCTTAAAACAAAATATAGGCCTACTTAACTGCAAAAATAAATAGCCGACTTCTTTTGTCATGTTTACTCATGTTACTCCTGATGGTGCAGAGCTAAAGGCATCATCAATGCTTCTTTCCATCATCAACCATGGTTGAAATAACCACTATTGCTGCTTGGTACAAATTTTGCTGGGATTTAATTTCGATAAACAAATAAAAGTATGCCGAAACAACTACAGCATTATGACGATTTGTAGAAATAATTTATACTTTGTTGGGTCACTTCACAAGAAACAACTTGTTTTCTGAAGGACTTCCGATCAGTCGAACTGCTGCTACTACTGTGATATGAACCCAAAATAAATTGATTTTGCCAGGATTTAATTGCATTAAAGGTATAGAAAGTTAGCTAAAATAACGACACCACAATGCCAATGTGTAAAAAGTCTGAATTCATCCTTTGTCAGGGTTGTACGCAAGAAAAAAAGCAAACAACTTTAAAATGTTTGTTTGCTTCTGGCCATTAGAAAGAATGCAGGTTTAAGGCACTTCCACATTGGTCTCACTTTTCAGACCATAGGCTATGTCCACGTCTTTTATACAGTCTGTGGTATATTTAAGCAATATCTAGAGACAAACAGTGGCATTTTGCTACTGTTCAGTTCTTCTTCTTACAGACTTTTTGAGTGGCATCTCTCCAGTTCTTGGACATGTGCCAAGTTGTGTTTGCACACAACACAACACCTACCCTTATATGGTATTTAGGGAGTGCTACCTATACGAATACACAATTATGATCAAGTGATATCCATCATTCAGTACACCTGGGTAAGAACAGATTTGTGTGGTAAGAACTGTTGGTGCATCTTGAGTTGACCTGGAGTTCATTAAAATGATGTTGCTACATGACACCAAAAGGCTTTTTTTTAAGGAGATGAGCACTGCTTAATCCCTTCCTCCATAGTTATGCCACCAGGAGGTCAGTTAACCTTAATGTTTCTGTTTTGTAATAGGTTAAAGCTAACTAACTTTCTTAGGATATCAGTACGTTTGACTAACATTTTTTTCTTAGTGATTCTTATTGTGCAAAGGCATTAGATGGCATAGCCATATATATGCTTATCATATCATGGCTATGAACCAATCAGTTTGCTTGACTTCAGCCACTCGTTGTATAAATAAATATCCACCATTTTTAGTGAGAATTGTCAGACTTATACAGAGCATGTGAGTGAAGTGGAGCGGTGACAATTTCCATCCCTTGATCGCAGGACAGTTGGTTCCACCCACTCTGCTGCTCAAAGCCGTTCCAAGCCGCTCAGCTTGGTATTGCTCCTGGTTCGACTAGAATTTACCCCTCTCCACTCAAATCACTCACCATTTACTCCAAAATAAGAAATAAAGCTGTGCTGTATTTTTATCAGATGTTTCAAAACATCAAATTATCAGGTGATCTGCTGGTTATAGCACAAACATCACTCACTTTTCTGTTGGCCATCAGTCTCACAGTTGACTGTTTGCTAATCCCCCCACCCAAACAGCGATTCTTTATTTAGCAACCTCAACAAGGCACAGCAGGCCCGTCAAGCTTTGGATTTGGTCTTTGGACACATTGAAGTTGTGTTCAGTATGATTATGTATATCCCAGCCGAATTATATTTAAGACAACATCATAACAATTTAATAATCTGTTCTGTCTCTACCATTTTCTTGACATGCTATGAAACTCTCTAAATTGAGATCTTTAATATTCAATCGTCTTTCTTTCATGCCATGACAAAAAAATACACAGATAGATCATTTTATACGACACTTCATTGGTGTATTGGTCAGGTATGTTGTATGGGGAAAGTTCCAGAGAACTGTTTAGAAAACTGCATTGCAGTATTTGGCACAAAAGTGGGGGTATATTATTCTGTAATTTTGCATTTGACTCGCTTAAGTTGTCGATACCTGGGTCTTGGCGGTGCCTGAGATCAGTGTGCCAGCCTTGTAATGAGTATCCCTTGGGCCCGGGCCCGGGCCTGGGCCTGGGCCTGCACTCAAGGCTGCATTAAACATAGATGCATAGATGAGGAGGGTCAGCTAAATGAAGGTCCTGACAGAGAGCTCTTGTACACCCCATAATCACAGTCTATCTGGCTCTGCATACGCAGGGTGCTGAGCTGAGATTTCTCTTATCAGGGAAAGACATAGTCCAGAAGACAGTCAGCTCAAACCCATGCATTAATCCTCCCACGTGGACTAGGGCTCAATCTACAGAGATGGCGCTTGTATGCTATGATCCCTTTTAGTTTGCCGTGATCATTTTCAGCTTATCCTGCTTCAAACGCTTACCTTTAGCCACCTTGTCCTCATTGTAAAACTTTGTGTTGGAACAACATGTTAGAATTCTGTTTGATGTAGAATAATGACATTGATTTTTGTAGTTAATTAATTTCTTAATCCTAGCAGGCCATTGTGTAGTAACAGAAACTAGGAAGTAATGAGTTACACTAAAAATTAAGCAGTGCTATCATGCGGAGGACTGACATCGCTCTGTTAATCAGTCAAAGCAATGCCTAGCCAACAGTTCATTCAACTTATTGTCCCAAATGGAAAACAATTTGCTGTTAGGTGTACAAAATATGAAAACACACAAAAATGAAAACAAGAGGTACAAAAAGTTCCCTGTATATTAACTATGCAGAACACAATACTACACCAAGCAAACTCTAAAATAATAAAATTTACATGTGAATTCTGGCATTTCTGTTCATCATTATATTAGATGAAGGACTAGCTTCAAACATCTTAAGCCAGTGGCTACTTTTAAGCAACAGTTTATGGCTATTTTGCTCATTTCCTTAAGTATTTACTGCTTCAGGTGTCATTATAGATCAAAAGGCTCTCTCTTGTAGATTAGTGTTGGTTACTTAAGAGCTGTTGTCTTTTCCAACAGCTGCTGCCGAATCATTCCTTAGCTGGCCAAATGCCCCGCATCTCTACTGTGGTTAACCATCCCCAGAACACAGATTATCAGCACAGACCACAGTATTCTCACCCTATGCTGTATGTGCCTGTGTGATATACTGTAGGTAGGTGACTGTGTTTTTATGTGTTCAAGTGTTAATTAGCTGCACATTTTGTCAACTGAGTAAACAGAAAGTGATTTTTTTTTTCCGGATCCACTGCTACTCTTTCTGAGCGAATCCTAACCTTTTTTCTTTTCTTTTTTTTTTTTTTACAGTGTATCTCAAATCAGTCATTCATTCCTAACAGGATGCTTGCCTGAGTAATCACTTTCCTACAGTACATTTCCCAGTATGAGCCATATCAAATCAGTGTCACATTGAATATTTCCACATTTGTTTTACTAAGCAAAATAACGACGCCCTGCAACTATGTTTGTCCCTAAAGCACTGTAGAAGAAATTTAAGAGCGGGGGAAGTAGAAAAAATGTGTACAGTATAAGCAATCTTTGAAGAATACTTACTACATTAACCATGATTCATCTTATTACACACTAGAGATAACTCTGGACTCCCATGGCTCACTTGGTTATTTCAATAGCTACTTCTGACAACACAAGAGCACTCAATGAAAATATTTCATTATCGGAGATGCTGTCAACATGGCATGATTTCATTATCGCAGATGCTTCTAACATGCCATGCCCATTTATCTCGAATCACATGTCTCTGCTTTTGTCTTCTTCTGTATCCCCATGTTATCTGTTGAGATTGGTGTGTCAAACCAACTACAAATAGAGAACACTGTCAGGCCCTAATCTGTATTTTAAAATTCCTTGTCAGCACAGTTTAAAGCTAATTCAATTTGCTCTATGCTTGAAAAGGTGCAGTGATAAGCAAAAATATGAGGTTTATAGTATGGGTCAGATGGGTGAGGGTAGGCATAAGGCCTGTCAGAATAAAAAATGTAGGTGAGGGATGTAAAGCTACAGGCAGTTGTGGACCAGACTGGAAAGACCTCTGACCCTGATTTCCCTGCTGTCACAGATGTTGACACTCTGCGGATTCACCTTGTCATTGTAATGCCGACATTCAAACCCTCAATGTCACTCCGTCCTGCCTGGAACTTGGAATGCTCCTAAATTGAGACACAGATCAGGAATATATTAAATATCTTAGTGCAGTTTACATTGTCACATGACCCAAGCAGTGATCCCAGATCAGTTCTGACATTCCTAGAAGCTCCATGAATTTGAGCCCAGAGGCTTGTTTAATAGCCTGTATCACATATCCATCAATACTCCCTGTCTGAATGTGTCAGCTTTGCTGTGATTTGTGGAGACAATCACAGCTCACAGAGGCTTTCTTTTGATAATTTCCTTGAAAAATTCTTAAACCATTACAAAAAAGCTGATAACAATAGTGATTGAAGGCTAAAATAGCATCTATTAATGAGTCAACTAATGATAGGCAAATCATAATTAGAATGCAGGACAGAAATACTCTTTCCAGTGTAGCTGTGAAGCCATTCCCTGCATTTTTCATTCATTTGGTTTAGTGGTTAGGGATACATAAAGTATAAAGCATTGTGTTACCAGCATGAGCTATTACACATTTCATTTAGCTCTACATTGTAGCAGAAAGTTAAAAGTGTTGTGATTTGAATATTTGCTCAAACATTATCCTTAAATGTACGTTTCCCTTCCGTCTTTCACCTTGAGTAAAAAAATGCTTGCCTGTAATGAATTGTGTTATGAATTTTGAGCTGGCATTATGAATATTAATGTAGATGCAGCACATAGCCAGGCAGAGAGAGTGGAGTGGAATTGTTGAACCTCAAAGTCCCTGGTACCAAAAAAGTAGTTTAAATAAAGGGCAGCGAGACCTTAACTCTAGCCTAATTTGTCGTGCTGCCTCTTTATAAACTGGCTTGAGTTATAATGCTGGAGCTGCTTCTGTTGTATTATCAGAAATACAAAAATGATTATGCCTGTGGTGCCTTATCAGAACGCTCTGGACAGTTCAAAAAGGCCCCCTGTGTCCTGTACTCTGAACACCTTAACAATTTGTTAATCTGATGAACTCAACTGTCACAAACTGCAGTTGAATTATTCTTATTATTGGATGTGCAGGCCAGTTAAAATGGACATGACTGGTTGTTGTGTTAAAAGTGCAAAAAATAAAGGACAGTCACCCTCCCTCTAATCCTTTCTTCTGCTTTAACATTCTGTGCAGTGTGCAGTTGCTCTTTGCCTCCACCTGTGATGGGGCAGGAATACCACAGTGGAGACAGACTGGAGCCGAGCACACTCTGAACAGGAAATAAAACTCCTGACCAACTGAATTAGGAATGGCTGACCCAGCTCACGCGGATTCCACATTTTACGCCGGCACATAGACAGACAGATAAACCCACAAGGAAAAACAAGGCCACACACAGCCACACATGGCCACACAGTGACGTTAACTGCACTTTGACAGGTCGATATGAAGGTCACAGTCTTACAGTGATGCGTTATATCAAGAGAAATGGTGACATTTGAAACTCTACTTGAATCACTTAGTTTTGAAA